>NW_024423343.1:19751085-19776316 GCF_017311325.1 Ursus maritimus | reverse complement strand
CTTATGCTCAAAGGAGAAACCAAGGAATGTTATCATAACTGTCTGTCCCAGTATTTGGTACCTCCTTAAGAGTTATTCCTCTTACCCAATCCAGCTTTGTCCATCCTCAATCTCGTTCTCCTACTCTCTTTCTCACCCTTGCTCTCGCTCTCTGTCTCAAAATCAGAGAAGTAGAAGCATTCCAGCCATGTGAATACAAGTCAGTGTAATCTTGGTCAGAGTTAGATAAATGGGCAACATGCAGGTAATGGTGGTCATGCAGAAGGTTAAGCCAAAGGCTCAGAGCTTCAGTCCCATATTGTCCCATTTGTTCACCCTGCCAATTCCTGCTACCCCGTCTGCCCTCGGTCTCAGACCTACTTCAGAACTAGATGATATTGGATGAAGAAATCTCAAGATCCATCCCAGCCCTGATGCCCTCCTTTTAGGGATGAGGAAGCTGAGACTTACAGATATTTAAAGTGGCCTGCCAGAGACAAAGCTGGCAGAGGCCAGCCATGTCTCTCAAGCCTCTTCCTGTGTCTCTTCTATCACTCCACAGGATTCACTCAGTCTCCCCTATTTCTACAGGACCTTAGTCTTCTATTTCCAGCTGGAAGTCTTTTGGCAATAGTCTTTGCTAGTGACCAACCCAGGCTTCCCTGAAATAGAAAATCACGAGGTGCTTAATCAGGCAGGATGGCCATTGGATCCACAGAGGAATAAAGGGCCCAGGAGGGAGGCCATTGTGACCCAACTATTTCCCTACAAGGTCAGGGAATGCTGGGTATTTTGCTTTGTTTTGCTGCTTTTTTGTTGACCTTTCCCCTTCATTTGTGTCTCTACTTAGTTTTGCGTGGGAAAGAGAAGGTCGAGGATTTGGGAAGGCAGGGAAGATATTTTATTGGCCAGAAATTGGCAAGGCCTCATATTCCTGCTTCATCAGTATGCCTGACCCATTGGTTGAAGATGGGTCTCTACCTCCTAGCTCCACTTGGGCCCTGTAAATTCACGCTTTTTAATTTTTACAGAGCAGTTTATGGGCTGCAAAGAGAAGAAGCCAGGGGGATCTGTTGTCAGGGGCTGCATTGAGCAATGAACCATCATCTTGGTGTTCTTTTTCTTCCTTCCCTCTGTGAGTCTTGTAAACAAGCATTCAGACCCTCTGAGAGAGACAGGAAAGGGCTCCTTGGGGGCAAGGCATGAAAGAGCAGAAGGGTCATGAAGGGGTCTTCAGGAACATCTGAAACACTGGTCTGTCTCTAATCAACTTGGTTATTTGGGGGGCAGCAGAACATTGAGCAGGTCATCTTCACAACCCACTTTGAACTCTCCAACTTACGAGGAGAAGGGAATGTGTAACCCGATGATTTAAGCCAGAACTGCTCAACATGTTTCACAGTTCACATTTTGAAAGAAGTGCTTTGGGAGGAATGCAATCTAAAGAACTGGAAGCTATAGAATTCTCTCTTGAGAGCTCTTCCCCAGACGATCATAATCAACAAGCACCGTCACACAGCAGCCAGTCACTCAGAGATGGTCACTTACAGAAAGCAACCAAGACACGAGTAACAAACAATTGAAGCTAAATTTGAGAAAAATGTTATGTGTATGGCCAATAAGTAAGGGGCAGGGTAAGTTACTAGAATTTTGTTTATCAATACAGCAAAGTTAGGGAAAAGGACCAGGAGGTGTTGTTTGTTTTTGTTTTAAGTGTCCCCCACCTCTTGGAAGCTCGAGAACCCAACCATAAGAGAGGTTTAAAGCAGTTGAGGAATCACGGTGATCACCACCCTGGCCCTTGGTGAACATTTATTAAAAGCTTATTGGATGCCACACCTGTTATAAGGGCTTTGCATACGTTATGACACATCACCTCTCCTGAGATAGGATGTGATTATCTGCCTCTTGCAGGTAAGGAGAATGCAAGGGGTCTCTCCCCCATACCCTGCAAACAGGTGGCAAAGAGAAGAAGCCTTGGGTCAATATCGGCAAAGCTAAGGGGAGCAGCCATGTTTTATATTTGAGGAAGGTGAGGAGGGACCGAAAAATAATACTACCATCAAAGCAAACTGGGAAAGCTAGAACTGGCAAAATCCTACTAGGGAAACATACAATATGATTAAACCATAGATTCTTCTGAGAAGAGGTATGTGTGAGGGGCGGACATGGTGCTAATGAGCAGCACACACTTGGAGTCTTCAAAGGAGCAGGAAACCAGATTCCTTCCAAGGGCAGGGGTGATGCACTTAGAGAAATAACACCGCGGGATTGTCACAGGCAGCCCTGTTGTATACACGGCAAGGCATAGTGCCAGAGTCCATGTACTTCCAAATCAATTCACAAATCCCTTTGGATTATCAAGAATTGTATTTGCCTTTAGAGTGGACCAGCCTTATACACCATAAACATTTCATTCAGGCATTAACTTCTGGGCTTTGCATCTCGTTCACTTACCACTGCTCCTGCTGAGAGCCTACGTTTCCCTACACTGTTTTTTGTTTTTGTTTTTTTTTTTGGTTTGTTTTTTTTTTTTAGACAGGCTCATGCGGGGGACGGGACAGAGGCAGAGGGACAAGCAGACTCTTCGCTGAGCAGGGAACCAGACATGGGACTCGATCCCAGTACCCTGAGATCATGACCTGAGCCTAAGGCAGATGCTTAACCCACTGAACCACCCAGGTGCCCCCCTACACTTTTCTTCAACTGAGCCCGATAGGGTTAGGCTATGATCTCCAGTCGCTTAAAGCTGAAAATGGCTTTTCATATATCACTTACTCTCCCATTCATCCTCAGGTTTAAATACAGATGTTCTGGTGTTGTGGGCGGAATCACGACTCCCCAAAGCTAGTCCATCCACATCCTTATCCCCCAAACCTCTGACTATGTAACCTTACGTATCAAAGAGACTTTGTGGATATTATTCAGTTAAGGATCTTGAAATGGGACGATTATCCTGTGTTTTCCAAGTGGGCCCAACGTAGTCACAAGGGTCCCTAAAGGACGGAAGGGAAGGGCAGAAGGTAGAGAGAAAGACATGTGGCAATGGGAGCCGAGGTCAAGCCTTGCAGCCTCGGCAGAACCTACTGTGACTTCCCTCTCGAGGTCAAATCTCTTCTGCGTGGCCTCCTTCTGTGTTCTGTGCTTCACCTTCCCAACAACCATCACCGCCACGACCAAAAAGGGTTTGTGTGATTATTTGACTAATGTCAGTGTCCTTTACAAACACACATGAAAACAGGGCCCATGCCAGATTTTCCTTCCTTCTGAATTCCCAGCCCACAGCAGGCACTCAATAAATATTTGTTGAATAAATGAACAAATGAAAGGGCGAGCAGGATCTAAACCTCCTGTGGTTCTGAGTATTCTTTCGTGTGGGTGGAAACACAGCAGTCCATGAGGTACCCCACTGACATGCTCTTGGCTTTTTGTTTTCCTATCTCGCTCCAACCAGCATATTTATCTCCACATATGGTCTTAATACATCTCTGCTGAGAAAAGAGCATATCTTTAACTCCAATCAATGGCTCACAGAGTTTGTAGAGGTGGAAAATCTCCTTTTTCTATGTCATGATTTGTATTCAGATTATTCTGATTTTAAGTCTTGACCCCACTGACCCATCCATGTACAATGATCTCTGTTGTTAGCCTGGAGATCCCCTGCTGTTTTCCTGCCCTCTGAAAATGAAAGACCATCCACTTATTCCAAGATTGAGGTCCTGAGCCTCGTTTTGAAATATCCCAGGGGGATCCCATTTTCAAATCATCAAAACAAATTTTATTGTATTTCACTTCAACCTCCTTGCACTCTGCCATATATTTTTAAAGGAAGTTGCCGGTGAGACCACAAAAAATAAACAACAGTTACAAATACTGGAAAGGTAGATTTACTTGGCTCAGGCAGTTATTGGACACCATCTATGTGCAGAACTCTGAAATAAGGTCTTTTTTTTTTTTTTTTGGCACTCTCCTATTCCACCACAATTGATCACTTGTATCTGCAGACCAGTTAGAACAGTCCCACATTTGACCCTCGCCACTCGCCTGGGAGAAAGACAAGGTAGGTGTTACTAATCTCTTTAAGAAATTGCAAGGTAAATTGCTCACTCTCCGTTTACCTGGGTGTTTCATCTTTGTTTTCCTCGTGCTTCTCCTGCTAACACGTAGTAGTCCCAGGTAAGTATTTTTTGAAGGAATAAATGAATGCCTGGCTTCTTTCTAATAGGAGTGTTTTGACTGACTTGCCCAACATTACCCAGTTAGTCAATGAAGGGCCTTGGATTTGCAGCCTTGGCCATCTGGTTCCAAGCCCAGTGCCCTTTCCTGTCTACAGTTAGGAGAGGAATCCTGAAGGAGGATGAGGGATAGTAGGGATGCGAGGTTAAGCACTGGTTTGTACAGGCAGAGTCCTGTGTGGACAGTGAACACATAATGGGGAATTTAAGCCTCTTTGGGCAAAGAAAAGTAAGCACAGAAGCTGGAAAGCATTCAGTTCACTCCGTCTAGTAGCAGGAAGAATGCAGATAGATGACAGACATAAATAAATGAACAGTGATGCCCAGAATCTTCACCCCATCCCAGCTGCAGCCCCATAAACCAGAGAGAACCCCAAAAACTAAGTGAGGTGGGCACACCCTGATATGGCACTTGATCCAACCCAGGGGATTTTATAGCCCTCAGGATGTTTAAAGAAGCAAAAGACCTGGAGGATATGTATTTCCAGCCTATTAAAGAAAGTTTATTTTAAAATATTTAACATTTCTTTATTAAAGGCATACAGGCAGGATATAAGCTCTATAAACTTTCCAAGGAGACCATTGCTAGCATTCCAAATGGAGAAATTATTGCCTTGTGTGAGAACCCAGTCTTGCCTATTTCACTTTACAGATGGCCGCATATGGAATATTTTTCTTACAAGATCATAATGCATAATGAGCTTTTGAAAATTAAAATTGTAGGGGGATTTTTCTTGCTGCCTCATTACCATACTAGTTAGGAAGGAGGTTTGTGGTTAATTCTTGCGACAGCCTCGCCTAAAGCATTCCCTGTATCAGAGGCAGGGCTTTGCAATGCTCCTCAAATTATATTATGTGGGATGTCAGCTGGGGCCTCCCTGTCCTTCAGATATAAGCCTTTCTCTCAGATTTGCAGGGTCTGGCGTAAGAGTACCAATGGAAGCTTCTGTCCCTACCCTTTCTCTTCCCATCCCAGGCTCCATCCAACACCAGGAGGGGCTCACACGTATGAATGTAGAAATCTTAGGGTCCAACACTCAACTTATTTTTTTTAAATTTTTTATTATGTTATGTTAGTCACCATACAGTACATCCCTAGTTTTTGATGTAGTGTTCCATGATTCATTATTTGCGTATAACACCCAGTGCTCCATGCAATATGTGCCCTCCTTAATACCCATCACCAGCCTATCCCCATCCCCCACCTCCCTCCCCTCTGAAGCCCTCAGTTTGTTTCCCAGAGTCCACAGTCTGTTGTGGTTCATTCCCTCTTCCGCTTACCCCCCGCCCCTTCGTTCAACACCCAACTTACATCTACATCCCTGTTACCAAATCTCCTTAGCCACTCCTTTAGCCTAGAAGTATACACACTGGCAGGGTGGTCCATTCTTCAGAGGGTTCTAGGCAAGACACCTGTGCAGGCCTAGGAAATCAGCTTGAGATAATTTGGACAGGAGATTCCAGAATCCCATGAAGGGCGTGTGTCCCAGATGTGCATATCACTGACTCTGAAAAGTCCTTATTCCCAAGGGAAGGTCCCAGCTGGAGGAGAGCCAGAAAGGGGCCCTCTGAAGTGGAGGGCCCCGAATAAGGACCTTGGTCACCTGGATCTGGAATAGAGCTCATCAGATTTAGGCAAACTACATTTAAACTCGCCACCCCCACCCCCAAGCCCAAAGCTTCCTGCATAAAATCTGTTATTTTCTCAGGGTTTGTGTATTCATGGTCCCCTAATCTCCAGCTGGATATAATTCCTGTTTTGCCTCACACCGACCCAAACTTGAAATGCCACCACTTGACAAATTTTTAGGAAAAACTATTCTTACACCAAACATGGTATTTTTAGTTAACTCTACTGAAGACCTGAGTATTGAACAGCTCTCTTTTTATATTGTCCTTTATATCCAAAGAGCAAAATGAACTTTATTCCTATGTCATAGAAATATTTGGGAGTGTTGTTTGTGTATAAGACTGCAATACATGCGTGTCTAACGCAAACACATGTAACTGAAGTTCACTAGAGCAGAAACAGACCCATGGGGTTCGGCTAAGGCAAATTAATTGCAGAACGATCGACTGAGGATCTTGAGGGGATGAGGATCCCCGGGGCTGCTGATTCTTCTGTCCTAAGTCCCAGTTAGGGTTAAGTTTCCCTTGGACTCCACAAAATGTTTCTGATGAGAAACACCATTACCCGATCATATCTTTCTTTGAGCTAGCTAGAATTTCCATTCTTTGAAAAAACTACTGGTTTGCTTTTCACCGTTTTTAAATGAGACTTAGAGAAATTGTGGCTTGCCCAAGGCAAGCATCTACTTACTGTTGGACCACAAATAAAACAACACACATGACTACGATCGCTGTGCTCTTTCCCACTTACTCACTTAAAGCCACAAGCTCATTAGATACTATATGGGAGATCAGGTCATGGTTTAACAAATACCCACTGCCTCTCTGACCCACTCCGTGGGAGGGGCGTGTCTCCCTGCTCCAAACTTTCATCCCAAGAAGCACACGCTTCAGTTAGCCACTGCTCCAAAAACTTGGAGAAGCGCAAGAGGTAGATAAGCTCAATATACCACGGGCAGCAAGCCCAGCCTGACCTAGTTTTAGATCAGCTGAATCTAGACAACTTGTAGGTACATGAATAAAAAACGAATGCTTACGTCTGTGTGCCCCGAGCCTTGGGCGGTTTGTCACACAGGATTTTTACATAGACTTAGCTCCTGGACAGTTACACCATCCACCTTCCGAGATACTGCAAGCAACAGGTTTACCAAACATTTCTCCACTGAATAAAGGGAGACATTGAGAATTTTGAAAAGCAAAACGGATGAACATAGGGGAAGGGAAGGAAAAATAAAATAAGATGAAATCAGAGAAGGAGGCAAACCATAAGAGATTTTTAACTATGGAGAACAAAATGAGGGTTGCTGGAAGGGAGGTGGAGGGGGGGCATGGGGTAATTGGGTGATGGGCATTAAGGAGGGCACTTGAAGTAATGAGCATTGGGTGTTGTATGCAACTGATGAGTCATTAAATTCTACCTCTGAAACTAATAATACAGTATATGCTAATTAAATTGAATTTTAAAAAAATTAAATTAAAACAAAGAAGTTTCCTTGCTGTGGGAATGCTTAACCTGAAAGCCAATGGCACACAGTGTGGATTTCCTATTATAGTCCAGTTCTGGTACCAATATTTTTATTAGTCAGCTTTAGTCATTTATGCTGTAGCAATAAACTACTCAAAAATCTTGGTCTCTTCCAGCAACAAAGCTTTATATCTCACTGCCCTTCACAATGGCTGTAGCTCTTTACCATGGATCTTCATACATACACACGTATGTATGAAACAAGGAAGATCGTATTAAGAGGAATAGGATAATTTTACATATTGAAGTCTTTCTGATTTGGAAGGCAATTTTCCATACATTATGTCATTGGGTCCTCACAATAATCACTATTTCCCAGGTGAAGAACGGAGGCTCAGGAAATGGCAGTGCTTTGTGGGAGATTACACAACGTTCCATGCTCTAGCTGGGAAACAAAACCCAGGTTCTAACCCAATGTTCTCACTATGATGCGATGCTGACTGAGTACAACTAAAAAGTCTTTCCTATTCTTTAAGACTTCTGGGGAAGGAGACCCCACTCCCTCCCTCTGTCGCCCAGGACCCCAGCTCCTTAGTCAAAATGGAGTCCTGGCGTTCATTTTTGCCAAGCCAGCCTGCTGGGTTTGGCTGGGTGTTGCCTGGGGGAGGGGAGGCAGGCGAGAGAATGCGTGTACTTCGCAGCTCTTGCCAGCCCTGGAGAGCTAACATTTTCTAAAACAATGCTGGCTTCTCAGAAACACTTGATAATAAGGTTGCTCATTTTAAAAATGCTGTAACCAGATATTCTAGGAAAACAGACCTGGTTCCAGGAGTGCAGCCGTGGTGTTTGGGTTTAAGGTCGGAGGCGGTTGTTTAAGATGAGCTTTGGGCCGGCTTGCCGACCTGCCACGGGCCTGAGACAAGCCTGCACAATCAGGCCATTGTACTCACGGAGAAATCGCAAGGCGCCTCAGAGCCTAAGCCTGCCACATTTGAAAGTGGGCTTTTCACCGCCTGGGACCCTGGTGAGAATGAGGTGCGAGCATGCGTGTGCACTCCTGTGTGTGTGCACGCATGTGAGTGTGTGTGTTTTGAACCAGAGGAAAACAGCCCAGGGATTACATGGAATCCCCTCAAGCCTCAGTCAGACTTCCAGAACAATGCAAATGCATTTGGACTGAAGAAGAAAATCCACAGCCAGTAGGGAACAGGGCGGCACAGAGCTTTCTTCGGGGCGTGGCAAAGATGCAATTTTCCCGGAGGCAAAGTTTTGTTTTGCGTGTCTTCCCCAGGAAGGGCAGGGGGCTCAGCAGAGTGACATCCAAAGACTCGCCCACCATGGATAAGTCCCTGGCTCTGCCTGGAGAGCCACAGTTCAGCACCCAGTGGATCACCAACAGGCCATGCACACCCCTGCCTCCTGGACATTTTCTTTCCTTCGTATCTCTCACCCTGCGGGCATGAGTCTAAGTGTTGGGCATGCTCTAACTTATATTTAATTCTTGCATAGCCCCAAGTGGTAGGCTGTGGTAAGTATCCTTATTTTACAGAAGGAAGACAGAGACAGAGAGAAGGAGTCTTGACGAGTAAGTAGAGGAAGGGGGATTCCACCTTTCAGTTCCAGAAGACTCCACTTAGCCCCAAGCCGAGCCTCCAGCCTGGATCCAAACTACATTCTCCATCCCCAGGCTGGACTCGCAGTCTGTCATCGAGGTCATGCCAGAAAGTTCTCTTCCTTTTCTTCTGTCTTATTTGCCAACGAGGCTCAGAAACCAAGATGACCCTTCATGCTAGGGCTTGTCTTAGAGACCCTGAAGACCACCATCCCTTAGCATTATATTGCCAAGGGTTTTAAAAACCTGCCAACCCTTAAAAGTTTACCAACCCTAATGAAACAATAGGTGCTTGCTCGTGACAACACTGATTATATCTCTGAAACCTAAGATATGTTATACTCAATTGTTCTATTTGATCTGGGTTCTGCTTTTACTTGGTATTTATTTTATTTTTTTTATAATAATATTTTTTTATTATATTATGTTAGTCACCATACAGTACATCCCTGGTTTTTGATGTAAAGCTCGATGATTCATTAGTTGCGTATAACACCCAGTGCACCATGCAATACGTGCCCTCCTTACTACCCATCACCGGTCTATCCCATTCTCCCACCCACCTCCCCTCTGAAGCCCTCAGTTTGTTTCTCAGAGTCCGTAGTCTTAATTGGTGTTTATTATTCTGCAGAATCTAATTTAAAAAGTCATTTCTTCAAGAGCTATATTCACAGCTGGTAAAACAAGGATCCAGTTCTTGAAATGATGGTGGGCTGGAATTAAGGAAGCAAAGATTTTTCTGGAACGTAAACTTGGCTTCTAGATCACAATGTACCTGGGGTCGGTCTTTCTTTCTTTTTTTCTTTCTTTCTTTCTTTCTTTCTTTCTTTCTTTCTTTCTTTCTTCTTTCTTTCTTTCTTTCTTTCTTTCTTTCTTTCTTTCTTCTTTCTTTCTTTCTTTCTTTCTTTCTTTCTTTCTTTCTTTCTTTCTTTTTTTCCCATTAAGATCTTGTTTCTCACTCACTATCTTGTCAGCCTACTTGCCTTGACTGTCCCCACACTCTTGTCCTGGAGACGCCAGGTACATAGTCTCAGTGGCACACATCTTCCTGGGGAGACTGCTCCTTTTCACACCCTGCTCTCTGAACACACTCTCTGACCTCCCACTCCCTCTCCTCCACCTGGCTAACTCCTGCTAGTCTTTCAAAACTCCATCACCTCCCCCAGAATCCCTTCCCCAGAGAGCACCTCGGAGGTCAGGTGTACTGGCTGTTCCCACCCTATCCTATGCCTACTACTTGTATTATAGCACCTTGGACTGGTGTTGCCTGAATCTCCACGGCGCTGTGAACCCCCTGAGGCAAGCACAATTTCATTTACTCTGTACCCTTAGAGTCTGACACCATTCCTGGTACAAAGCAGATATTTAAAAACATGCTTTGTGAGTGAACGTGTCACATTTATAAATCCACTGCTTAAATATGGATTGCTTTTGGGTTTTAAGGAGCCAAGGTATGACCTTTCTAAAAGCAGGTCAAATATGATGTTTACAGTGATACACAAGGAGGGGATCCATTAAGCTAAACAGGATGCAAATCTTAAGCCTGTTCTTTGCTTTTATTTTAGTTTTTCATATCAGACAGATTTTCCAAATTCCATGGTTCAAGGGACAACACCATGAAGAATAGAGTTGAAGCATTTAGAAGGCAGAAACAGACTGACTGTGGGTCACACCAAGGCACATGCTTGTGGAGTATACGTCAACCACAGAGCGCAAACATTGAGCCATTATAGAAATATACCACATCTGTATTTATGTATATAGCTATAGATGGGTGCGTAGATAGATATAGCTTACTGTTATATATAATAACCCAGAGGAAAGTCTGGAACTTAGTTCCAACATTGACACCAGTGACAATCATTAGCAAACTCCATGAATTGGAGCCATGTTTATATGATTCCTGATAATTATAATCACATATTTGTTTGAATTGAGTTCTCACAGTTTATTATGCTTATTACTCCCTTCTAGAGTGTGAAGTTAGGTTTCGAAAGCCCTTGTTAAGCTCCGGTCCATTTATTATTTTTGTTTCTTTGATTCCCTACTGACTATTCCCTATTTTTACCCTTTCGAGTATAGACCTAGTGCATCCGTGGAGAGAGTGCCTGGAAGCAGGAGAGGAGGGCTGAAAGCAGATAGAAGAGGGACAGAAAGTTACCACACCATTCTTTCTAAAAACAGGAAATTAAAAGTAGAAAGGAATAGAGAGAGAGAGAGAGAGAGTGTGTGTGTGCGTGTGCACACAAAAGAGAGAAGAAAATCCAAGATCAGGAAGCCCTGATCCCCCTCCCTCCGCCTCTCTGGCCTTGGAGACTGTCTGAAATACAGCTGGCATTTATTTCTTATACACCGAGCTTCCTGACCTTGGCTGGTACCCAGGTTTAAACTGCATCTATGGCATCCAAATAGCTAATTTGGAGTTGAGGAGGAGGAGGAAGGCAGGTAGGAATTAAGGAATAGGAAGGAAAAAAATACCCAAAACTGCAAAAGTTAAATTTCCTGCCAGGTGGCTTCCAAATCGTCCAGCAGCTTTATTCAAGGCTTTGAAGTTGTGAGCCAGCAGTTACAGATCTGTAATATTTACCCTGCAGTCTCCAAAAACAAAAGTTGACTGTGTTCCTTGAAGTCAATCTCACCAGTATTTTGGGATGACAGATGGAGAGGTTGAACAAGAGTTACTGGATGACCTCAAATTCCTCCACTGTTCAGGAAGGTCTTATTTCATTTCAGCCTCTCATATATATATATATATATATATATATATATATATATATGATACATGTATGTCCTTTTAACTTTGCTCAATTGCCACCATCGAATCCTGCTCCCTAACCCAATCACCTGCTGCATTACTCACCAATTTGTCAAGTATGTCAAGAACACACCCTGAAACAGCAATAGCTAACTGAACTCTCTAGCCTGACTTCCTTTAAGCCAGTGGTTGACCTCCCGTTTATATGCATGGACCAAGCAAAAAAAAGAAAAAGGAAAAAATAAGAAAGAAAAAAGAAAAAAAGGGTGGAGCCAATTCTATAGATGAGGCAGGACCATTCTCAAGCTATGCACTGATCCAGGACAGACCTCTGGGGAGGGGAGATGGGTGATGAGTGAATGAAAAATTCTGAAACTAAAACATACTCAGGAAGAGAAAACTCTATCCCAGCCCAGCCTTGACAGATGCTTGTCACTTACCTTTCTCCCTCCTGGTCACCCAACCTTCGTTGCCCCTCCAAATCAGACCATGTTTAGGATTCTATGACTGTCACCACCATCACAATCATTCAACAAATATGTATGGAGAACTTACCACGTGCCAGGCACTGTTCCAGGCTTGAATTAAACAAAATCTTTGCCCTGTTGGAGCTTACACCTTACTGGAAAAGTTAGACGATAAGTAAGTAAGTAAATAAATAGATGGTGATCCAGGCTGTATTAGATGGTGATCTGTGTTGTGTGACATGGGGATCCGGGCTGTGTTAGATAGTGATCCCTGCTGAGCTACGTGGTCCTCCCTGCTGTGTTAGACGGTGATCTGTTGTGTTAGCATGCTATCCCTGTTGGCTTACGTGGTGACCCTTGCTGTGTTAGCCTGTGATCCCTGTTATGTTAGATGGTGACCCCTGTTGTGTTATCAGGGGATCCCTGTTATGTTCAACAAGGATCCCTGCTGTGTTAGATTGTGGTCCTGCTGTGTTAGAGGGTCATCTTTATTGTGTAAGGTGTGATTATATTGTGTTAGGTGGTGATGTCTGCTATGTTTGATGGCTATGAATGGGTGTATTCATCTCTGAATGAAAGTAAAGCACGATGAGCCAACCAGAGAAATTGGGGTATATGGGTGTTAGTTGTTCTGTGGTCAGAGACCTGAAAGAGATGAAGGAATAAAAAAGAAGCTGTATGGGAGAAAAGCATGCCAGCAGAACAGAGCCAAGGTCCTGTGGTAGGAGAAGAAAGACCAACTAGGCACATTGTTTGGACCAGGGAGGAGTTAGGCAGGAAATGAGAGAGAAGGAGAAAATGAGATAGAGCAAGAAGCTGCATGATGGAGGGCTTTAGGAGGCCTTTAGCTTTAACTCTGTGTGGGGTGGGAGCCGTTGGAGACTTTGGAGCAAACCCTAACACGATCTGCCTTCTGTCAGACGGAGATGCTGTGTTGAGAACAGACTATTTAAGGGGAAGAGCTGTAGCAACAGACAGGAGTCATTTTTCATCTGTCCAGGAAAGAGATAATGGTGGCTTGGACCAGAGTGATGATGGTGGAGGTCGAATTCTGGATGTGTTTTGAAGGTAGAGCCAACTGATATAATTGCTGATGGATTGGATGTGAAGAATAAGGGAAAATGAGATATCAGGGATGATGACTCCTAAGTTTTTGGCTTCAACAACTGGAAAGAGGGACTCTCAGTCCTCCTCTTGCCCCCATGTACTTTTGTTAATATCAATATTATAAAACTCTAGTAACAATGGTACATGTGTATATCTCTCCTGCCAGATGCTCTGACTTTTAACTTTCAAGTCTTACTATGCTGAAACTCTAATGAAAGTTATGAACTCTTGCCAATGAGGGGCAAACACACAAACAAATTCATACAAATATTTGCATTCAATGTCAAAGGTTTATTTATTTCCTGAAGCTCATCCATGGGTGCCCTGAGTGGCTCATGGATCCAAGATTTTAAAATGCAGGCACTGGATTTATTTATTCTCTTAATAAATTATTATTGAGCACCTAGGACTCTGAAGACTTTGAGGATGTGCTGTGACCACATCCTAGAATCCCTTCTCATGGAGATAGCAGTCTGATGTGGGAAAGATATGAGATGTTAGTAGGCAAATAAACAAGTAAATAATTATAACTTGTGTAAGAAGTTATGGAGAGAAAACAGAACAGAGTGACATACTCTGCTATTACAGGGTACAATAGAATAAGGCCTACTCGGGAAGCAGAGCCCAAGTATCATAATCAGAAGGAATTCAATACAAGAAGTATGTTGTACACACAATGGAAAGAGCAGAGGGCTATGAGAGCAGTCAGAGATTAGGAACACGGGAAGCCCTCTGCCACCCCCAGGCCTGGAGGGGAGTGGAAAGAGGTGATACTAGCAAAGCCCAGAAACTGGTACTGCCTGGAAGCTAAAATCGTAGAAGGGTCATTGCTCCATGGAAGTAAGAACTGGAAGTGAGGGCCGATCTACTGGGGATGCCAACTGACATAAAGCAAGAGAGAGAAAAATACCCTGGTTTCTACCATCCCTCCAGTATGCTACTAGTGCCTCCCATTGGCCAAATCTAGCCAGAGCCCATTCCCTATGATTCAGAGTGGAATGGAAGTGAGCAGGGGGCAATCAGGTGGGTGACTAACATAGGAGGACCTACTCAGAAAAAGTGGTCAAGTATGGCCACTCTGAAAAATTGAAATTTAAGTTTAAACTAGTGAAATGAGATGACCATCAAGGGAGACATAGAAGGAGAGCATTCCTGGCAAAGAGAATGGAAGTTCCTGAGGTGTTAAGGAGCTCTGCCTTTTGGGGGGTGGCAGGGCCTCATCCAAAGCCTATCCGGCTGTTCCTGACTATCACATTCTTTAGATAATCAGAGTAGGAGCTTAGCCACATGGCCCTGCCGCAACCATGTGCCAGGTGGCACACTGCAATGGAAGCAAGCCTCAGACCAAATTCCACCAGATGTTCAAATGTTTATTAGCACATAGAAAGACAGACATACAGCCTGCTCTGGTCTTCAGGGCACCCCACAACTGCCTTGTCTGAAATGTGAACTCTGAGGTAGAGGCAACAATGTTCTAACAGTAGGATGTGTTGTCAGGGCCATCCACTAAGTGGAGGCGCCCAATGCCAAAGGGAGGTTTGGACCAAGGATGTCACCCAGAGATGTTGGGTCTGCCAGGTTCTCACATTTTATTTATGTAAAGGTGGAGGTGTTATACAACCTTCCAGCCCAACATATATCTTGAAAACCACTTATTTCATCAATGAAACATTATTTTTAACATTACTTATGCTAATTAATATGCCTTTTAACACAGATTGAGAAATTGATATTTAAAGCACTTGCTGAGGCCATTTCTGGAGCGTGGACTCTTTATTAGGGTGATTGGAATATTATCTAACTCCCCCCTAGAGCGCAGATGGAAGCCAACCTGCACACTCAGTTAACAGGTACACCACACTGTTTCTACAGAAATGCAGTGAGATTTATTACAGACAATGCAGCCAAGGGGATGGGAGGTACCCAGCATGGCCAGGGTTTTGCTAGTGAAGAGAGGAGCAGAGTGAGATGAGGCTGCCGAGGTGGGAAGGGGCTAGACACCACAGGTGATCTTAGAGAGTTTGCATGTAACCCAGACGACATTGAAGGGCTTTCGGCAGGAAGGTAAAGAAATCTGATTTGGTCTTTAAGTGTTCTTGTTGGCTGCTTTGTGAAGAATAGATTATGGAGGAGGGAAAGTGGAGCAGGAAAGTCTAGGAGCTCACATGGAGGTGATGGCGTCAATCCAGCCTGGTGGCAGTGCAGGTGGAGAGGAACAGAGAGGATGAGCCATAGTTTGAAGTTGAAAACACAGGAATAATGACTAGATGAGAGTGTGGGATGGTGGCAAGGGAGAGTTTGGAATCAAGGATGACCCTCTGATTTGGGTCAATGTCCCTGGTTGTGGTAAGGCAGATTTTAGTAAGATGGAAGAGACAAAGAAAGAAAAAGACTTGGTGGTGGAGCGGAAAAAGGAGGTAGAAGAAGGGTTCCATTGCATACTTAAAAGGAAGGAACATGAGCTTATCTTATTTATCTGTGTGGCCAGCAGCATGGCCTTGGTGGATGTCCAGTACATACACATATTTATACAAGCACTCCAATTCCACATGGTGGCCCAAACCATCAAAGATGGCATAAACCAACAACATAAGGCATTTTAGGCAGAAACAAACTCTTTTGAGTGGTGATGGTTTGGGCTTCAGTTGGCAGGGTGACACCATTAAGGAATTAAAATCCCATGAGCTCAAGTGATCAAGTTTGGAGTCTGGATAAGAAGATGCATCCCACGAATTCCCATGTCTCTGAGATGGCCTTCCCTTCCTCTTGCAGAGTCCATTATTGCGCCCGCTCTCTGCAAATCTGATAGATGACACCACTGCAAATGTTACTGTCCCTGCAGGTGGATGTGGCTAGGGTTTCCTTATCTGTAACTTAAGGGACCCCAAAGATTTGAAAGGCTCCCTTCAGATCCATCTTCTCTTCTACAGTGATTTGCAAATGCCTTTGAGAGAGCCAGCAATGCAGCAACTGTGAGGACCTCTCTGGCGTGGCTTCATGAAACAGAGTGAATAGCAGCAGACTTCTGTGAATTTAACAGAAGTCAGAGAGAAGCAGAAAGAGACCTTGAGCTATGCATCATTTCCACAGAAGTAAGAAAGTCTTTTTCTTGTTATCGTTCAGAAAAATATGATCCTCTCTTTTCTATATTTCTTCATATAACACAAAGGCAAGCAAAAATAGTACTCCATGGTTTACATAATTATGGAAGCACAGTAAGAGTTTTCAAGAAAGAAAAGCCTACTAAAAGCCTCAAAAGTAAATTAAAATTAAAAAAAACTATTCATTCTATGTCCCATAATTTAACAGCAGATTCCCCAGGGCTATTTGCATATTAAATTATATATAGTACCTTTTGCCTGGGCAGGGAAACAGATACAGCCCATTAGCAGAAAGAAAACTTTACTGTGAGCATATTATGCATATTCATGAAGTCCGAAATATTTATATGTTATTGCATTGTCCCACTAAATCACTAATCTAACCATAATGAAAATCGTGTCCAATTTGGCCCCGAGCCTCCTGGTAGCCAATGCAAAACAAAACACAGGATCAGCTATAAAATACCCATTATGGAAAAGAAAGAGGCATGCCATTTTGGAAGAGCAACAATAAAACACATCCTTTATATAGCGTGAGGCTGCAGAGAGCAGTGAATACTCCATCAGTAGAGGCTTTGACACTCCGTATGGCTCGGTTCTTCACTGAAAGTCAAGGGCATCATATTAAAACACAATTCAGTGAAGGGTTAGGGCAAAACAGACCTTGGGTGATGCTACTGTACCCAAGGATAAGGGCAAAAGATCTAGAACGTGCTGTCTAATATGGGGGTTCTGATCCCCGTGTGATTTGAAATACGACTGGTCTGAATGGAGATGGCCGTAAACCTGAAATACACACCAGATTCTGAAGACTTGATACAATCAAAAGAGGGAAAATAATCTCATCAACAATTATTATATGATATTAAATGATATTTGAGGTGCACCGGGTTAAATAAAATATATTATTAAAATTAATTTCATCTGACTGTTTATTTTAATGTTTACAAAAACATGGCTGCTGGAAAATTTAAAATCATATATGCGGCTCCCATTCATGTCTTGTGTTACATTACCATTGGATAGTGTTGCCCTAGAGGGATGATCCTGACGTTTCACCTTGGATGTGTTTCTTGTCTTCCCCGCCCATCATTCTCCTCATCTATAAACTGAGGAATGCTAATACCCACCTCCAAGAGCTAAGTAGACTGGCTCATATAAAATGTCTTACATAGTGCCTGATACGTTGCAGGGCCCAAGAAGAGTCTTCCTTCTCTACTTCACAGCCTGGAACCCTACCGTTGGGACTGAACGTGGGGAAATGGCAATATTCTGGCTCCTAAGACAGCCCTGCTAAAGGATCTGCCTGTGAGCTTCCATCCCTGAGGTCTGGGGGCTGTTTTCTCTGTCCTTAAGGAGCACAGTACACCATGATTTCAGTGCCTCAAGACAGATAACTCTGGCCCCTGTGGAGTAGCCAGCGTGATGACAGAGAGGGCCTGTTTATAGAAGAGAGGGGTCAAACACTACTCAAGGACTTTGTTTAAAATTCTTTTTGTAACCACACAGCTCTCTGTTTGGGTTTGCTGCTCTCATTAAATAAATATCTGGAGAGTCTTCAGGGATCATCCCAGATATGTGTGACCAGGGTTTTTAAGATGCTGAACCACACTCTTAAGACAAGCTCAGTGGATACCCCAGTCGGCTCTTTGGAGGCACGGAAGGATGGTCAGGAAGGGTCTGCAAGGAATGTGATCAAGTTCTTCCCAACCAGGCCAAGAGTAAAGGACCCTTGTAAAGTTACGTGCAAGATCCCTGCTGACAAGCACCTGACATTCATTTCTTATGGAGAGTGTTTACGTCAGTGAGAAGGCACAGGGAAAAAAAGGACCAAGACATGATGATCTGAAAGAACAGAATTAAAGGCGCAAGAACATCTTGTTAACTTGAAGTTTGCCCAAGACTCAGCTTCATGTTTTGAGTGAACATGTGCCAATTATTTATGATCAGCACAGAAACATAAATTTGTGTTTTGTTTTAATGAAATAATTTGAAGTGCTGGATGCAAGAGTATTTGGGGATCTAAATTTGACTCTCAGTAAATCTAAGTGCTTTCAACTCAAACATTCCCGAAGGGAGACTCAGAGATAGGAGAGCTAGGGGAAAACATGCATGGGGTAAAAGGACTCCTCTTTTTGAAATTAATGGACATTGAACCATGAGAGACTCTGGGAAACAAACTGAGGGCTTCAGAGGGGAGGGGGGTGGGGGAATGGGATAGGCCGGTGATGGGTAGTAAGGAGGGCACGGATTGCATGGAGCACTGGGTGTTATACGCAACTAATGAATCATGGAACTTTACATCAAAAACTAGGGATGTACTGTATGGTGACGAACATAATATAATAAAAAAATATTATTAAAAAAAAACCCCAAAAAACAAAAAAATAAAGAGTAGTTTAAGCTTATGAAAAAAGTGAACAGAAAGTACTGAGAGTTCCCATATATTCCCTCCCTACCACGCAGTTTCCCCTCTTTCTGCATTACTGTGGCACATCTAACAATGGTATTACATTATTATTACCTAAAACCATAGTTTATATCCGGGTTTAGTCTTCATATGGTACATTCTATGGGTTTCAACAAATCCGCAATGTTGTACACTCACCATTACCGTAGCGTACAGAATATTTTCACTGTCCTAAAAGTTCCCTGTGCTCCACATATTTATACTGCCCTCCCCCGTACCCCCAAGCCACTGTGCTTTTTACCGTCTCTATAGTTTCGCCTTTTTCAGAACATCGTATAGTCAGCAGCATATGCTCGGCAGCTTTTCAGACCGGTCTCTTTCACTTAACCACGTGCGTGGAAGGCTCCTTGAGGAGGACTCTTTCTGAAGACGTTAAGAAAAGAGTGCCTTTCAAGAGAGATGCGGAGAATGAGAACAGATAAAAGACACATTTTAGGCTGAGCTGTTGTTTTTGGCACCCAGTAGCTGAGGTACAAAGGACAAAGTCACTGTGGAGGAGGAAATCCCAAGATAAAAGGAGTAACGCACGCCTGTGGTAAAGGGCAGGGGCGCAAAGAAACACACACGCCATGGGAGGGCAGGGCAGGGGGCCGAGAGCAGCTTGAGTTTGTCCGCAAAAACTAACTTGATGGCTGAGCCCTAAAATGAAGTGGTTTTGGTCCATTTCCTCCCTGGTAGAGAATACAACTCAATGTTCCCCCAGGAGGACAGACGCCATTTGTTTTGGGGACAGGAATATGATACGACATCATTTAGATCTAGTATCCCATTCCATTCCATATTATCCCATTATGTTGTTTTGTTCTTGTCTAGTTTAATTCAATTTCCAATCATTGTTTCAAAAATATAACTTGACTCTATAATGGGTCAAACTGATTATTTTTATGGACAGTTTTTTTGTTCATTGCTATCCTTTTTAGAGCCATATATTCTAGACACTTCTTTAGGGTCCTCACTATAACACAGGGGAATGTGTCTTTATTTTTTTAATTTAAATTCAATTATCCAACATATAGTACACCAGGGAATCTGTCTTAAAAAAAAAAAAATCCCAAAGCCACAAACCTGAAACAAGAACAGTTTATAAATATAGGGATGCATGTAAAAAAAAAAAATTGAACAAAA
Source organism: Ursus maritimus (assembly GCF_017311325.1). Taxonomy (NCBI): domain Eukaryota; kingdom Metazoa; phylum Chordata; class Mammalia; order Carnivora; family Ursidae; genus Ursus; species Ursus maritimus. Next base: position 19,756,371 of record NW_024423343.1, on the reverse strand, counting down.
TTTAATTCAGAATTTTTTGTGTCAGAATCCTAATCAGGCCAATATCAATAGGAGGCATGAATGAAGGAGACCTCCTGGCTGGGGATTAGTGCGGCCTGTGAGTAGAAAGAGATGTGGGCTCAAGGACTGGACACCTGTTCTGCCACAAAGGATGTTCATCTCTGAAGATGGGGGTCCTTAGAGAAGCATCATCAGGTGAACAATGGCATCTCAATTCTTGTTCTGAATTTCCAAGGTAAATGGAGGACCCAGGAATCTCAGCTAACTGCTCCCAGCCTCTACTGCAGCCTTTGATGGCCTCTCCAGGAGACCTCACGCTCTGTGTGGTCCTTCCTCAGGGAGCCAGCAGCATACACTCCGATCTCTCTGAACAACACACTCGGGCAGCCATGGACTGTAGGGGCAAATGTTTTCCAATATCAACCCTTTGGAGAAGTGTCAGATTTGGAGGACGAGGCAGGCCATCACACTAAGCATTACCAGGGAAATAAAATATCCTGACAACATGAGAAAATAAAATTGATCAGAACTTACCTCAGGAAGAGGGTATATTAAGGCACCTAGGAGCAAGGAGGTAAGACCCTCCTTCCTCCCAGAGTTAGGCATAAGTAACCTTAATTTCTCCTAAGTAAGGAAGATAATTCTTCTGCTTACTTGCAGGTCTTTCCTCTGTTGAGTGGACTACACTAGTTTGGGGCCAGAGTGGAATTACCAAGGGCAATAGAAAAGGAGCTGAGTGTCCCCAACTAGGGCCCCTTTCCCCACATACTCTCCCTCTCACCCCCCATCACTCAGTCTTCTCTTTTACATTAACTATGAACAAGGATTTGAAGGAATGCCATAGTACCCAACCATTCATTTTCCTGGGATTCCTAAATGTCTGTATGGCCCTGAGTGTAGTCAAGATGCAGCCGTCTGGAAGGCCATGCCATCTCATGCAGGCCAGCAGCAGCATGAAGTCAACAAGTTTGCTTCTAGTTCCTCTGGAATTTTTCTCTTTCGTTCTTCCATAGCTGCCTGGCTAAACTCTATCTATCCTTTAAGATCCAGCTCAAATGCATCTCCTCCAGCAAGCCTTATCTGGAATTAATTCATCCCCTCCTTACATACTCAGAATTACTTGTATAGAGAAACAAAGAAAGGATTATAAGACTCTAGAGCAAAGTACAAAATGATGATATCTCTCACTCGAAGGTAAGTTCATGGACATCAGCAATGGCTTCCTTTTTGTCTTTATGTAGGACTCATTCCGGGTACCGCAGGCCACAGAGAGAAGATACTAAAGAAATGTTTTTGTACTCTCATTGCTGTTAGTTCAGGGCCTACCAAGATTGTCACCCATCCTCCAAGCTCACCCTGCAGGGGAGAAGACCTCTGTGATCTGCATCAGACTCTAAGAAGCCCAAGAGCGTGCCTACCACTGGACCACAGAGATGATGTCTGGCTAGCATTTATCTTTCTTCTAATAACAACACTCTGGTTTCCCTTTAGGGACTCTCTTACCAACTCTTACTCTAAGTGGTTCATACATGACTAAATCTACACCCCAGAAGTAGAAGTAGACACACGACCCAGACCTGCCCAGGATTTTATTCCCTTGGACAGAGTGTTCACTTCTGAGATGGCCACAAGACCCAAGCCACATCAAGGAGGTGAAATCTGGGGTTTTTGCTAGAACTCTTGGGGCAAAGGGGCCCAATTTCCAAGGTTCCTAAGCTCTGAAATGGGAGTGTGGGGCTGCCAATAGCCATTCTGTCGCCTCATGGCTGGAGCCTGCCTCAGAGTAATCCCAGCATGAGCAGGAGGAGAAAGCCCACAGAGAGTGCCAGGCAGATGTAGCCAGAAAAAATATAGGAGGCAATATGGGACATACCTGTACTAAAAAAAATAATTGTTTGCTATTTCCCTGAAATTCAACTTCCCCGAGTGTCCTGTATTTTTCTTTGCTCGATATGGCAACCCCAGCAGCAGGAAGCCTGGTCTTGGTGACAGCCTTTGGGTCTCTGCATTCATCTGCACCCCTGGACTTAGCTCTGTGAAGCATTACCTTCCTGTTTTTGCTTAAACTAGTTTGAGCTGGGTTTCTATCCACTTGCAACATAAAATTTCCTCCCTAATGTAGAAGTTCTGCCATCTCAATGACCAACAGTTCCCCTCTTCAAAAAAAAAAAAAAAATTAAAATTAAAATTAAATACCCTTAGGAAAGAGGCATAGACCAGAGAGGTTAACAATAGGACAGGGCACTTTGCCAGCTGTTTGGGGCATGAAAGGTGCTCAGATTGGGTAATAATTGATGCCTGGGGGGAGTGGCAAATAAGCCAGGGACAAGGCTACATAGACTAGGCTGGAAATATTAGGGAGACCATAGGCTTCACCGGGCCAGACTCAAAACAAAACTCTATCAGCAATGCAGCCAGCTCCGTGCATGCCTGCTTCTGCTCCCCAAACAGCTCACCTGTAAAGGCTGCACTTCTCTCTGAACTTCCGGGCTATTTATAGGACACAAGAGCCGATTCAAATCTCCAACACAAGCCCCAAGTGATGGAAAGAAGCCAAAATGTTCTTGCAATTTGAGGGGGTAGGGGGAAGAAAGGGAGGGGGGAAAGAAGAAAGACTCCTTTCTAAACAGCCTCTGTCACTTGCCACCCCCACCTAGGGGAAGGACAAACCGAGGGCAGCCTGGGTGGGAGAGCAAACAGAAAAGTGTCTCTCTGGCACCTGGAAGCAAGCAATCTGATCCAAGGGCCCCAGAGACAGAGCTTGAGGACAAAGCTTTGCGGGGGTGGGGAGGGCAATGGCTTGCACAGATTCCAAAGCCTTCCCTGCCCTGCCCTGTCTCCAGGCGCCAGCATGTCATGTCCCTGCAAACAAACAGCATGGAGAAGGCTGCCAGGAGACATGACAAGGGTGTTCGTGACTTGAGGAGGATTCCACCAATCAGGTTGGGCAGGGCCATGGAAGATCTTCCTCTTCCTTACTTGGGTGCATTAGCCAGAGCTTAATTCAGCAACTTCTGTGCTGGGGTACGGGGCTGCTGGTCGTTTAAATTCACTTGATAATCATTTTCCTGGCTTTCCTGAAAAGCCTTTTGGAAAGCTAACTCAAAGCTGATATCCTGATCCCTTTTTGTGGGATCGCCCAGAAAACTGAAATGTGGGTCTTCTTAGAGCACAGGGGACATCAGGGACGAAGAAGAAAGCTCTCTGCCTCTCCATCATCACTTCCGGGGCAGGGCCTTCCCATGTGCAGAGAGCAGCTCAGAGGCTTGCAAGTCAACACTGGGAAACCCTCTTCATAGCAATTCTCTACAGTTATTGCAACACAATCAAGTTGTTATTACTGCTTTCAACAACTAGAGGCTGTGCTGTCGGAGAGGATGCTGANCCGCCGCCATCAATAAAGAGGGCACCCAAGGCTTCTGTCGATAGGGTGTTTCGTTCAAGTTGGGGCAAGTTCAGGAAATGTCACCATTTATTGTTGATTTTGGCATTCTGCATGGTCTGTACTTGTGCCCTCCTTTGACTTTTTCTTCAAACCAGTAGTAACATCTCGCTGGTTCCCTCATTAATTATTGAATTACAGAAACCCTTGGACATGTGTTCATTTTATAATGTCTAAGAGCTGTGGCTTTACCCTTTAGCAGTGGCACGGCTGAAGAGAAGCCCAAAATACAGAGCACCTCAGTGTTCCCAGACCCTCACCATCAGGGCAGGTTTTCCTCAAAATTATGGAAAATGAAAGCTTTGTTTCTGCATCATGACAGAGTTATTTCTATGCCTCTGTCCTCTTAAAGGGAGCCCTGCTTCCCAGCCCTCCCATCCTCCTCCCATCCCCCTGCCAACCCGGTCAAACAACCCTCCTCTCTCCCCTGGCAAAATTAATTTTCTGTAAAAGCTGATACTCATCCTTATTTGAGGGTAACTGAGAGATGGGAGTAATATGTGTCCTCCTATACAGAGCTTTTCTATCATGTTGCCTGGGAACAAAGACTTAAGCTTAAAGAGAAGAATTTCTACAGGTGGCCATTTCTAGAACAAAATCTCAGATCATTTTGTGACCAAGAATAAAGGTTTTTCAGAGGCCCTGAAATTAGGCTTTGTCACTCTATCCAAGTTCTCTCTGTCCCTTCCCCTGAAAAAAAAAAAAAAAAAGATGTATTTTGTAGAATAACGCACCACATAGGCAAAGCACGCTGTTTGCCTGGGGAGCAACTGCAATCTAGAGAATCACTCTGAAGCGCAGGGTCCTTGCTGTTAGAAGAGTGTTATTTGAGGTATAGCCATCTACCCTAAACAAGTAATCCAACAAGAGACACACCGAATGCACACACTGTATATACATACAAATAAAAAGCCTGCCATGATGGATTGGGCCAGCGTATTGGATGTTGAGTGTGGAGAATGGGCAGAAGATAGCACCAAATTTTGCTGCTACCCCCTCTGGAGGGAATATGCTGGGCCCACAAGAAGTCAGTCACCCCCAGTTACCAGGTCTGCCAAGCTCCATCACTCCATCTGTTCCCTTCATCTCTCTGGAGCCAGGCCTCCCCCAACCCCAACACCCCAACCTTGTGTGGGGCAGTCAGGCCACAGGAAAGAGCCAAGAGTTCCTTCATCTGGGAGTCTGCCTCTGCAACTCTGAAGCTGGAGGGCTAGGGATGACCTGCCTTCCAGAATTCACCAGCCTAATCCTTCAAAAGACCCTGTGACTGAATGGCGGCCATGTGATTGGACCTTCACCTCTCCACTCTTTCCGCCTTCATACCTCAACTTCTAAATATGGACAAAGTTCGCCCTGCACTTCTGGAACACATGTGATTGTACAGTCATTTGAACAATACCACATGAAGATGATTTAGTTTCATTCCACCGGAGAGCAGAGAGCAGACCAACAGCTGCTTGATCAGACTGTTGTCAGAGCCAGAACTAGAACACAGAGTTGGAGGTGTTAAGAAGCGCATTCATCTGGGAAATCTCTGTCTCTAGTTCCTACCCTGTTCACCTCACTTGCAAATGAAATAATTTAGAACAATGTATATAAAAGTGTGAAAATAATAATATGTTATCAATAGGGATGTTTAAAGGATTTAAGTTCCCTGGTTAGCTTTCTATAAATAAAAGACCAACCCTAAATGTCCTCGTTGGCAACCCTGTCGGGACCCCTCTCACTCTTGAGAGCTTTTTCTGTATCTTCACTTAATAAACTTCTATCACTTTACTCATGAAAGAAAGAAAGAGAAAGAAAGAAAGAAAGAAAGAAAGAAAGAAAGAAAGAAAGAAAGAAAG
>NW_024423343.1:19734572-19751075 GCF_017311325.1 Ursus maritimus | reverse complement strand
AAGAAAGAAAGAAAGAAAGAAAGAAAGAAAGAAAGAAAGAAAAAAGGAGAAAATAATAATATGGAACATCTATTATGCACAGGTCAAATGCTTTCCATGAATTGCCATAGCTAATCATTGAAGCTGAAGTTCAGAGAAGTTCAGGAATTTGCCCACAAAAACACAAGTCTGTCAAATTCTTAAGATCTTGGGGGTTTTTTTGCTTTTTTTAATTTTAATGTTTTTTTATTATATTATGTTAGTCACCATACAGTACATCCCTGGTTTCTGATGTAAAGTTCGATGATTCATTAGTTGCGTATAACACCCAGTGCACCATGCAATACGTGCCCTCCTTACTACCCATCACCGGCCTATCCCATTCCCCCACACCCTCCCCTCTGAAGTCCTCAGTTTGTTTCTCATAGTCCATAGTCTCTCATGTTTCATTCCCCCTTCTGATTACCCCCCCTTTCTTTATCCCTTTCTTCCCCTACTGATCATCCTAGTTCTTATGTTCCATAGATGAGAGAAATCATATGATAGTTGTCTTTCTCTGCTTGACTTATTTCACTTAGCATTATCTCCTCCAGTGCCGTCCATGTTGCAGCAAATGTTGAGAAATCGTTCTTTCTGATAGCTGAGTAATATTCCATTGTATATATGGACCACGACTTCTTAATCCAGTCATCTGTTGAAGGGCATCTTGGTTCCTTCCACGATTTAGCTATTGTGGACAATGCTGCTATGAACATTGGGGTGCATATGGCCCTTCTCTTCACTACGTCTGAATCTTTGGGGTAAATACTCAGTAGTGCAATGGCTGGATCATAGGGTAGCTCAATTTTTAACTTTTTAAGGGATCTCCACACTGTTTTCCAGAGTGGCTGTACCAACTTGCATTCCCACCAACAATGTAGGAGTCAAGACCCTGTTTTAACACTGCAGCAGCACATCTCCAACCCATTTACTTGAGGTAGTCACTTGTGTAGCTGATCGAATGTCCTGGCCTCTCTCACTAAATATTTCTTTTCCTTCTTCTTTTTTTTTTTCCCCAAGATTTTATTTATTTATTTATTTGAGAGAGAGAAAAAAAAAACACACAAGTGGGAGGAGGGGCAGAGGGAGAAACAGACTCCCCTCTGAGCAGGGAGCCTGATGCAAGGCTCAATCCCAGGACCCCAGGATAATGACCGGAGCCCAAGGCAGAGACTTAACTAACTGAGCCAATGAAGCAGATGTTCTCCAGATGTCTGCTGAAGGGTATATGCACAGAAATTAACTGAACTTCAGTAAACACATGCCAAATTGAAAAACAATCCTTTTCAGGCATTTCGCAAAATTCGATCCATTATTTTTATCTGATAAAATGTTCATCCCTTATTACTGTTCAGGACAAGGGAACATCTTAAAAATATTGAATCATCCCATGAATGTTCTTATGAACAAGAAATAAATATATATGTATATATTATATATGTGTACATATAATATATATAATAGAATACGTATAATATGTAAATACATATAAAAGTAAATATATGTATAATATGTTATACAAAGATATATTTAATATACATGTAACATATATACATATATGTATATACATATACGTTAAATATGTAACATATACATATGTACAATGTGTATATATAATGATATATATTTCATATATGAAATATATTTCATATAAATATATTTATTGAAAAATATTATGTGGTGGTGCCTGGATGGCTTGGTCAGTGGAATGTGTAATTCTTGATCTCAGGATTGTGAGTTCGAGCCCAATGTTGGGTGTGGAGATTACTTAAAAAAAATACACATACACACAACACACACATACGTATGTATATATGTATTTCCCCCATTTGCTGAGGTCTTCGTTAATGTCCCCCAGGGATAGTTTTCAATGCAGAGACTTTCTGTGTATTTTCTCAGATTTATTACTACATAATGTATATATTCATATGCCAGAGTACCTTTCTTTTTTTTTTTTTTTTTTAGTTAGGGAAGGTGAATGAGAGAGAGAGAGAGCACAAAAGGGGGGGAAGAGCAGAGGGAGAAGCAGACTCCCCACCGAGCAGGAAGCCTGATGCAGGATCATGACCTGAGGGGCGCCTGGGTAGCGCAGTCGTTAAGCGTCTGCCTTCGGCTCAGGGCGTGATCCCAACGTTCCGGGATCGAGTCCCACATCGGGCTCCTCCGCTGGGAGCCTGCTTCTTCCTCTCCCACTCCCCTGCTGTGTTCCCTCTCTCGCTGGCTGTCTCTCTGTCACATAAATAAATAAAATCTTTAAAAAAAAAAAAAAAGGATCATGACCTGAGCCAAAGTCAGACGTTTAACCCCCCGACCAAAGATTTTTGTTAGGATTCAATGGGAAAATGCACGAGCACGTAGCATGAGCCTTAAACATAATATATGCTTCATAAATATCACCTACTATTACTGTTAACTCTGAAAGTGGTAGTGTCCATTTCTTACCAACTCTCAATGATCTTCAGAGGATGGAGAATCCAGAGTTTCTTGACCACTTCCTTACCCCTCACTCCGTCCATCTCATACTTGCTTATATTGCTTGCTTGCTTCCAGATGATAAGTAAAACCCATGCTGTTATTCACCAGCATTCCCTAGTAAGACCTGTGCTGTGTTAGAATGAGAAAGCGGTCTCCAGCCCTGGAAATTGGGAAGGTCCAGTGTTGTCACAGTTGACAGATCTGAGAAATGGATAATAGAATACTGGTCCATCAGCTTTGGAATGTTCATTCAGCAGCTTTATAGAGTTGAATCACATTAGGCAGTGGGGTTGTCTGCTGGAACGGGTCTCAACTGGGAACCAGGAGTTTACGTCTTCATCTTCATGTACGGAGCCAACGAAGATCGGAATCAGGCTGTTAGCCTTCCCCGTGTGAGTTCTTGCCTCTTCAAAATCACCTGCTTCTGCTTCATTCACATACTTTAGAAAGATCCCATACATGGAGTTGGAACCGTTTTCAGGGGTATGGGCTTAAGACACTTATTCCCAGTTAGTTTAAATCCTTAGCTAGTCACAGGGTGAACAAGATCATGGATTAACTTTGGCTGTTAAACCCAAAAGAAGGTCAAGAATGTACTGGGAGCACAGGCTTGGAAGGCATTTGCTGCTAATATCCCTAGACAGTTGGGCGTTGATCAGGCAGTCTCTCCATCCTAAACACCACCAAGTCCAGTGGCCCCCAGCCTTTGAGGACCCAGGGCACATAGTAACAGACCTTCCTCAGGGTCTTCCCTCCTCCCATCCTCCTGATGGGATTCCAGGATGAACTCAACTGCAAAATGGGCCATCTGAGTCCAGAATGGAGATGATGGCTATTATGGTAGGGCGTTGGGACCCAATCCAACATAAATGTGTGGTGAGATAATTACTGAAATGAGACTTGATTTACACCAAGACTGTTTGCCTGTAGGTGTGGATGTGAGGTTACTTCTTAGTCCGAGGAAGTCAGAGCTTTACTGTTCACAAATCAAGATTGCTGCCAGGGAAACCCTGAGATAAGAGCCCAAAGCTAGTTAGGTATTTGGAGTTAGACGTGTATACAGCCTACAGGCAAATGATCCACTTTTCTATAGAGCAGGAGCACTGAGAGGAGGAACCATGTGCTAATGTTTTTCTCTCCCCCACACATACACATGCAGACATGTACATACCTGTCACCAAATCAAAGGGAATGTTAATATAAGAAACAAATACTAGTTTAAAGGCCCTGGCGGGGAGGGAGGGGAGGACCGAGGCTAAATGAGATGGATGAGCCTAAAGGAGAACGTGGTCATTTTCCTGACTCACTACCAAAGGCCCATCCTGCCAACTGCGACATGACCGAGGACGTGCAGTGGAGTGAGTGCGATTGTATGCATGGTGTTGAGTTGAATTGTGCCCCGGGCCCAATGTCATGTGTAGAAGTCCTGACCTTCAATACCTCACTAGGTGACCTCACTTGGAGCATAGGGTCTTTACAGAGGCAATCAAGGTAAAGTGAGGTCATTGGGGTGGACCCTACTCCAGTATGACTGGTGCCCTTATGAAAAGAGGAAATTTGGACAGAGAAGCTCATATAGAGGAAAGACAGTGTGAAGAGACATGGAAATCCAATGTCATCTACAAGCTAGGGAGAGAGGCTTGGAACAGATTCTGCCCTCGTGGCCCTCAGAAGGAACCAATCTTGCAGAGACCTTGATCTTGGAATTCTGGCCTACAGAATTGTGAGACCAACAATTTCTATTGTTTAAGCCACTCAGTCTGTGGTACTTTGGTTTTGGCAGGCGTAGCTTAGATGGAAGTGGAAGTATCTTCCTAGCCTGCAGAAGCCAAGTTTCCTGGGAATTTAAAACATGGACACTCTCTTTATTCTGGTCTGAAGCAGAAGCTGCAAACACCAGAGCCTTGATTTGGTGAACAGGCCTCCACGACCAAGTTGAGCAGCATCAGTGCAGAAGGTTTCAAGACTTCTTCTTCCATTTCTTTCACCAATTTGCACTTCTCTCAGCCAGCAACATAAGTGAATAATGGCGTGCATACCACTGAAAGCTCTTATTCTTTCACCATAGACCTGTCATACGTTCACCTCATACAGATGTTTGAACTTTATTTTCTGACCAATTATGAACTCCCAACCAAAGTTCTCAACACAAAGAAATTTAGTGGTTCTCTGACCCCATCCTTTCATGAGATAGGTGAGGAAACAGGGACCCAGAGAGCAGAATCACCGAGCACAAAAGCTATTCGGCTTGTTGAGAGATCCTGGCCAGATGTCTTAATACAAGGTTTAATCCTATTCACCACATTGGTTTTCCTTCACGGAAACAATTTTTAGTATGGGAAATCTAGTGAAATTTCCCTTACTCTATATGGAGTTCCCCTCATTTACACCATCACCTCTTTGGTGGTTAAGGGAAAAGATGTCTTGCCCTAGATTGAAGAACTTTGAGGTCATCTAACTCCTCAATAATATTTATGTCAAGTGGTTTGCTGGTCTCTGATTAAACATTTTCAAAGACGAGAAACTTGCTATTTCTTTTCAGACAGCTCTAATGATGAAAGATTCCTTAAAACTGAACCAAAAACATGCCAGGTTCTAGAGGGCAGGGACTTTTTTTTTTTTTTTTTAAGTCATTTAGCTTGAACTGATGCCCAGGGCTTTTGGTCTGCCAAAGTCTCTGCGACAATTACAAGGGTGACATTGGTTCAGATGACACTTCCTTTCTCCTGGAGATCACCCCAAAGCAGAACTCCCTTCAGGGTGGTGGGGCTTGGTGCCCAGCTCAGAGGACACTAAAAATGCCCAGTCTTTTGAACAGTAAGATTTAAAAAGAGTGACAATGAGTAGTGATTCCAATTTCAAAGAATCCATAAAGCATCTAAGTTGAAAGGCTGGGATTCTACCACAAAGAGAAGCATAAACTTATTTGTGAGGAGCAAGTAAGGTGGCACTTAGGTCATAGTCATGGCCTGCTCAGGTCAGTTCATCCTGCATGCAGGAAGCTGCCTTTGCTCCTGGCCACTAGCCCATGAGTGAGTGTCATAGTAGAAGAGGAAGTGCAAGGCAGGACAATGGACCAAACGACCTTCTATAACTCTTGCACCCAGAGGATTCGTTGTGGATACTATTCTCCCCATCCTTAACAAATAGCCATTGGTGGCCATGCATAGATGAGGTCCTAAGTACTTCAAGGTACCTAGCTGGAAGTCAGGACATCTGGTTTTGAAGTCCCAGCTTTGTGAGCTTGGATGGATCTGTAAATTTCCATGGACATTGTATTTCTCATTGGCATAAATGAAAATGCCAAAGTTAGAAGGATAATTGAGCTCAAAGAACTCAGAATTCTATAGGGCTGCATGTCTGAAGATATCCACTTTCACCCACTCCAGCCCTTTCCCAGTCAGGGAAACTTCTGGTAGATGAGTTAGAGGAACTGGGTTGGAATAAAAGTTCTTCACTAGGCAAAACTGATTTGAGCTGTTACTGTTAACTATAAATAACTGCCACCATATATTGTGTGATTACTAAAATGCCAAGCATGCTTATCTTATTTAAACCTCTGAAGTTTCTGTGAAGTAAGTAGCAATTGCCATTCCAGTGAGAAAACCAAGGTTTAAAGGAGCTAAGTAACTTTCCCACAATTACTAGCTGGTAAGTGTGGAGCCAGAATTATCATCTAGGCAGTGTGACTTCAAAGCTAAGTTGCTTACACTTTATAGCACACTTGTGCCATGTTGAAAAAAAAACTATACACACACACGCACACACATATACATATATATATATGTATTATATGTATGTATTTGAGTAGATCTATAAAATCCACATATACACATCCTTAAAAGCTGAGAGAAATAATAATGTATTTACAAATAAATTGTGTATATCTCTATATATACATATATGATCTTATATGATAGATATAATCTTCCTGTTCAGCAAGAATTTGCTTTGTGGAATGAAGACCCCTTCTCATTGCTTACCACTTTTGGAAGTCATTCATTCCAAGCATAGATTCTAGAACTAAGAAAAAGAGGATATATGAGGTCAAGGTGACCTTTAAGTAATAAATAATGAGCACATCAGATGCCTTCACATTCTCAAAAATACTATTTTAGGCCAGTTTTGATACTTAGAATATTCTAGCACAGTGTGCTTCTCAGTAAGTACTTTATCCTTAAACTTACAAATATTTTAAAAATATAGAGAATAATAAAAAAGAAAGTCAAGTACCATGAACACACCACCCAGATAACACCTTTGACATTTTCAAAAATAAAAATAATGCATGAGCATGATTTAAAAGTATAAACATGGCAGAAGGTTTTCCAACTCCCATGTAATCTTCTGACCCTCTCTGCAAAGACAATGGCCATTAACCAATTTTTTAAATTATTTGGTTTTATACTATTTGCATATGACATGTATACAGAAAACATCCTCACACACGCAAAATCTATGAGAGGTAATAAATGAACTCAGTAAGGTTGCAGGATGCAAAATTAATACTCAGAAATTAGTAGTGTATAGATGCTAATAATGAAATAGAAGAAAGAGAAATTAAGAAAACAATTCCATTTACAATTGCACCAAAAAGAAAGGAAAAAACTTGGGGAGTCGAAAGATCTGTACTCTGAAAACTGTAAGACATTGATGAAAGAAATTGAAGACAACATAAACAAATGGAAAAATATACCATGCTCATGGATTGGAAGAATTAATATTGTTAAAATGTCCATACTACCCACAGCAATATACAGATTCAATGCAATCTCTATCAAAATACCAACAACATTTTTCACAAAACTAGAACAAATAATACTAAAAATTCTATGGAACCACAAAAGACTCCAAATAGCATTAACCAATTTTTTAAAAAATCTTTTACACAAAAGGGTACTTCTACTTCTTAACACTAAGCCACATCTTCCTTTCTCATTAGTGTATATCTTGAAGACCTAAGACCACTGCAGCACATCTAGATCTGACCCAATGGTTTTAAAGGGGAATTAATACTAATATTAATAAATCAACGATAATAACAACTCATATTTATTAAGCATTTATGATGTGTCACTCACTGTTCTAAGCACTTTCTATGTGTTTATTCATTCAATTCTCCCCAAAACCACATGAAGTGTTTTGTTGAGTATCTTCCATTTGCCCAGCCCCCTCCCCAATCCTCTCTATGCTCTGATGGGTGCACCAAAGTCCAGATCTGTAGATAAGGCATCAAGGGCTCCTTTGCTTCTGGCTTCCATTTGAATCCAGCTACTAGGTGGCACCAGAAGAGATAGGAGGGAGAGTGAAGACAGAAGTCATGTATTTAGTCCCCTAGTAGTTGGTGTCCCCTGATGATCGGCTGGCGTTGCTCCATTCTTGGAGTACAAGTCACAGCACCTGTCAGGTGGCCTTCACCGCAGAGCTCTCTGTGCATTTCAGAGGCTGCCCCCTTCTCTCACTAATTCAGGGCTGGGGAGTACCCATGGCGCTCCACCTTGGCCAGCCCTACATTGTCCCTTACAGCTTCCCTGACCCTCTCTACACTTTTGGAAACAGTTCTTTCTATTAAACTCTCTTTAAACTACTCAGTTGAATACCCAGCTTGTTTCTTGCTGAGACTCTGATACAAACATGTACCCTTGTCCCCATTGTACTACTGAGAAAACTGAGGCAAAGAAGTAAGTACCTGTGCAAGGCACACAGCCAGCAAGTGCTAGGATCAGGGTTCAAGGAATGAATTGGGTCCCCAGAGATTGTGCTCTCGCACTCTCTACAGATAAAGGAACACATCTAAACATATACTCCCCTGACATTCCAGAGCTTTCCAGGGTTTTGCTAATATGAATGGTGTTCCTATTAATATCCTTATATGCCAACCTTGGCAAACATATGGAATTATATCTATAGGATACGTTCTTAGCGGTGCCAAGTCAAAGAGTATGTATAATTTTTAATTTGAGGTAATATCATCCAATTGCTGCACTACTTAATCAAATTAAATACATTCATACTATGACCCAGTAATTTTATCCTGATATAGATACAGATGTGGATGTATATGTAGAGATAATGATATAGAGATGACAGAGATAGAGAAGAGAAAGATACATCAGAGAAATCCTCCTATATGCCCATAAAGGGATATATTCATGTACATACTCATTGCAGCTTTTTTTTTTTCTATTTTGGCCAAGGTGAGGAGTTGGAGGCAAGTGGGGAGTCCAACACTGGGGTATTGTTAGGTGAAACATGGTAGAAGCTCACTGTGGAGAGAAAGGGAATGAATGAATGAATCAAGGGAGGGAGGACGCAGGAGGTAAGGAAAAATATTGGCAGATTTCCTTCCACAAAGGTATTAGCATTGGTGTTCCTACCTACAATATAAGACAGTGGCCATTATTTTCCATACCATTTCCAGCAGTAGATGCAATTGAACTTTAAAAACATTTTTTCCCAAGCTAATGGAGAGCATCAAATTTTTTCCAGTCTGATGATTTGGCTTGCATTTTTCCATTATGAGTGAGGATGAGTTATTCATATCTTTTCCTGTAACTCAGGATGCTAGATACATTGTTGGAAATATCCTTGTCTCTTTGGGGGGTTTGCAGATCCAGCAGGGCAGAGTGTTAGGTCAACAGGTCTTCTGTCATCCACAAGCACAGGGACAGTGGCCACACAATCGAGAGTGAAAATGAGTGTGGTTGCCATGGTCACCTTCACATGCTCTCTCCAGTTCTGAAGTCACCAGCTAACGACTGGTGACCCCATAACCTTTCCAAACCAGTAGCTCATCTGGGCTTGGTTGGTAACCCCAGTTGCATGTTCAGAGCATTTCAAACACCTTCAAATTCACTGGCACTTAACGTATCAAAAAGCAGGTCTCTTTCTGCACTGAGTTAATGTTGCAGGGCTGTTTCCATGAGCACTTTTTGTTTAGCTGGGCTTTTTAAAAACCTTCCTCTCCACCCCGCCTTCATTTTTATTTTTTTTCTTTTCTTTTTTCTCTTGGAAGAAGTTGATCCTTTGCCAAAACTAGATGAAACTCTGGCTCCAAGTTCAACTCAGAATTTACTAGCTGATAAATTGGAAGTGGGGAGTGGGTTGTGAAGGTGGGGGAAGAATGGTGAGGGGGAGGGAGGCTTTCATTTGGGAACAAGTTCAAACTTGGAATCAAGAGCTATTAAAGTGTCTGATTTGTGCTGAGTCATATGGAGGCGGGAGTCAGGGGATGATGCTGGCCACCTGCCAGCCACACGCACTGCCCAGGTTGATGAACGAGCCTCCGAAGGAACTACAGCAGGATTATAATTTCACCAGCATTTTAAATACATCATTAGAAGCCAAGTGCATGACTCTGAGCAAGCAATCAGCCTGGGCCTCTTGAGTTCATCTGCCTGACTGGGGCCTGAGCAGCTGTCTTTCTTAGACCCCAGACTCTCATTCAGTTCTTCCCCTAACTTCACCCACTGTTACCCTTCCTCCCACCCTCCTTTCCTTCCTCCAACCGAATAGTCTCTCATTCGACAAGGAATAAGGTGGAGACATGGAGAAGACCCCAAGCCTTGAAGAGTTTTGAGAGCACAAGCTTTCCTAAGAAAATGATGATGACGGTAATGATATTAACTCATCTAATATCCAAAGCAATCTTATAAAGTGGATAGTTATCTCTATCGATAAAGAACCCAAACACAGAGAACAAAAGCAACTTCTGCCAAGTTACAAAGCTAGCGAGTGCAGAGCTGGGATTTGAACCTAGGACGTATATGCTCTTAGCCACTACGACCTCTGCCCCTCTTTCAAGCACCTTCATCTCAGCTCAGAAGTACTCGCACTCTCCCAAAGGATATCTTTTCCCTCCTGTTTCTGAGCCTTGGCACTTGCTGTTCTCACGGTAGAGAAGGGCAAGCAAAGAGCAGATCATTCCAGGGTTTTTCGTTCCTTCCACATGATTTCCTTGCTCAGACTCTGCATTAAAGATCATCTAAACACTCAGTCACTCCCTTTTTTCTCCCAACATTTTATTATGAAAAATATCAAACATACAGAAAAGTTGCAAAAATGGTACAGTGATTCTCCCGTTCATACCCACCATCTAGATTCTACAGTTAAGATTGTGTTATATTTGTTTCCGTCTCTCCAGACCTTTATCCATCTACCTGATCCGTCTGATTTTTTTATGTGCTCCAGGCAGCTGTAGACATTACTACGTTATGCCTGAAAACTTTTCTGTGTGCCCTTCTTTTTTACTTTATGCAAAGTAAGAATTGTAGCTACCAATTACCGAGTGCTTCCTCTGCCAGGCATGGTGTCCAGCACCTTCCGTGCATTTCATGATTTGATTCTGATAGTAATCCTATGTGGTGGGGTGCAATGACTACCCTGATTTTACAGGGAAGAAACACTGAAGCACAGAGAACAAGGACTACAGCCAACAGTTACTTAGTGCTTCCTATGGGCCATGCATGATGCCAAGGGCTTTCCATGAATTATCTCCTTTAATCCTGACAGCAACCCTACAGGGTAAGCATTATAACATGAATAAACTGACTCACACTTGGAGAGTCAAGTCCTGCAGCCTAATAGGCATTGGGACCTGGTTTGAATTGAGGAATTCTGACTCCACTCCCTGCCATTTTCCCTCACCCCTATTGTCATGTCTTTTCATTATTGTGTTTTAATTTTTTGCCTCTACTTATGTTTCTCATCAGACCATAGCCTCTCATGGGCAAGAGTCATGTTTTAGTATTCTTATTCCCACACCCCCAGTCAGATACGCGTAAGCACTTCATAAATGTTTCCTGAATGTATTCATAAGAAATGAATAGTCATAATTGAAAGCTCTGTGTCTTAGAACCAGTGCAGTAAAACAGTGCTAAGTTTATGACCATTCTAGAAAAAAATGACGGGGAGCTTGAAAGCTGATGTCAGATGCCACCGCTGGTACCCTGGGGCTTGCTTTATACCAATAGGACCTGCAACTCATCAAAGACAACCCATTTCATGCAAGGTGGGTGACCTGAAGGATGGGTGGGCAGCCTGGAGGACCAGAATGATCTTGCCAGCTCAGGCTGGAGCACACATTGTGCCCTTGGGTTCACAAGGCATCTTTTATGTGTGTCTACACGGCAGATACCAGGCGAAAGGCTGGGGAGGGCACAAAGGTAAAACATGCAAGACCACTCAAGAATCCCACTCTAAACCGGGCATAGAAAAGACAAGCACATTCATCACTGGAACAAAGCTGTGATTGGGCACTTCGAGAAAAAGACAAACTTAGTTTTAAAAGACTTCCAAGGAAGGACACATCAGATTTTGGTGTCAGAGGAGACTCCAGGGTAGCCTGGTCAAGAAATGTTGTCACGTGGGTTGGGCACAATTATCAGCAAGAAAGAACATGGCGGAACCAAGAAAGTGAGGGTGGAGCGATTTGTTCCATGATGCTCAAATTGCCAAGAAAATTGAAAACAAAACCAGGAGGGCCACATTGCCCTGTGCAGGATGAGAAAACAGACAACACAAAGGCCAAACTCAATCATCATGTACATGTATTACCAGGCAGAGTAATGCCATGGACGCGGTGGTTACCACAAACCCTCTCCCAGTTTGAAGTTCATGCAAGGTGCCCACAGCAACAAGATGCTAAGGCTGTCCTGGCTGGTATTGAGATGCAATGAAAGGCAGAGGGTGGGAGGAGAAAAGCTGAAGAAGCATCTCAAATAGTGTGTCCCAGTCTCCAAGGATAGGCAATGCCATGTTCAAAGTTCTTTAGTTTGTATCATCTCATTTGATCCCTATTAACAATAGATAGGAGAGTTGCTATTAGCCCCAATTTTTTCAAATGAGGAGACTGACAATTACTCAGCCATCAAAAAGAACGATTTCTCAACATTTGCTGCAACATGGACGGGACTGGAGGAGATAATGCTAAGTGAAATAAGTCAAGCAGAGAAAGACAATTATCATATGGTTTCACTCATTTATGGAACATAAGAAGTAGGAAGATCAGTAGGAGAAGAAAGGGAAGAAGAAAGGGGGGTAAATAGAAGGGGGGAATGAACCATGAGAGACTATGGACTTTGGGAAACAAACTGAGGGCTTCAGCGGGGGGGGGGATGCGATAGGCCGGTGATGGGTATTAAGGAGGGCACGTATTACATGGAGCACTGGGTGTTATACACAAGTAATGAATCATGGAACTTTACATCAAAAACTGGGGATGTACTGTATAGTGACTAACATAATAAAAAAATAAACAAAATAAAAGATAAAATTAAAAAAAAAAAAAAGCCTGTTGAATCACCCAGGATCACATGGCCTGAGAGAGACAGAGCCATTGACTCTAGACCCAGTGTCCTCAGTATGAAATCTCAGTAATGGGACAAGGAGATGGCAGTTTTAGAAATGAAGGTGTCATGGCACAGAGATAACAATTCCTTTTTTCTAAATCTGAGTGCTTTGCAATCAGCCTAAGTCTTATTAACTGTCTTTACTGGGGTGATTGAGGGAAATGATCCAAGAATTTGAAAAGTTAGTCAAGCCTGACATGGGGCAAAACTAGCCCCCTTCAAATGGAGTTTACTTAACAGCATCTTCTGCTACAGCTTTGTAGTTACAAGGACAAGCTCTGGAACCAAACTGCCTGGGTTTGAATCCCAGCTTACTACCTACTGGCTATGTGACCGTAGGTACATGATTTAACCTTTCTGTGCCTCAGTTTCCTTATTTGCATAATAAAGATAATAATGCAGTTGTTGTTAGGATTAAATATTTCATATATTTTAAAAACCTATACTAGGGACTGGTACATAATAACTGTCTGATAAGAGTAGCTTGATTTGTCATTTGTATCCCATCTTACAACTTTTTGTTAGGTGCCACTAGATTTCAAAGGATGAAGGAGAACACAGGCAGTAACCTCTTCGACCTTGGCCACAGCAACTTTTTCCAAGACACGTCTCTGAAGCTGAGGGAAACAAAGACAAAAATGAACTATTGGGATTTGATCAAGATAAAGTTTCTGCACAGCAAAGGAAATAGTCAACAAAACCTACAGAATGGTAGAGATATTTGCAAATGACATTACAGATAAAGGGCTGGTATCCAAGATCTATAAAGAATTTATCAAACTCAACACCCAAAAAACAAATAATCCAGTCAAGAAATGAGTAGAAGACATGAACAGACACTTGTCCAAAGAAGACATGAGAATGGCTAACAGACACATGAAAAAAATGTTCAGCATCACTAGCCATCAGGGAAATACAAATCAAAACCACAATGAGATACCACCTTATACCAGTTAGAATGGCCAAAATTAACGAAACAGGGAACAACAAATGTTGGCGAGGATGTGGAGAAAAGGAAACCCTCTTACACTGCTGGTGGGAATGCAAGCTGGTATAGCCACTCTGGAAAACGGTGTGGAGGTTCCTTAAGACATTAAAAATAGAGCCACCCTATGACCCAGCAATTGCACTACTGTAGCGCAAAGATACAGATGTAGTGAAAAGAAGGGGCACATGCATCCCAATGTTCATAGCAGCAACAGCCACAATAGCCAAACTGTGGAAGGAGCCAAGATGTCCTTCAACAGATGAATGGATAAAGAAGATATGGATCTTATATACAATAGAATATTATTCAGCCATCAGAAAGGATGAATACCTACCATTTGCATCACCATGGATGGAACTCGAGCGGATTATGCTGAGTGAAATAAATCAAGCACAGAAAGACAATTATCAAATGGTTTCACTCCTATGTGGAATATAAGAAATAGTACAGAGGAACATAGGGGAAGAGAGGGAAAACTGAACGGGAAGAAATCAGAGAGGGAGACAAACCATGAGAGACTCTGGACTCCGGGAAACAAATTGAGGGGTGTCGAAGGGAGGGGGGTGGGGGGATGGGGTAATGGGATGATGGGCATTAAGGAGGGCACATGATGTGGTGAGCACTGGGTGTCATACACAAGTAATGAATCTCTGAACACTACATCAAAAACTAACGATGTACTATATGTTGGTTAATTGAACTTAAAAAAAAAAAAGATTTCAAAGGATGGAGACCTGTTCAGGATGACGTCAGAGGACTAGGGTTTATTATAAAGACATATGGCATGAAAGTCCAGGAAGCACCACAGCTGCCTGGCCAGGCCTCCAAGATATAGAAAATCATTCTTTCCTCTCAGGCTATGGCGCCATAAGTTGTCATATGACCAAACAGTGTTGTTCCGCTTGTCTCCAAAGGAAGAATCCTTGACCCTCTATTCCTCATTTTCTCTCATTTTCACATTTCCTTCCTCAGTCAGTTGCAGAAGGTTGAGTACCTTGTACTTCTCAGGCCATTGCCTATTCTCTGTCCTCTTTCTTATTTATTTACTTTTATCCCCACTCCATCGTGTTCTTTTCTGTCCCCACCCCTTAGGCAACCACTCTCATCTGTGTCTAATGTAGATCTTTTGGCTTCTATCTGTTCTTGTGTAACAAGTACATTTTTTTAAATGTGTGTATTTTCAGTTTTAAAGAACCATACTTGGTCATGCATCTTTCTTTTTTGACCCATCACTGTCTCTGTGTTCATCCACGTTATTAAACATTCGTGCAGGCCGTTCATTCTGTGTTGCTTAGTTCTCCATGATATATACCCGCCATGTGTAGCCTATCTAATCTCCACTGATGGATTTCCAGATTGCTGCCAACTTCCTGTCACCACAAACAACGCTGTAATGAACATCCTCAAGCACATCCCCTTACTGGCCTGTGTGAGATACTCTTGGGAAATATACATAGGTTCATTTTAGTTTGACTAAGTTGTTACCAGATTGCTCTGCAGAAAGGCTGCTCCTGGCAACACTCCCAACAGCAGTGCATAATCCTCTCCAAACCATTGGCATTCTGCAACTTTCTAACTGAATGGATGGCTTCTCAGTCATTCTCTATTTCTAGCATTCGTCTTCTTTCTATCCTGGCCTCTGCCTTTATTTCCCACCCAGCACTGCACTGCAGCTAAACTGTCCTCAGTTTTTTTTCCCTCTAATCTCCCACAATCTTATTGTGGTTTCTTCTTACTCTTGGTTTCTATCACTTTCTGAAGCCATAGTGTGTCTTTCTATTTCACCTGTAAACACGCTGATGTCCTTTATTCATGACTCAGTCTGGTGCACAACTGTTGGGTCCAGTTCTCCCCTCAGGCCACCTCTTATGATGGCCACTGGTTCAGACATCTCTCCCTGGTCCAATCAGATGTCTCCAGGGTGCTGAGGGTCACATGGTACAAACCCTGTTGACATCTAAGGAAGGGAATATCTGTTGCAGATGCTTTCCACAGAAGAGGGTATGGATATGATGAGTATTCAGAGTTTCATGGACTGCTCAACATACACACTGATCTGATCTTTTATTAAATTAACCAAAATGTACCAATTTTTATACAAGGGAGCTGTAAGTATTCAGGTAGGACATCAATCTCAATGGTTATTTTATATGTAGACACAGTGGAAAATAACCTCTGAGGTGCCCATTGTTTGCCATCGGTCCCTGTTTTCCTTCTCTTTATATTCTCTCCTCCAATCTATACGCGTGGTATTAGAGAAATATTGTCTTAATACAAAGTCCATGTTATTCCTGCTGCCCGGGACATTCTTCCCTAACTTCCCTTGTCCTAACTAAAGCAACTCCATTTTTTTTTCATGATATGTTAGTGACCATACAGTACATCATTAGTTTGTGATGTAGCAACTCCATTCTTGAGAAGAATTAAATGCCACATTTCCAGGAAGATCTTTACTTACCTCTCCTCTGGGATAAATTCTCCTACTGGATGTCCCCATTCTCTTCCATTGTACACACCACACTCCATTATCGTTAAGTGTTGTTTTGCTCTACAAAATATGAGCAACCTGAGAACATGGATTGCATCTGTCCTATTTACTGATGCTTTTCCTTCTTCTCTTCTTTTTCTTCTTCTTCTTCTTCTTCTTCTTCTTCTTCTTCTTCTTCTTCTTCT
>NW_024423343.1:19592117-19734562 GCF_017311325.1 Ursus maritimus | reverse complement strand
ATCCACGTTATTAAACATTCGTGCAGGCCGTTCATTCTGTGTTGCTTAGTTCTCCATGATATATACCCGCCATGTGTAGCCTATCTAATCTCCACTGATGGATTTCCAGATTGCTGCCAACTTCCTGTCACCACAAACAACGCTGTAATGAACATCCTCAAGCACATCCCCTTACTGGCCTGTGTGAGATACTCTTGGGAAATATACATAGGTTCATTTTAGTTTGACTAAGTTGTTACCAGATTGCTCTGCAGAAAGGCTGCTCCTGGCAACACTCCCAACAGCAGTGCATAATCCTCTCCAAACCATTGGCATTCTGCAACTTTCTAACTGAATGGATGGCTTCTCAGTCATTCTCTATTTCTAGCATTCGTCTTCTTTCTATCCTGGCCTCTGCCTTTATTTCCCACCCAGCACTGCACTGCAGCTAAACTGTCCTCAGTTTTTTTTCCCTCTAATCTCCCACAATCTTATTGTGGTTTCTTCTTACTCTTGGTTTCTATCACTTTCTGAAGCCATAGTGTGTCTTTCTATTTCACCTGTAAACACGCTGATGTCCTTTATTCATGACTCAGTCTGGTGCACAACTGTTGGGTCCAGTTCTCCCCTCAGGCCACCTCTTATGATGGCCACTGGTTCAGACATCTCTCCCTGGTCCAATCAGATGTCTCCAGGGTGCTGAGGGTCACATGGTACAAACCCTGTTGACATCTAAGGAAGGGAATATCTGTTGCAGATGCTTTCCACAGAAGAGGGTATGGATATGATGAGTATTCAGAGTTTCATGGACTGCTCAACATACACACTGATCTGATCTTTTATTAAATTAACCAAAATGTACCAATTTTTATACAAGGGAGCTGTAAGTATTCAGGTAGGACATCAATCTCAATGGTTATTTTATATGTAGACACAGTGGAAAATAACCTCTGAGGTGCCCATTGTTTGCCATCGGTCCCTGTTTTCCTTCTCTTTATATTCTCTCCTCCAATCTATACGCGTGGTATTAGAGAAATATTGTCTTAATACAAAGTCCATGTTATTCCTGCTGCCCGGGACATTCTTCCCTAACTTCCCTTGTCCTAACTAAAGCAACTCCATTTTTTTTTCATGATATGTTAGTGACCATACAGTACATCATTAGTTTGTGATGTAGCAACTCCATTCTTGAGAAGAATTAAATGCCACATTTCCAGGAAGATCTTTACTTACCTCTCCTCTGGGATAAATTCTCCTACTGGATGTCCCCATTCTCTTCCATTGTACACACCACACTCCATTATCGTTAAGTGTTGTTTTGCTCTACAAAATATGAGCAACCTGAGAACATGGATTGCATCTGTCCTATTTACTGATGCTTTTCCTTCTTCTCTTCTTTTTCTTCTTCTTCTTCTTCTTCTTCTTCTTCTTCTTCTTCTTCTTCTTCTTCTTCCTCTTCTTCTTCCTCTTTTTTTTTTTTTTTTGCCCAACGAAGTACTTTTTATCTAGTATGTGCTCAAAAATATTCAGTCAATTTTGTTGAATGATAGAGTGGTGACATCTCCAAGAAACTGAGTTTAAATCCCACTCCAGTTGTGAGGTCAAATCACAGTTCCTTTATTATCTTCCTCACAGAGTTTTTATATACAAACATGATTTTTTTAAGTTGTAAATATGACCAGGACATTGGTCGGGTAAAGATCATTAGACAACTTTATGTTTATTAAGAAAACTTTAAAGCCAATTACTTGAATAGGAGAATAAAATAGTACTCTGATCCTAACATAATTTCATAAAACAAAGATTACCATCAAAAGGGTGTCAGAGATGAAGGGACCCTGGAAATTGCCCTGTCTTAATACTTTGTTTCACCCAGAAAGACAATCCGCTGAGAAGCTATGTGACTCGCCGCATAGCTGTATGCCAAGAGGGCTAAGAAAAAGCGTCTTCTAGTCCCGTCCTTCACATACCCTGAGGCATGTGCCCAATGTGGGAGGAAGCGTTATCTAGCTACACGTGGTCTCTGAATGCTTCCAGAGGCCAAGCGGCCTCCTCTTTGGCTTTGGATTCCAGCTTCCCACAAGCCATTATTTCTTAGAATCATAGACTCATCAAATTTTCTAGTTTTTTTTTTTTCTTGTTTCTGTGCCTCTCACTGACCCAGTTTTTCTCCCTGGTCCATGAAGGAGTAGCAAAAAGATATATATATATTGAGTCAGAGCTTTTACATGCTTTGATCCAATAGGCACCTTCCCGCCCCCTTAGTCCCATTAGCTGGCTGTGGAGATATCTAGGGGATTCAGACTCTAGACCTCTGATTCCAAGTTGTTCCCCAGCACACACAGGGCTTCCCAGTAGGAAGAATTACAATATTTACATTTTTTTCTAGTTGCTAGAGGAATCAGAAGCAGTGGCAAAAAATAATCCTAATAAGGAGTCCTTTGTCCCCAGCTGTTATAAAACAGGATTTTTCACAAGTATTTACTCTCCCTGCAGAACGAAGCATTGAAGTGCAAAAGTTCACCCCAAGCATGCCCACTGCTTTTCTTTAGACCTTCCAAGAGACACACAAGCCTCCTATTTTTCAGGGCCCATCTGGCCGTAAATTGCAATCGACATTAATTTATGAAAACAAATGACACCAGCCTATTCCACAACATTTTGAAATGGGAGAATTAGGCAGGGGCAATAAAGCAAGGGTAAAATGAAAACACTCACTCAGACCCCATAGCTGCCCTGGCAACGTCCCAAGCCACACAAGGACCCGGAGTCTCCCTATTCCAACAAATTCTGCTCTTGCAAAGTTACAGTTATTTGATCACAAGACGTGAACTTAGCTCTTTGTCACAGAGTATGGCAGGAAATTAAACACATCCAAAGCTCCTTCCATGTGACTGGAATCACTGGTCCATCGCCACGTACACATCACTGGTGATAACCACAGAGAAAAAAACATGGGTCATCAATACTGGCTGATGATGTAGCTGATGGGTTAATCCAGTCTCTCCAAGGGCCTAGTGGACTTATTTTGTTCCTGGGATTATCGTCCAGGATTTTAGATGCAGAATTCTGATAGAGTCAAGAGGGTGATTCATGTTCATAGCAGCATTGTCCGCAATAGCTAAATCGTGGAAGGAGCCGAGATGCCCTTCAACAGATGACTGGATTAAGAAGCTGTGGTCCATATATACAATGGAATATTACTCAGCTATCAGAAAGAACGAGTTCTCAACATTTGCTGCAACATGGACAGCACTGGAGGAGATAATGCTAAGTGAAATAAATCAAGCAGAGAAAGACCATTATCATATGGTTTCTCTCATCTATGGAACATAAGAACTAGGAAGATCGGAAGGGGAAGAAAGGGATAAAGAAAGGGGGGTAATCAGAAGGGGGAATGAAGCATGAGAGACTATGGACTCTGAGAAACAAACTGAGGGCTTTAGAGGGGAGGGGGGTGGGGGAATGGGATAGACCGGTGATGGGTAGTAAGGAGGGCATGTATTTCATGGTGCACTGGGTGTTACACGCAAGTAATGAATCATCGAACTTTACATCAAAAACTAGGGATGTGCTGTATGGTGACTAACATAATATAATAAAAAACATTTTAAAAAAGAGGGTGGTTCATAGGCATGCAGAAGGAATGGATGAGATTTTGACCTCTTTAGCATGGCGTCTTCATTTTCCACAACGAAGGAGGCATGATGTGAATATGCTGTTTCAATCTGAACGCCAAAGGAAAGATGTGAAGAGGAAGGTGTTGACAATGCATCTCTGACTCTAGATAAGGCAGCTGACCTCCCTATTTTGCTGGATGCCTGGATTTGATGCTTCTGAGTTTTTCAGACACGAGTACTAATGGAGGTAAGACACCCCCCCCACACACACAAGAAACTTTGGAACTCTGGGAGACAATCAACTGGCATAGCTTTAAAAATCACTTTCATTTTAAAAGACTATATATGGCATTAGCACTTTAGATGGAGGCTGAAATGGGGGGCTATATTCTCTTCCTCTAAGATCCACCCCATTGAGAGAAAAGATACACGGTTCAGACTGTTTATTTGAAGAAGAATGTACCCAATTAGTCTATAAAGTAAGACTCAGAGAAAACTGTTGGACAAAAAACTTAAGCTTAATGGGGCTTTCTATCCCACCCACCCAAATCCTGGACTTAAGACCCACCTGTTTGGACAGCTGATCTATGGCCTTGGATCTGAGTTTGCCTGCCTAGTTTACTGCAAGGACTACAGGCCTGCCTCCATGCTCCAGGACAGCTAGAAGAGAGAGAAAGATAGATGTCCTTCCTTTCCCCTCCATACTGGGAGAACTTGCTCAGGGGAATTCACCACGTGGAGTTTACCACAAGGAAAAGACCGAAAACTATGAGCCTGCAATTCCCCTGAGAGAACACAGAAACAATACCAAGTGTCAACTCTGTGTAACATTTAACACTGTCACTCCACCTACTATTAAATGTTGTTCAGTGAAGGTCAGTCCCTCACCAGTCAGCTTAGTTGCTCCTCCTCCCTTGGGGAGGAGAAAATAAGCAGTTGGAGGGATAAGATTGGGAGCGTTGTATTCCTTCTCTACAAGCCAAAGAACAAATGAGAAGAGAACAGTATAATTGTCCCTTCTCCCAGCTATCAGGAAGGACTTCCTGACCTAGGGGAACTGAAAAAACAAAAACATAATCTGAAAACAAACAAACAAAAAAACCCAAACCTTTAGGAAGACCTTCCCCTAGAAATTTTAAAGACCAGGAGAGAACCCAACCATTCTGCTCTTGAGGAGAGAGACATCCCAAGTGGCACAGAATTCTTCATTTTCCCTCTTGAAGTAGTTCCATCCTGGGAACTGCATTCGTGGTGCAATATCTCTGACTGATCCCACCCTGCCGTCTTCCTGGCTGATCCTGAGGAATGGGCAAAAATAATGCCCCTGCTTGCAAAACCCAAGTTCTCTATGTTCTCCTGGAAAGTGAAGTGACGGTCTAAGGTACCTGTGGCATAGAGTCCAAAAGCAGAGTTTTCTCCATTAGGGGAAAGATAAAATGCTCTCTAGACTTTCTCAAGCCTGACACGGGAGAAATATACAGGCTCTGAATCATTCACTTGAGGACAGCTGATGAAAGCTCGGGGAACGGAGGAGGAGAACGAGCACAAGAAAAGATTTCCAGAGATAGAGAGAACAATTCTTCAGTGAGCCAGCTTGGAGAAAACAATTTAAGGAAAGCACGTCTTCAGCCTGTCTTTAACAGATGTGTACTAACTCACTGTGGTCCGGGAGCCAGCTGTGGCTGACTGAAGACCGTTTTCCAACACAGATCCCTTGTGGTGGAAAAGAACAAAGTTGAAAATGGATGGCACCCGATTGTATCCATGATTTATCATTTTAATCTTGTCACCAAGAATCAAAGAGCCCCATTCAGGGAGGCTAGAGCAAAGGAAAAGGCAAATAAATATATTTGATATGAATGAGTTATTTGAGGTCAATCTGGAAAGTTTCTTTAGAGCATAAAAAAATTAGAAAGAAAGAATAATAATCCAGTGATCACTCATGGCAAAGTTCAAGGATCAAGAATTGAATTTCCTGGGGCGCCTGGGTGGCACAGCGGTTAAGCTTCTGCCTTCGGCTCAGGGCGTGATCCCGGCGTTCTGGGATCGAGCCCCACATCAGGCTCTTCCGCTATGAGCCTGCTTCTTCCTCTCCCACTCCCCCTGCTTGTGTTCCCTCTCTCGCTGGCTGTCTCTCTCTGTTAAATAAATAAAATCTTTAAAAAAAAAAAAGAATTGAATTTACTAAAGATGTACAGCAGCGCATTTTTAGGGTGGAGTCATACCTCAACAACTTAACACGGATAGAATGCCTGGGGTGGCACGCTTTCTCCAGGGACAATATTACCCATTACCCTGACTCTAAGAAGAGCTATAGTCAGACCAAATACGGAAGTCCTCCGTTTTTATGGCTATTACCTTTTCCTGTGCTTTGTAGTATCTGGAAGCAGCTCGTTTTCATCATAGAACTTAGGACAAATTTTCTTTCACCTTTTGCCTCTTTTCAGATTCTTTCCTCCTCTTTCTTGCTTCAGAGACTTTGCATTTGCTGACCCTATGCCTACAATACTTTTGCGTCAACTCTACCTGCTTGATTCCTTCTCACTCTTCTGGTCTTGGATGGAATGTCACCTCCTCCAAAAAGTCTTCCCTTTTGGTCTCATCTAAAGTGAAGACAATCCCCTATTATTTTTTTATCCCATTGCTCTGTTTGTTTACAGTGTAATAATTATCCAATTGTCATATTTTGATAATTAGCATATTATCAAAGAGGAACTCAAAAGGGAAATTAAAATGTATTTTTAACTAAATTAAAAACAAAATTTGTGGTATGTCACTAAAGTAGTGCTTAAGAGGAAATATATAGCACCAAATACCTATATTAGAAAAATAAAATGCCCTCTTTAATGCACTTGATGTAATGAGCACTGGGTGTTATATGCAACTGATGAATCACTGAACTCTACCTCTGAAACTAATAATACGCTATATGTTAATTAATTGAATTTAAATAAAATAAAATTAGAAAAAGAAAGAAAAATCAAATCAAATCTCAAATTAGTTACTGCAGTCTCCACCTTAAGAAAATAGGATAAGAAGAATAAACCAAACCCAAAGTAAATTTTCAAAAGGAAATTATAAAGATCAAAGCACAAATCAATGAGTTCTAATCAGGAAAGGATGCTGTATTTTGTCAAATGCTTTTTCTGCATCAAGTGAGAGGATTATATGGTTCTTGTCTTTTTTTTTTATTAATGTGCTCTATCATGCTGATTGATTTCCAAAATCAGAGAGAAAGAGAGGACACAAATCACTAACATCAGGAATGGAAGGTGACATCACTATAGATTCCACAGATATGAAGAGGGTAGGAGGAGAATATTATATACAACCTCATGCCAATAATTTGAGAACCTAAATGATATGGATACATTTCTTAAAAGACACAAACTACCAGAGCTCACTCAAGAAGAAACAGATCAGGAGAAGAAAGGGAACAAGAAAGGGGGGGTAAACAGAAGGGGGAATGAACCATGAGAGACTGTGGACTCTGGGAAACAAACTGAGGGCTTCAGAGGGGAGGGGGATAGGGGATTGGGACAGACCGGTGATGGGTATTAAGGAGGCACGTATTGCATGGTGCGCTGGGTGTTATACGCAAGTAATGAATCATGGAACTTTACATCAAAAACTAGTGATGTACTATATGGTGACTAACATAATATAATAAAAAATATTTAAAAAAAACACTCAAAAATAAAAAAAATAAAATTCCAGTATAAAAAAAATAAAAAATAATAAAAATATAGGTTAAAATATTCAAAAATAAAAAACTTTTTGAAGTTCAAAAAAAACACCTTTGTTTTCTAGCAGCTGAAAAAAAAAAGAAGAAATAGATCACATTAACATGGGTAGCCCAGTATCTAAGAAAGAAATAAAGAAATTGAATTTGTAGTTAAAAATCTTCCCAAAAGAAAACTCCAGGTTTAGCCTTCATTAATGAATTATATTTTAGGCCGAAGTAACTATATAAACAATCCCAAAAAGTTAAAAAAAAAAAAGAAAAAGGGAGGATATCTGGGCTCCTGGGTGGCTCAATGGGTTAAACATCTGCCTTGGGCTCAGGTCAGGATCCCTGTTCAGGAAGGAGCCTCTCTCTCCTTCTTCTTCTTTCTCCCACTCCCCTCCCTCCACTTAGGTGCTCTCTCTCTCCCTCTCAAATAAATAGATAATTTTTTTTAAAAAATAAATAAAATAAAATGGGCAGAATATTTTCCAAATCTACCTATAAAGCCAGCATTACCCAGATACAAAAATCATAAAAGACATCATAGGAAAGGGAAATTATAGACTAAAAGTCATCATGTACATAGGTGCAAAACTTAGATGTTAGTAAATCAAGTCCAACTATATGTATAGAGAAAATGACACATGATAAAGTAGAAGTCAAGATTAGATTAACATTCGACAATACATTGATTTAATTCACTATATTAGCAAACTAAAACAAACAAAGATCATCCTAATAGATACAATACAGCATTTGACAAAATCCAATATCCATTCCTGACCAAAAAATTAAAATTAAGAACACACACACACCTTTCAGCCAACTAGGAATAGAAGGGAACTGCCTCAAACATCCTTAATAGTGAAAGAATAAATATGCTTCCTCTAAGATCGGGTACAAGAAAAAGATGACTGCTCTCACTGTTTCCATTAAACATTGTATTGTAGGTTCTAATCAGGACAGTCAAGCAAGAACAAAATGTGAAAACTATACAGATTGAAAAGGAAGAAGCAAGATTTACTTTATTTCCTGACTACATGATTGCCTACGTAGAAAATCAGATGGATCTTAAAAAAAAAATCAACTGGATTTCTGTATCTTAACAATGAACCATTGGAAATTGATATTAAAAGCAGTATTTTTATAATAACAATACAAATAGGAAATACTTATAGATAATTGTGACAGAAGATATGAAAGCCCTCTGCCCTGAAACCTATCTATAAAACTTCTAGAAGACAACATAAGGGAAAACCTTTGTGAACTTGGATCAGGCAACGATTTCTCTAGCACTACCTCTGAAGCACAATCCATAAAAGGGAAAAATTCATACATTGAACTTAATCAAGATTTAAAAGTTCTGCTCTTCAAACGTCCCTGTGAAGATAACTAAAAGACAAAGAATAGCCTAGGAGGAAATATTTCCAAATAATATATCTGATAAAGACGTTGTATCCAGAATTTGTAAGGAACTCTCAAAATTCAATTAATAAGAAAGCAAAATGGACAGGCAAAAGATTCAAGCAGACTCTCACTCATGAAAGTGTGTTTGGCAAATAAGTGAATGAAAAGATGCTTAGCATGTTTAGTTACTGGGGGAATGCAAATTAAAGGACAACAAGATATCACTACAGGTTTGTTGGAGTCGTGAACATTTAATACACTGCTTCGTACCAAGTGTTGGCAAGGATGTGGAGCAATTATAGCTCTCATATATTACTGGTAGGAAAGCGAAATGGTGTAGCAACTTTGAAACACAGTCTCTTAAAAAGTTAAACACACACTTATCCTGAGACCCGCAATCCCACTCCAAGGTGAAATAAAAACTATCTTCATACCAAAAAAACAAAAACCTATACATGAATGTTTATAGCAGATTGATTTATAATTTCTCCAAACTGGAAATGGCCCAGATGCCCCTCAACAGGTGAATGGTTAAACAGGATGTGGTATATACTGCACATATGAGGATAACAAAAAGGAATTAGGGGCTGATATAATCGACATATAGATGAATCTCAAAATAATTACTCTGAAAGAACCCAGAATTCCCTCCCACAAAAGATGCAAGAACCAGGCAGAATATCCAGTGCTCTGCCCCACCAGCTAATGGGATTCAGAAATGATCTTTGTTTGTCAGTGATACCTATGGTATGAAACAATTGGAAGATGTCAGAATCCATACCACTTGATTGTGCCTTCAGACACTAGTTTATTCTCTGGTCTGCATTTTGGGATCCTTTCTCAGGCAACTGACATTTCTTTGGACACCTACCCCCTCCCACTACTGCCACTACCACAAAGTAGTTTCCAGAGCTGTGACTCAGAACCGGGAAGGTGTTAGACTCATGCCCTGGGCATCTCAGGCATTCCAGGACACAACCCTTGAGTTGCAACTTTGATGCTTCTAGCTGGAAGTGGGGAAAATGTGGCCGTCTAAAGATGGCCAATTAAATCGACAAAATCCCTCCCAGTATTTAGAATACTCCTGCCAGAAACATCCAAAGTCAGATTCTCCAGAAACATAGCCTGGTCCTGTAACCTGACTCATTCAAGTCTCCCTTTTGCTGAGGATGTGAAGCATGGAGAGCTGCTCTTGACCAGAGTGAGTACAAACACGGTTAGGTGCAATGCAGGTGAAGCATGGGTTCACCTCCTTCGTGTATAGGTCTCTACCTTATGCTTCTGTCTTCTGCCTCTATTTTAACCTGTGGGTTCTTTTCTTAATAGCTTCTAAAACCAGCTTTGATTTCTAATGATATTTTTCAATCTCCCACTTAACTCAAAGAATTTATGATTGGCTTTCTTGTTAAAACCCCCAACTAAATTCATCCCAACGCAATCTCTTCTGTGGTCTGTCTATAGTCGCCATTTCCCATCCCATCTATCCCATCCTTATGAGGATATCCAGCCACCCAGAAGCAGGCCTGAGTCTCCCATGTCACTATAAACACTCCCTCTCTGGTTTTCCTGAGTTACAGCAGTTGCACGTCCTCTGGGATTTTGAGAATTCCCAGAACCAACTTACAGGAATTCTTTCTACCTCTTCCAGACCAAGCAGCTACATGTAGAGCTACACATTCCTAAAAGGGTCGTCACTGACAGGTCAACGGTCCCCCAGGCTGAGTCTCCAATCCCTACCACCCTCCTCCAATTCAACTCACTGGCATCACTGCCTGTGTTAAACTGTGAGTGCGAAGGTGAGAGTAGAAATTTCTGGGCCAGGAGGTATATGCCTGAGCAAGCGGGAGAAGGGCATGAATGCAGCCTGCTAGGACCTCAGAGAGACCTGAGGAACCAGAAACACTAGAGAGTCCTATGCTAGCTCCATAATGCCAACTTGGCAGTTTGTGTTAGTGCCACCTTCTTATTGCAGGAGGAAGTGATTAGAAAGATGTGAAGAAAAGAAAAAGAACAGAGGAAGTGGCGAGAGAATGCAGAATGCTGGCTTTCCTCCTCTTCCTTCCTCTTCCTCTTCCTCCTCTTCCTCCTCCTAGCCTGCTCCTCCCCTTCTCCTCCTCCTCCTCCTCCTCCTCCTTCTTCTTCCTCTTCCTCTTCCTTTTCCTCTTCCTCCTCTTCCTCCTTCTTCTCCTCCTCCTTCTCCTTCTCCTTCTCCTTCTCCTTCTCCTTCTCCTTCTCCTTCTCCTTCTCCTTCTCCTTCTCCTTCTCCTTCTCCTTCTTCTTCTTCTTCTTCTTCTTCTTCTTCTTCTTCTTCTTCTTCTTCTCATGCCTTCTTGCACCATCTAGTTGAAAACCAAGAGTCCTGGGAAGGTTTAGTTATGCCTCTCCAGCTTTACCCATCACTGGACTCCTTCTGGGTTACCACTGCCAAATATTTGAAAATTTCTAAGAGATTATTTTTTGTGGAAATATAGTCAAAGTTTTCAGGGAAATAGACAAGTTTCTAAGAAGTTTGACTCCAAGAAAAGGGTTCGGTGTGAGTGGAAAGGAATATTTTAAACAAATCTGGTCCTAAGACCTCAGCTATATTCAAGAGTGATTAAGCAGTATTTAAGAATCAGGGAAAAAGATGCCAAGAGGTATAAAAGTCTTTATTTTAAAGATGAAACAAAGAGATTAAATTTCTGAAGTGTTACTGAAGACTAGACTCTTTTGATAGAACTATTTTCCTTCTCTCTTTTTTTTTCCTTTTCCTTCCTCTTTTTAATTTTCATTTTTTTAATGTGTATGGATGGCATGGAAATCCACTCTGTTAACCTTCCAGAGAGAAGTGGCCAAGAAGTCTTAATCATGGGTCCAGGATTAGATTCACTTCTTGGTGACAGTGGAGATCCAATGGAGGTTCACTTGCTAAGGTGAAGGCCAAACGTCTTGAAAACGCATACAAAGTGACAAAGCAATGCACCACCTGTGTTCCCACCTCACTTTCTCCTTATCCATATGTCCTTCCACTTGCATCTCTCTTCCCTTAATAAGCAGAACCTCTGCATTAGCACGCAGTAAACACATCTATAAAGATGGGCTTCATCACTTCCTCTAGTTGTTTCACCTCCAGGAACATGATTTTTTTCCCTAATGTGTAAGATTTCACTCTAGTATGTCCTTTGGGCCTGACATTCCTAAATATAGAACACCCTATGTTCTAGGTCTTTTCATCTTTACTTGCTTTCAAGACTAAGAGTATGTAAAACCAAACAAGATTCTTCAGTTGATGTTTGTCTGTTCAGCGGCTTTCTACCTTTGTTATACCAAGCCCTCTAAAAATTCACTACAGAGGTAGAGATATAGAAGGGCAATTAGACAAAGCAAGTGGACCTTCAGGAATGTTCAGGGGTCTCTATGACACTCAGACACAGAATGTCAGAGTTTTGGAGGAACTTAGGAATTATAGCCCAATTTCTGCCAATCTCACCAGCTGTGGCGTCAGGGAGTGGACACACCATTGGCATTCTCTGAGCTTTGTTAGTGACAGAGCTGGGTCAGAACCCAGGTTTTCTGATGCCTTTCTTCCATGAAGCATTTCTAACATATTATCTTGATGTTTGTTCACTCTTGGGTATAATGAGAAATAGAAGTTTTGTTTCCACCCTGTATTGGAAGAGCCCTCAGATCTCACAACATCAGCTGTTAAGAGTCAAGTTAGCTCCAGAGGCTGACTAGAAGAGAGACCCCAAAGCAATCACAGGGTCCACCATCAGCTCTGAAATGACCGAGGAGCAGCAAACCTCTTGGGAGAGATCAGCATTGACCATTAGTTCTCCTTTTCTAGAAAACTGTTTTCTCTCTCAAGGCCCCCAGCCCCAGCACCCAGCCTCAGCTCTAGAAAAGTGAATCTTCCTTAAAGAGCCAGCACTTGACCTTGCTGAATAAGGGCTAGAGAGCTAGTCATTCATCATGGAAAATTTCCTAAGCAAAAGGAATGCATTATCTTAATTCTACCCTTATGTTTATATGATTCTTTTCCTGGGGACTTCTACCCTTAATTGCAAAGAGAGGAAGAAAAGAAAATCCTCAAAGAACACACTTTATAGCTCCCTGTACTCAGGTCATGCTGATAAACTAGGCTTGCTAGCAGAGCAATTTAGGTTTCTATTACTTCAAGCAACCAGGGTTGTGCGGTCAGACCGTTTCCTGAGAGTGTTCTCCTTCCCTGAAGGCCCACCCATTCCAGCCCATTAGACTTGCCTTGAAGGTTGTCTGGGGTTTACCACTGCTCCTCAGGACTTGAGCTGAACCCTGGGAAAGGCTGATTGCAGAACTATTGAGGAAAAGACGAGAAAAAATGGGAGTTAGCATAAACAATAAGAATTTAAATTATACAAACAGCAGAAGTTGTCCAGAGAGAATTCTCAGTGCTAGAATATATTTTAAAATCTCCATGAATAGCTCAAGATTCAGATCAAGCCAAGGGGCAGAAAAAATGAAGATAAAGAAGACTGAATGAGAGAGATACTCTTATTTGATTCATCTTCCCATCTCTGAGTACTCTGAGGTGCGGACTAGAGAGAGACGCTTGCTCATTTGTGCAAGGCAAACTGTCTGAAGGTTGTTTTCTCTCTGGTTCGCTGTCGTCCCTCTTCTTGGCCTTTGTTTCTCCCAGCCCCGAGCACCATAATACAGTCACATCCCAAACTTGTTTTATGGCTTAGTCACTTTCCAGCACTTTGCTTTCCTCCTCAAGCTCAAACTTCTGACCTTTGAATTCAGAGGCCTTGTGTCAACCTTATTTAACACACCCTAGCTTCTCTCTCTTGACTTGCTACTCCTCAGTCTTGCCCCTCCACCACCTTGGCCTTCAAATCACACAGAACCAGCCCTGGCCAGAGATAGTGAGATAAGTCACACCCACCATTGGAGCCCTTAAATTGCCTTAACCCCAACTCCTCTTCTCTGTGGGGTTTAATGACCATACTAGCCCTTATTTTGTGTATGAAATTCCCAGCATCTTCATGGGAAAGACTGCCTTTCTCAGGAATCAAGGTCCAGCCGTCTGGAATTCCCTAAGTCTTCCTTCCTCAAGAACCTGCCAATAGGTAAGGATTTGAAAACAAGATTTTGGACCAAGTCATGAGTCCCTGAAAACTGACCTCACAGGTGGCCAGGCTGAGTGCTAACAGTAACAATGCCATTTTCGATCCCATAATCTCATTCCATCCTCACAGCCATCCTATGAAGTGGCATAGAGACATATTATAGGTATTTGAGGTCCCAGTTAAAGAAGGAACTTGTCTGAGGGGATGCTAATAGCTTTTCCTCTCACCTAGAATAAAAACCAACCTCTTTTGCTTGGCCTACAAGGATATACATGATCTGTTCCGTGTCTTTCTCTCTGACCTCATTTTCCACCACTCTCTGACTCTTCAATGATTTTTCTACTTTCTGCTAAAGTATAATTTTCAAAACTTTAAAACATTATTTCCATAAAAATATGCAAACAACACATGTCAAATATTTTCCTCAACTCATTTATTGGTGAAAGAACCTGTTAAGGTTTGGTCAGAAGAAAATTTGAAGAAAAGATGTATATGTATACAGAGGCTTTCAGAAATGTTGAAGTGAATTTGCTAATAGATGCAAAACTGGTTAATATCATATGAGACATTGAAATACAACATTTGGATCAATACAATTGATACATATTTGGTTAGGCTGACCAAGAGAAAAAGAGAGGACTCAAATTACGAAAATTAAGAATGAAAGAAAAACCATAACCAATCTTACATAAATAAAAATATTTATAAGGGAATTCTCTGAACAACTATATACCAACAAATTAGATAACTTACACAAAATGGATAAATTCTTAGAAAGAGACAAATAATAGAAATTTAATCAAGAGATATAAAAAATAAGAATAGACCTATAACAAGTAAAATAATTGAATTAGTTATTTTAAAACTTAACAAATGTTCAAGAAAAATGAATAGCAATCATCAAAACCCTTCCAAAGAATGCAGTAAAGAGTACTTCTCAACTTCTTATGTGATACCAGTATTACTTTGTCCTCACATACAAAGACATCACCAGAAAGTAATATTGGAGCAGACATAGGACATCACAAGAAAATAATATTAGAACTGACATATGGGAGCATATGTCTATGAATATAGAGACCAAAGATACTCAACAAAGCTCTGGCAAACTGAATCAAGCAACATATAAAAAAGGACTTACACCAAAACCATGTGTGACTTATCCCGGAAACGTAAGGTTACTTTAACATCTGAAAATCACTTAATGTAATCCACCATATTAGTAGAACAAAGGACAGAGCCATATGGTTATCTCAGTAGAAATAGAAAAAAGTAACTGACAAAAATCCCAAACTTTTTATTATAAAAAAGCACTTAGCAAATCAGGAAGGAAGGAACTTCTTTCTTTGTGATAAAGACCATATATGGAAACCCACAGCTATCATACTTAATAGTGGAAGGCAACAAAAAGAAATAAAAGGCATCCAAATTGGCAAGGAAGAAGTCAAAATTTCACTATTTGCAGACAACGTGGTACTCTACGTAGAAAACTGAAAAGACTCCACCAAAGAATTGCTAGAACTAATACACAAATTCAGTAAAGTCACAGGATACAAAATCAATGTACAGAAATCTGTTGCATTTCTATACATGAATAATGAAACAGCAGAAAGAGAAATCAATGAATTGATCCCATTTACAACTGCACCAAAAACCATAAGATAACTAGGGATAAACCTAACCAAAGAGGTAAAGGATCTGTACTCTGAGAACTATAGAACACTTATGAAGGAAATTGAAGATGACCAGCCCTCAGCAACTTCTCGCTAGACAAATCACCAGAGGAAAAGGAAACAAAAGCAAAAATGAACTATTGGGACTTCATCAAAATAAAATCTTCTGCACAGGGAAGGAAACAATCAACAAAACTAAAGGCAGCCTTCAGAATGGGAGAAGATATTTGCAAATGACATATCTGATAATGAGTTAGTATCCAAAATCTATAAAGAACTTACCAAATTCAACATCCAAAAACCAAATCATCCAGTGAAGAAATGGGCAGAAGACATGAATAGACATTTTTCCAAAGGGGACACACAGATGACTAATAGACACATGAAAAAACGCTCAACATCACTCATCATCAGGGAAATACAAATAAAAACCATGATGAGATAACACCTTAGACCTGTCAGAACAGCTAAAATTAACAACACAGGAAACAACAGATGTTGGTGAGGATGCAGAGAAAGAGGACCCTCTTACACTGTTGGTGGGAATCAAACTGTTGCAGCCATTCTGGAAGACAGTATGGAGCTTCCTCAGAAAGCTAAAAATAGAACTACCCTATGACCAAACAATTGCATTACCAATACTCAGGTATTTACCCAAAGGGTAAATATACTGATTTAAAGGGGCACATGCACCTCATTGTTTATATCAGCATTATCAACAACAGCCAAATTATAAGGAGCTCCTGGGTGGCTCAGTTGGTTAAGCACCTGCCTTCAGCTCAGGTCATGACCTCAGGGTCCTGGGATTGAGCCTCACATTTGGCTCCCTGCTAAGTGAGATGTCTGCTTCTCCTCCTCCCTCTGCCCCTGCTTTCTCCCCCTATGCTCTCTCTCTTTCTCTCTCTCTCAAATAAATAAAATCTTAAAAAAAAACATAGTCAATTATGGAAAGAGCTCAAATGTCCGATGACTGATGAATGAATAAAGAAGATGTGGTGTATATATACAACGGAATATTACTCAGTTGTCAAAAAGAATGAAGCCTTGCCATTTGCAATGACAAGAATGGAGCTAGAGTGTATTATACTAAGTGAAAAAAGTCAGAGAAAGACAAATACCATATGATTTCACTCACAGATGAAATTTAAGAAAAAAACAGGTGAACATAGGTGAAGGGGAAAAAAAGAGAGAGAAGGAGGCAAACCATAAAGGAGACTCTGAACTGTAAAGAACAGAATGAGAGTTGCTGGAGAAGAGGTGGGCAGGGGGGTGGGCTAAATGGGTGATGGGTGTTAAGGAGGGTACTTTTTGTGATGAGCACTCAGTGTGATATGTAAGTGATGAATTGCTCAATTCTACTCCTGAAATTAATATTACACTATATGTTAACTAAGTAGAATTTAAATAAAAACTTGAAACATTAAAAAAAATAGTGAAAGGCTGAATGCTTTCACCACAAGATCAGGATCAAGACAAGATCATCCATTCTTATAACTTCTTTAACATTGTTAGGTGGTCTAGCCAGGGA
The DNA here is from genome assembly GCF_017311325.1 of Ursus maritimus. Classification (NCBI taxonomy): domain Eukaryota; kingdom Metazoa; phylum Chordata; class Mammalia; order Carnivora; family Ursidae; genus Ursus; species Ursus maritimus. Next base: position 19,717,538 of record NW_024423343.1, on the reverse strand, counting down.
ATTTAGGCAAGAAAAAAATAAAAAATTAAAGTCATCCAGATGAGGAAGAAAAAAGTAAAACTATCCACTTGCATATGGCACAATTTTGTATATAGAAACTCCTAAAGAATCCACTAAAACACTATGAAAACTGGTAAATGAGTTCAGCGAATATGCAAAATTCAAGATCGATTTAAAATATCACTTGTTCTTCTATATACTAGCAGTGAAAACTTTGAAAATTAAATTAATAATTTAATTCTAGTTATAATAGCAAAATACTTAAGAATACATTTTATTTTTTTTATTATGTTCAGTTAGCATTTTTTAATTTAAATTCAATTAGCCAACATAAGAAGTACAAGACATACACTGATGATTACAAATTGTCACTGAAAGAAATGAAGGAACATCTAAAGAAGTAGACAAATATTTTGGGCTCATGGATCAAATGACTTAATATTGTTATATGATTTTACTCCCCAGATATAAAACTATCCCTATCAAGATACCTGCTGTCTTTTTTTTTTACTTAAACACATCAAATTTTTTTTTAAAGATTTTATTTATTTATTTGACAGAGAGAGAGACAGCCAGCGAGAGAGGGAAAACAAGCAGGGGGAGTGGGAGAGGAAGAAGCAGGCTCATAGCAGAGGAGCCTGATGTGGGGCTCGATCCCATAACGCCGGGATCACGCCCTGAGCCGAAGGCAGACGCTCAACCGCTGTACCACCCAGGTGCCCCTAAACATATCAAATTTTTATTGAGCATTTTCTATAGGCAAAGCACATGCTTAGTTCCAGGGGATTCAGAGGTAAGTAAGATAGTTGTGTCTTCAAGGAGCTTTCACCTTAATAAAGAATATAAAATAACCATAATACAGAGTAACAAAGCTATCAAAAATATACTTTTAATGGGGTAAAATTCTATTGGGAATTATATGTCAATTATTTTTGACAAAGGTGCCAGGACAATTCAACACAGAATGGATCATCTTTTCAACAAAGCTAGAACAATTTGATATCCATATGCAGAATAAAATAAACCTCCACATTTACCTCATGGCTATACACAAAAATTAAACTTGAAATTAAACTCTTAAATGTAAGAGTTTAAACTATATAAAACTTCTAGATGAAAACATAAAAAAAAATCTTAGTGCCCTTGCTTTTGGCAAATATTCCTTGAATACAACATAAAAAGCACAAAAAGCTCTTACAACTCAGTGGTAATAAGACAATAAATAACCCAATTTAAAAATGGGCACAAGAATTGAAAAGATACTTCACCAAAGAAGATACATGGATGACAAATAAGCATATGAAAAGATATCCAAAATTAGTCATTAAGGAAATGCAAATTGAAAACACAATGATATACCGCTATACTTCCGCTAGAGTGGCTTCAAATTAAAACAACTGACCATACTGTGTGTTGACAAGGATGTGGAGCAACTAGAACTCTTATACACTGCTGGTAGATATGAGAAATGGCAAAACCACTTGAAGAAACAATTTGAGAGTTTCTTTAAAAGTTAAGCATACACCTACCAACCATTCCATTGCTAGGTATTTATCCATATTCATATCTATTACCATGTACCAATATCACCACAAACAGCAATATAAAACAATACACATTGATTACTTCACAGTTTCTATGGTTCAGAAGTCAGGGTATGGCTTAGCTGGGTCCTCTGTTGTAGGATCTCACAAAGTCTTATCTGAGGTTCAACTGGGGAAGGATTCATTCCCAAGATCACCTGACTGTTAGCAGTAATCAGTTCGTGGGTTGTCAGGGTGAAGGCCGCAGTTTCTTGCTGGCTATTGGCCAGATGTGACCCTCAGCTCATTGCCACATGATCCTTCATAACATGGCCACTTGCTTTCTCAAAGCAACTAGGGAGATAGAGTCTCTCCCAGCAAAATGAGTCTTTTTTTCCCCAGAAATCAACAAGCAAGTCTTAAAATTCCCATAGAAATTCAAGAAATTCAGAAGAGTTAAAACAATCTTGGAAAAGAAGAAGCAAGTTGAAGAACTCACTTCCCAATTTGAAAAATTATTACAAAGCTATAGTAACCAAGAAAATGTGGTGCTGGCATAAAGACAGACACATAGATCAATGAAATAAAATTGAGAGTCCGTAAATAAAAACACACTTCAACTGATGTTCAACAAGGGTGCAAAGATAATTCAATGGGGAAAGAATGGTCTCTAAAAACTGGTGCAGGGACAACTGGATAAGAAACAAAACTGATGAACATGGAGGAAAAAGGAGAGAGGCAAACCAGGAAACATGGTGGGGAAAGAGAGAGAGGCAAACCAGGAAGCAGACTCTTAACTGTAGAGAACAATCTGATGGTTACCAGAGGGGATGGGGTGGCGGGATGGGTTAAATAGGTGGTGGGTATTAAGAAGGGCACTTGTGATGAGCACTGGGTGTTGTATGTAAGTGACGAATCACTAAATCCTACACCTGAAACTAATATTACACTGTATGTTACCTAACTGGAATTTAAATAAAAACTTGGAGGGAAAAAAAAGAATTAATGTAGACCTTTACCACATAACATACACAAAATTAAGTCAAAATGAATAATATACCTAAATGTAAGAGTTAAAATAATAGAACTCTTAGGAGAAAACATAAAAGCAAATCCTGGTCTTGGGTCAGGCAATCGTTTCTTTGCTACAATACCAAAAGCACAAGCAAAAACAGAAAAAATAGATGAAAAGGACTTAAAACTTAAAACTTTTCTTCTGCCAATAATACCATCAAGAAAGTGAAGACAGACTGTATAGTGGGAGAAAATAATTGTAAGCCATATATTTGATAAAAGACTTCTTCCCAGAATATATAAAGAATTCTTAAAAACTCAACGGTAAAAGTCAAGTTTAAAAATTGGCGAAGGCTTTCAATAGACATTGCTCCAAGAAAAATATATAAATGGCCAAGAAGTGCATGAAATGATGTTCAACCTCATTAGTCATTAGGGATGCAAACTGAAACCACAAGAGATCACCTCCTACCCACTGAAGTGGCTATAACCAAAATGATGAATGATAATAAATGCCGGCAAGGATGAGGCGAAACTGGAACCCTCACACACTGCTAGAGGGAATATAAAATGGTGCAGCCACTTTGGAAAATAGTTTAACAGTTCCTCAAAATACTAACCGTGGGCCTGTCATAGAACCCAGCAATTCCACTCCTAGGCAGATACCCCAAATAAAATAAAACATGCATTCACACAGAAACTGGACTTGACTGTTCATAGAAACATTAGTCACACTGTTCCAAAAGTAGAAATAACCCGAATGTCCATCAACTAATAAATAGAAAGACAAAATACGATATTTCTATACAATTGAATAATATCTGGTAATAAAGAATGAAGTATGAATACATGCTATAACCCTTCAAATTATGCTAAGTGAAAGAAGCCAGTCCCAAAAGATCACAGAGTGTTGATTACCTTTATACGAAATTTCTAGAATAGGCAAATCTATAATGACAGACAGTAGATTAGTGATTATCTGGGGCTGATATGGGGGAGAGGAATGATGGAGAGGATGATGGAAGGGAACCTACTAACGAGTATGGGTTTTCTTTATGAGGTGGACACAAATTAGATTGTGGTGATATTTGCATAACCTTGTGACTATAGTGAGTATACTGAGAAAACATTGATTTAAATGGGTGAATTATATAGTTTAAAAGTTTTAAATCATTAAAGCTGCTTAAAATGTATTGTTTGGGGCCATCTTTCCCACAGGGTAGAATTCAGTTATATCTCTACTAGACAAAAACTAATTATATTGCTTTAGAAAAGAATCATTTGCATTCCTATCAGTTTTCTACAAGTTGAATTCCACCTCGATGGAATTCTAAAGTAACTTAGGCAATCAAAATTCAGTCAAAGAGGAATACCTCAGCATAATCAGATAAGCCCCAGAAAAAACCCTCAGTGATGCCCAGCTGCCCTCTGAAACGATACTCAGTAATATCTTGTCCATTTCCAAATCTTGGACTATTTTCTGTGACACATCTTTGAAAATCTCCAGCATGTTCCCACCAAAGGGTCTTTGCCAGTTCTACGCTTTCTGCTTCAAGCTCTCTTCATATGCATCTTAACCTAGCTCGTTTCTCCTTTTCATTCTGGTCCTGTTCAACTACTCCTTTCTCAGAGGGACAGCATCCCTAAAATCCGTATATTAGCTGTCTATTGCTATTTAACAAATCATTCCCTAAAGCTCTGACTTAACACAACAAATATTTACGTCAGGTTGTTCTTGGTCAGGAATCTGGGATCAGCTTATCTGGATGGTTCCGGCTTAGCATCTCTCATTCACTTGCAGTCAGGATGTTGGCAAGGACTGCAGTCATCTGAAGGTTTGTCTGGGGCTGGAGAACCAGTTTTCTAGATGGTTCCTTACAAGGATGTTGGCCAGGGGCCTCAGTTCCCTGCCACCTGAGCCTCTTAAGCTGCTTGAGTGTCCTCACGACATGACAGCAAACTTTCCTCAGAGTAGACAATTCAACAAAAACAGGAGGAAGACACAGTGATTTTATTATCCAGCTTCCAAAGTCATATCCCATGACTTCCACTTCAGTCTATTTCTTAGGAGCAAGTCACTACATATAGCCCACACTCAAGGCAAGGGGAATTAGGCTTCACATTTTGAGAAGAGTGTGAAAGAATTTATGGACCTATTTTAAAACGCCAGGACACACCCCCACACAGACACACCCTCTTGTCAGGTACTCTCCACTGCCTTATTCAATTTTTGTTTTCTTCATATCATTTGATGATATTACTCACGTGGCAATTATTGACTCCCCCTGTAACGTAAGACCTATGGAAATAGGAATTTTGCATTATCCCACACCAAATAACTCAGCATCTAGAACAGTACCAGGCATATAGTAGCTCAATGACTATTTTGTTTCCTAAATATACAAATGGATGGATGAGTTACAGGAACAAAACCAGGCTAAGAGTTATGACTCCTAACCTTGTATGTTTCCCCCCCCTTTTTTTTTTTTAATCTTAGAAGAACTCTAAAGTTGGAATGTAACTCAAACAATGATTGGGGCAGAGGGCAAAAAGAGGAGCCCTCCCAGTTCTCCATGAAGTCCCTCCAATTAAAACCTCCTCCACTCTTCCACTCTTCCCAAATCCAAGACAAACACTGCTGACCAAAATTTAGGAAAGTCTTTCTCTGCTCCGTACACACAAACAACCCCCTCCATCTTTTAAGAATCGATGTAGGACTGGAGAATAGGATCCATCTGTGGGTCCCACATTTCCTCCCCTACCTATAGAGAGTAAGTTGGGGAAGCAATGAAGCAAGCCTGGATCCCAGGGTTGAACACAAACATTACATCTAGGTTTGAGAGTAAGAAATCTTGAGCACAACCTTGCATGGTCATAGTTATTTGCTCAGGATTTAGCAGCATTTCTGAAGCCAAATGTTGATGCTCCCTGGCTCTGGAGAATAGGAAACCCACACCCAGTTAAGAAGCAGATTGTAATGGGAAGTACGCAGGATGGGGAGTGCTCACTAATTTGCTGAAAGCCTTATTTTCCATACTTGTAAAATGACAGGTGTGATTGGGGAGTGCATATATAACTTCACATTCTTATTCTGGTTCTAATATTTTATAAAGTTCAGAGATGTCTTAAGATCCTTCTAATAGTCTTTGCCAGCTTCTTACCAGGATCAGTATGGGATGCACTTGCATTTCTCTCTCCCTTGTCTAGCAGCTTCAAGAATCTAGAAAGCTGGGACCCCCCCCACACACACACAATGTGGAGCCAATATGGCATCACACTGCTTCCCAGCCTGTGATGTACCCTGCATCTGCTTCCCAATAGAAGAAGAAAGGTGGGGGGGGGGGCAGTGCAGGGACAAGAAGAATGGCAGTGGCTCAAATATGGAGACAGAGGTGTTCTGTCAGAGATAAGGGCTAGTTCACCACCTCTTGGCAGGTGCACATCTCACTGCTCCCCTTGGTGTCTCTTCAATAAAGCTTTTAAATCAAGACCAAAGGAGCCTGGTCCTCAGGGCAAAAAGCCTTAGGGGCTGCCTCATCAAGTTCAGTGTCCTGGCTGAAGGGATGGTGGTGAGGGTGGAATGGGATCAAGGAATTGATATTTACCCTCTAATTAATTTGCAGGGAGAAAAATGTCTTAAAACTTTCCATCTCTGTGTCTGCCTCTGCTGAGTGGAGGAGTAGTGCCCTCAAAACAATAACAGTGATGATAAAGAGGAAAAGAACAGCCGTTCTGTGTAAGCCACAGCTCCAGACAATTCCCTTCCTGCAGAAGGGAAGAACACAAGACTGTCTCCCTCGGAATGTCTGAGAAATCATACCCTGGCTAAAGAGTTGGGTCCTATGGCTGCCACATTTCAATCAAGAGCTCTTTTAGCAGAGTGGAGGAGGAGGAAGAATGAAAAAGTTATTGAGAGGCAGGGAATGGGTAAAAGGGTGGAAAACATGGATTTTTACTCTAGGCCTGTGATACGTGCAAGCTGACAAATGTGAAGGAATGTCAGGGCTGGGACAGCTCTGAGAGATATAGTCCAATGCCCTTTTATTTCAGATGGAGAAATGTAAGAGGTTAAAGGCCCCTGTCATGGTTGTGTTGGTGGGAAGACCACACGAAGGTAAGAAAGCTATTGTTAGAGCTGCAGACAGGACTGAAAGGGTCTGAAGAACACAAGAAGCAAGTGAGAACAAAAGGTTTTGGCTGCTGATCTCTAGAAACTGATCAGTATTTAGTGACCCTTAGGGAGGGTTACAGTGAGGATGGGATCTAGGGTGTAACTGTATTGCTGCTGTGAGATACCAGGTGAATCAGTGGTTTCATTTATTAAGACAAGAGACACAGGAGAGGATGTGAAACTGTGTTTCCTATTTGAGAGGGAAGTTCAGTTGCAATGTCCAATAATCAGTTAGGCTTAGAGCTCAGGAGAGAGGTCAGTTCTGAGGGACAACAGCATACAGGTGACAATGGCAGTCATGGGAGTGGAGTCAAAGTCATTCTGTGAAAACAAATCTGTAGAAGAGAGTAGAGAACAGGGCACTTGTAAGGCACTGGTGCTTGAGAGGCAAGGACAGAAAAAAGAACCACAAAACCTAAGGAGATGCCAGAGGGGTGGAGAAGGGAGTAGGTGTGTGAAAGCCAAAAGCAGCTGACTCCAGCACCCGGGGATTGTGAGCCCAAGTGTGCATAGCCAGGCTCTAGGAACTTTTGCTCTTGCCTGCCTCTCTGTCCTTCCCTGGTCATGATGAGGCAGGAAGATCTCCGATCTATTTGCCCCGTTTGGTCCTCCTAGGCCTCCCAGTATGATGAGGTCGTACAAAGCCACAACCGACACAAAGTCACGGCTCCCAGATGTAACTCAGGGTAGGTGCCTCTAAGATCAGCCTCCGCTCAGAGAGTCCCCTGAAAGCTCTGTTGACCCATACACCGAATGTCTGGTGTACCATGTGTCTCTTCAGGCCAGGCAGATGTTGCATCAGTATTTACAAAATCGCAACCACCTGGACTGTCTCCTGTTAGCTGACTTAGACGGGGGATTGCAGAAAAGGTGAGAGGAAAGGGGGAAAAGAGAAACAGTAAGGAAGAGGGAAAAAGGAAGAGCAAAGAAAAATCAGTAAAAGCCAACATATAAATCGAAGTCTATGCTTTCAAAGACTCGATTCTCATTGAATTCAGCAAAGTGTCATTAGTAAATAGGCAACAAGCTTCTCCGACGATGGTGTGAATCAGGATCTCAAATGAGCTCCACAAATTGGTGAACTAGGAGTCAGAGGGTGTAAGAGAAAGAGCACAGGGTAGGAGTCATGGGACTGAAGCTCTGCATTTGGTCCTGCCATCCGTGAGTTGGGGGTCTACGGGGTATCTCTCTTCAAGAAATTGTTCCCCAGCAAGTAGACAGGCAATGTTCCATATCAGGTCCTACCACCAACAGTTACACATAGACATCATCCCCACTGAGAAGAAGCGCTTTGATGACAAAGCAAGAACACAGTACTGTTGGGAATCAAAATAGGAAGAAAGGGTTTGAATCCTAGGGAAAGAGAAGTAGGTTTTGAAAGATGAAAATGATTTTTACAGTATGCAGTTACCATACAATGTGTTATGTAACAGAATTTCAGGAGCAGAGAAAGGATAAAGACTTGTTAGAGAGCCCTAGCTTCCATTTTCACTAAAGGATGGATACATGCAGGGGGGGCTGTGGCAGATAAGGCTGGAGGCGTGGAATGGACCTGTGCAAACCACACTTGGTCAGCTTGGGGGACCCTGAAGGTCTCCTGTTATTTATGAGATTACAACTGAAGTTTTGTCTCATTAAGATCAAGTCACTTGAGGTGCTGCTAACCCAGGAAGTGGGAGACACAGACTTGAGAAACCATTCAGGAAGCTGTCTCAGCCACTTGTGTTCCATGAGCCTCTGTTCCTTCATCTACACAAGGGAGGATTGGGGCAAGCTAGCATTGCAGGTCTCCAGGCTCTTCTAAAATTCTGCGTCTAGGTTTAACAAGATGTAAGGGAAATGAAAGATAACTGGGCAATTCTTAGGAGAGGTGGGTGCCACATTGGACAAAGGGGCTAAAGGAGACCCGGGAAAATTTGCCACTAATTGTATGTGTGTCTGTGGTTGTTCTTTTTAAAGTAATTGAATGTTCCTCAAGGTTATTCAGTAATTCAGTCTCATTTGATTAGAGGCTAATTTATTATTTTTGGCATTCTTTAGGTAAGAGCCATGCCTTAATTGTTTTGTGCCTGGCCAATATTTGGTGCCAAGTAAGAGCATCATGCATGGCCCAAGAATTTTTGAAGGTCCCAAGGCTAACTCTATCATAAAAACCAAGCATGAAATGTCCAAGCACTTAGTAGAACAGAGTTTGAGATCAAACATCTAGCTCCTTCATGTTTCTTTTGGGAGACTTTTCCCCTGTTTATCCCCACCCTCCTTCGCATTGGCTTCTCCAAGTTCTGGTTTCTCCAAAGCATTTTAAGAATGAGTAGCCATTCTTAATGCTAACTGTTCAGTTTTTTCAAAATGAAAATTTATACAAAATATGCAGACAAGCACAGAGGTATGCACTGATCTCAGGAAGTTGGGGCTGTCCCACTGTATTACCCCCATTATTTTCCACTGTGGGCTCCCAGATGGGTTGGATGGGGCTCAGTATTCTTCAGGTTATTCCATGTCCTGCCCAGCCAGCTCCCAGGAGCTGAGTCCAGTCTGGAACCTCAGATCTGTGGATTGTGGATTTTCCCCAGCATCCAATCTTCATCCTTGAAAGGGTCTGCCCTGCCAGGGACCCATCCTCTTGATTTCAGTTCAACAATCTCGCCTGTTTTGGCAGGACCTGCTCCCACCAAGCTTGGATGTAGTGGTGTGTTAGGGGAGGAGGAGGAATTCTTCTCCCTGTTACTTCTTGCCCTCCTGAAATAGTCAGCTGGACTCTAACACTTGGTTTGGGGAAGAATTTTATCCTGAAGCCATCTGGCGAGACAGAGGAAATGTCTTTTTATATTCTGTTCTCTGAGTACTGGGCCAAGATAGACTCATATTTGTCTCACAAATAGGACATGACTGTGGCTTCTGGGGACACCTCATTGAAGGCCAGTGGGGTCAAGGGGAAAAGAGGATGGGAAAGTGGGATACTACTCTGCCCCTACCCACCACCAGCTTGGGACTTGTCTATAATCCAACCTCTAAAGCCCATTCTTCCACATTGATCAGTTGAGGGTGACACCCACCTATCCCACATCAGATTAGTGAGGTTAAAACAAGAGAGGAGAGTGAAAGTTTGAGGAGCACTGACACGGCCATCAATCATGACGAATAGAGCTCTTGACTGATTTTACAGGTGCATTTGTTCATCTGGTGTAGGACACTGTGCTCCATCCAAATGACCCCTGCACAGGTTCAACCCGAAGCGTGCAACATGCTTCCTTCCTTTTCTCAACTTCATCATGTCTAATGACTCACTATATTTCAGCGTATAACTGCACATCAAATAAAAGTGAATTGGAGGAAAGTGGCATCTAACCGAACTTTGAGTCCTTGATCAGGGACATAAACTGTAGAAAGTCTGGCTAAACAATGTTATATAACACTACAGAGTAAAATATGATAGTCCCAATAAAGAATTCGGGTAAACCTTTGGAGCCTCTTGTTCTGAGCCAAATTCACCTGTAATGAAGACAAACATCCATTAGTGAATCACTCACGTGGTAAACAAGAGACAAGGTAATGTCTTTGCTTTCACAGCATCTGAATGGCCTCTCTGCCGGGACTGTGGATGGAAGCTGCCATGGCCCAGAGCAGAGTCCTACCATCCCGAAGATGCTACCATATCATCTCTCTACAGTCTTTCTTTTTGTAAATTCATGTCTCTTCTTTCTTTGCAGGAAGCTCATTTTGCTGTGGATCAAAATTAGTCAACTGGAGTGTCCACTACATTATCAGTGAGGTATGAGAATGGTCTGGATTGGTAGCTGCTGTGCAGGGAAGGGGTAATGATCCTGAGTTGGAGAGAATAGGTTACGTAGCTTGAGGCCCAAGAAACACAAGCATGGTATGGATTTCTACTTTCTGTCTTCGGTATAGTTCTAAGCAAATGTGCTTTTTTTTCCACTTGACACCCCAAACTCAGGTAATGAGGTAGGAAAAGTTAATGTAACTGAAACAGAGTTGAAAGCAATGAGGTCTGCCAGTCTGGCCTCCTGTCCTAATCACTTGCCAGATATCCATCCAGCCAAGTTGCTACAGCACTGTAAAGGAAGGGTCTTGGGATGTCAAATAACTCGATCTAGGCCTGTCACTTCTCCTCATTTTGCTTATTTCTAGCTGTGTAACACAGAGCGGGTCACTTCTCTCTGGAATTTTCCATCTAGAAAGTTATAGTACGGCTAGGAGCTGACCTACCAGAGGGCAAGAGAGCAGATGTCAGCACCTCAGCACCCTGGTGTTGCATTCGGGTTGCTCAGCCTACGGATTGTGACGCATGCCTCTGTCCACAGAGCATAGATGTGTGGCTACCACTTCCTGCTGTGCCTCCAGCCCAAGGCCTAGAAATAGTCTTTCTATTCTTTGGTGATTTTTGTTTGTTTGTTTGTTTGCATGTGTTATTTTCCTTGTAGGTTATGAGAAGTTGGGGTAAGAGAGGAGGGCTAGTGATCTCTGTGCAAACTGGATTTCAGTTATGATTCCGAGCCCTTGTTTACACCAGATAAGTGTGCTTAGGCATTGATGGCTGGGAAGTGGTGTGTCTGGCAAGGCAGGAGAGGAGCCAGAGCAGAGAGAGGGTGACAGAGGATGACAAGCACAAGAATGGATCCCCTAAGAGTCCCAAGACCCATGCAGAGGGGCCCAGAATGGCATAGATCCCTACAGTTGAGAGCTGGCATGAGGAAGTGAATTTATAAGAGGCAGTTGGTCCTTCAGCCCAGGGACTTCCCTTTATGGCCTGGCAGCCAAGGTCATGCAGGTTCTCCAGGTGGGGGCATGGAAAGTGGCTGCCCATGCATGGCTGGCAGACCCCCCAGATTCTCAAGATTTCACCACTGTCCCTGGTATGTTGGCTAGGCATGCCTCACTCCTTCCCCATCTTATGATTCCCAGGAAAGGGATGCCAGCCTGTCTGCTTTGTCTGGGAGACTTCCGCTGTGTTTCTGAGAAGAGCTGGCCTTCGAGTAGAGGCCTCCAGTCCTCCCCCAGTTCAATCCAGCTACAGAAAAGACATTCATTCCCTGCTTGCGCCTTGACAACAGAGAGCCCACTCACCTGTCTGGCAGGAGGAAAGTCATGCTGGCACACTTCCCCCTCTCTCCTCTTCCACCTCCTCTCAGAGTTTACTCAACATACGCTGAGGCACCCATCTAACTGAAACCATTCTATTCAGAAGCAAGGGGGATGGGTGACTTGTTTCTGAGACCCAGATCTTTCTGACGATTTCCTCATGTGCTTTTGCTGAGTCATGTCTAATTTTCCTGGTCCCCAGTTGTTCTTCTCATTCACTCCTTCTGCCCCCTTTGTTGGGTCCTCGTCGGGTTGAGCTCAGACACAGCAGTGTCTCCCAGGAACAGATGCACTGAAACACTGCTACTCCCTGCTCCACACACACCAGAAACCTCATGAAAGCCACCTGGAAGAGTAGTTGGCCTGTAATTACTGCTCAGGACACTGCCTAATTTCTCCTTCCTTCGCAAGAAAGTTTTACGTTTGTAGAAAATGATACCCAGTCTTTGTTTTCAAAATTATATAAAACCGAGAAGTACAAAAAAGGTAAAAGAGAACAATCACCTCAATGTCCACCATTAAAATAACCTGTACCACCAGTAAGTAAACGTTCCTGACAGTTCTCCATGTATAGAGATGGGCATACTTCGACAAAACTGAGATCTTTTTACTTTTTAGTTTTTTAAAATCCGAAGTACTAAGTTTGCTTGAATGTAAACAAAGAAAACGATTGTTAGGAAACTAAAGTAATTGTTGCATATCAGAAAAATGTTTCCTGACCACATGAGATACTAATTCCTAGAAGAGCACTCTTTGTTTGGGGTAGGGAGGCAGTGGGGAGGAGTGGCAAAGCTTTAAGGTTTGGAAATGACTACTTTGTAAAATTCTTTTTCTTTTAGACACTGACTTTTCAGGCCAGGCTTTCATTTTGCATGTGGTTTTAAGCTATATTCTTCAGAAATATAATCAGAAGTCACCAAGTGTTTGTATTATTCTTCACTCCTGCTTCAAACCTTTTGCATTATTCTTGCTACATAAATTGCACTAAAACTCCTCCTTGCATGGGCACATCTATCAGTGACGGGGAAGGGATGGGAGAAATTCAGAGGATCTGTTCTCCGGAGAAAAACCATTTGAAGGAAGCTAGCGTGGCTTTCTGCCTGATTACCCTATTCTTTTAACAATGATGGTCTAACAACCATCTTTAGTCAGGTTTCTAGAAAATAAGTCTTCCCATCCAAATCTGCCCTATACCATGTGACTTAAAAAAATTAACCCTTATTTTAATGGCATTTATGTATATATGAATGTTCTTACAAAATTGCCTAAAAAGGGGAATAGGTGGGTATCAGAGTAAGTGTAGTGCTTCAAAAGCTGTGGGACGTGTTTCCTTACCAAAGTGGTACTGAGTTCGAATCACCACGGCTACACAGGTCTTACAAATTTACTCACATCTCTTTCTTGATATTTCAGGAGGTTCGACAATATAGGTCGAGGTGGCATCTAGTGTCCTGATCTTCTCCTGTTCTTTAGCATCCCAAACTCCCTGGCCCCTCATATTTGCATGCTGGGGTAGAGCTTTCCCTTTAACTCCTGCCATGTTGTCCCGCCATCTTGGCCTCTCAATCATCAGTCTCCAGCAGTGTGCTTGGGTGGTGTCATGAGGCTCTGCTGTATGCAGCATTCTCTCTCTCTCTCTCTCTCTCTCTCTCTCAAGAATGTGCTTGTGCTTTCTCTTATCAGAGAGTACAGGGTGGGGAGAAGACGAGCAGACGGTATCCAAATGTTCTGTCATCGGAAGAGAAAAGCAGGGAGTCTGTGAGCCCCATTGTGCTAATGATCTTTGTCTAGTCACACTGGTTTTGTGGCTGGGCTCTTGGAAGAGGTGGTAATAGAAGGTGGGTGGCAGATTGTTTGAAACCTTATCATCTCTCTCTTACTGATTTCTCTGCTCCTGGAGGCAGAGAAGAGTGGGAAATTAAATATGTGACAGCGGTGCCACCTCATAATTAGTGCTCCCAAATATCAGAGAAAGCAGATTTCCCTAGCATTCACAAGCATGGAGTAAGTGTCTTCTTAAAGGTTGTTTTCTGTCTTAGACCAAGGTTTCTTTGTTAATGATTCTGAGTTTGATTTGTGTGTGTGTGTGTGTGTGTGTGTGTGTGGTGGGGCCTTGAGTACGGATTGAATGGAGTAAAGAAAAGGAAGAGAACAATAAGAAGAAAAATATGCATCAGGTGCTTTGTAAAAAATCAATTCAAACAAAAATAGCAAAGGGATGTCTGTGGATAGCTATGCTGGCTGTGACCAGGACTGAAAAGAGAGGCTCTGCCTGCAGGGGCTGCGTAGCAACAGAGCTCTGATTGGTCAGATCTGTGCAAAGAACAGGCCCATAGCAGGGGCTCTGAGCTGTGCTCCTGCAGGCAGCTGAACTAGGGCAGGCCCAAGCAGGCTCTGCAAAGACATGCTCGGAATGATCCAGACTACAGCTGTCGGCTCACAGCATTTGTGAGGCCTGATAGCATTGGGGCGGTTAGCCCAACACTTAACATTACGGCCTACTGCCTCTACCTGTTGCCCCTGCCTCCCATGGGTTGGACTTGTGTCTTCACAGACCATAAACTATTCAAGACAGGGTCTTACCTACAGAGGTAATGCAGGCAGAGAATGTCTCTGAAAGAAACTGGCCAGGGTGGAGCCTGCTTTCTAGTTCTCTATTAGGCATTAATTAGTGAGAACATCTATGATTAACAGAAGACTTACTATCTGCTGGTAACTGTGGCATATACTTCACCATATTAATCCATAAGCCCTCACAACAACTTAAGGCGATAGAAACAACTATCCCATTTTCCAGATAAGAAAACTGAGTCAGAGAGAGGCCCAGAGATACACAGTCTGTAACTGTGTGGGGTACATGTGACTGCTCCAATATCTGCTGGTAGACAGTTACTCAGTGCCACCTGGATGGTGAAGTTGCTTTATATGCAACACGTCTTCTGGACAGTTTAGGTCTGAAATTAAAGTATTAGGATGAGCCAATAGTTCCTATTATTTAAAATAAAATAGAAAGGGATAAAGAAACGGGGGGTAATCAGAAGGGGGAATGAAGCATGAGAGACTATGGACTCTGAGAAACAAACAGGGCTTCAGGGGAGGGGGGTGGGGGAATGGGATAGACCGGTGATGGGTAGTAAGGAGGGCACATATTGCATGGTGCACTGGGTGTTATACGCAACTAATGAATCATCGAACTTTACATCAAAAACCAGGGATTCACTGTATGGTCACTAACATAATATAATAAAAAATTTTAAAAAATAAAATAAAATACCAGGAGAAAAGATGGAAAAATCTGAATATTTTTCAATGTGGAGTTAATATGAATAATTAATACGTTATGGGATAACAAATTAAAAACTTGCAAGTCATTTAAAATCAATGAACTGGGTCTACGTGCCTTAAAAAAACTAAATTTCAAAAACATTGTTGACTGAGAAAACTGGTCATAAAACAATTCATGCAATATGATATCATTCAGGAAAAAATTGCAAGCATACAAAAGAGTGCTGTTTCTGATATCTAAATCTGTAATAAGCTAGTAAAACCATGGGCTGGAAGGATACAAATCAAATCCTTGACAGTGGTGTCTCTGGAGAGAAAGGCAGGGGCCTGGGATAAGGAACAAGAGCAAAGTTGTTTTCAACTTTAAATGTAAAGATAGTTCACACACACACACACACACACACACGCACACACACACACACACACGCACACACACACACACACGCACACACACACACATTTTGAAACTATTTGAAGCCTAAGTGACAAGTAAACATTTTAAATATGAGCAGGGAGATGTGTGTGCTTATCATATTATTCTATTGACTTTACTGAATTAAAAAAGAATTGGAGATCCGTCTCTCCTGGGAATATCTTCATTTGTGCCACCCGGTTTCGTGGGTCTAGAAATTAATCCTTGAGGATGTTGATCCTGGGAACATCCTGTAGGACCAGGAGGAATATTGAGAGATGAGATGTATGTGCTGTATTGAAATTAAAAGGAAGTAGGAGCAGTCAAGAGCCCTGTATTTCAGAGGGGAAAGAAACTTGCAGAAACCTTAAAGATGTTACTCCATGCTGTCTAAACTCTTCTCCTTCCCTTTCTCTTCTCAGCTTGAAAACAGCCTTTACTAAGCTCCTTCCCTAAATAGAGCTCCAGCCAATCTCAATCCTCTATATATGCTAATGTAATTGCTGTATTTTTCTAAGTATTTCAAAAGTAATGCATGCTTATCTGTGAAAACAAGTTCTCATTCCTTGCACCCTATTTGCCTTCATGACTCAGAAAATGAGGGCAAATAGCATCTCAAGTGGAAAGAGAATAGAGGAATGTTCCAAGCCCACTCTACCTGTAGGCCAGAGTGGAAGGGAACTACCTGTGTGTCCCCAGGGAGGGTAGGGGAAGAAAAGAAGAACAGAAAAGGAGGGCAAAAGACTTACATGTCCCTATTTTCCCCTCCCAGGATGAACTCCAAAGTCAAAGGAGGCATGGTGGAAATTTCTAGGTAGGTATGAGAGGAACCTAAGAAGCACAACCTGGAGGAGGTCATGAGCTTGTTGGCAGAGCCATACACAGAGCCACAGTCATGGTGGCCCAGGCAGTAGTAGCCCAGCAGCAGAGCATAGAAATGGCTGGATAGGCAAGCCAACAGCAATGCTTCTCACACTCCCAACACACAGACCATTGGTGGTGAGCAGTGGGCCCAAAAGTTTATAAGTGCTCCAGAGAGAGGCCAAGGAGTGTGGAAAGGGTCCCAGGTTAAGAAGAAGGTGCCACACTGTCCCCCAAAGTCCCCTTGAGACTAAAGATCACCAACCCAGGAACCAGACCAAACCATCCACTCCACAGTGGAAACTGGAAGGAGTCGAGGGGATACCATTTGACTCAGAGCCCCCTTCTTTCCTTCCACCATGAAGTTGCTGTAGTCACCCTGAACCTCCAGGTGTGATCTCAGAGGAGGAGAATGCCAAAGAACGCCAGCTCCCTTTGGGATTCGTGTTATTTAACCCAAGAGACTGAAGTATCATTAAGTGGCAAGGTCATTTTCCTCCCTCGCCAGTGCTGTTGAGACTCAGATCAGTCATAGAAAAATCGTAAAAGCCATGTGAGCCACATTTTCTTTGTATATTTGAATGCAGTGTGACTCAATCGGCGCATGTGACCTATAGTTCACTTTTGTCCTTGGTGGTGAGAATATGAGAGATCCTAATCAAGGGAGGCACATGCAAGGAAGACCTTTCTAGATCGCTCTAGGAACTTAAATTCTCCACATTCGTTCCCTGACCTCTCTAAATGCTTAATTCTTGTGAAAACATTAATTTTTGTTTGTTTTAAGTCAGTATTGTGGCTTAAAAGGCTGCGGTGGAAGAGATGGAGTTTCAGTTTAGAATAGGGACTATGGTAAGTAGAAAGGGTAAACAGAAACTTTTTTCCACGCGTACATGCACACACACATGCACATGCGGAAGACCCAAGCGAACCAGATGGATGCTCCGACGCTAAGCTGCTGGGCAATCACCTGGACTATAGGATCAACAGAAGCCCCAGTCCCAAATTCAGAAGGCAGTTAATGGGCTTAGCATCCATCATCCCTGGCATCCCTGTAATTCTTTGCTGAAATGAAATATAAAATAGGGCCTAAAGAAGTTTGGCTCCAAGCAAGCAGTGTTTCCTTCACTTGCCTGGTCCCAGCAGCTCTCCCTGGCAGTGACAGCAAGCCCACCCAGATAGGGTAAGTCTTGCAAATGCAAGCAGTCCTGCCAGTGGTGGGGGTAGAGATGAGGCTCCTTGGCTCCTGACTGCGGGAGAGGGAAGAAGATACCCATCTAGCCTGGCCCCCTTCTCTGACCCGGGCAGTGGGAGCTCCAGGTCAGCTGACGAGTGCCTTTCTCCCTCCTGACCCATGGGCTGTCCCAGACTGAACTCCTCTCAACTCCACCCCTGCTGCCCGCCTGCTCCCTGCAGAGTGAGCCCGCCCCTTACTGGCTCAACCTTCCTTCCCTGCCTTATTTGGTTTAAATTACTTCTTTGAACTTTGGTCTCATTATTTTTGGACCGTCATTTGGTCTGGAAGATTTTCTTTCCACGGGTTCCTTCTGTTCTCCTTCCTTCCACTCTCCTGGATGGGCTTCCCGAGGTCTCTTTTTACAGTTCCTTTTGGGTGGTTTTTATTACCTTCATGCATCTTAATCTGAGTTGGGGGAAGCTCCAGGAGCATCCTGCCCCCCTCTGGATGGTGCTTGTTTAGTTGTTCCAGGAGCTCTTCAGTTTAAAGGGCTGGGGGAGCTCTGCTTCTTTAGCAACTGGTGACCCCTTTCTCCACAGTTCATGGAATGGCCTTTTCTAGTTTGATGTGAGAAACCAGATTCCACTGTCATGGTGCTGCCATAACTCACTCCCTGCTCTCAGTGACAAAACCATAGGCCTGGAGGTGCCCTTCAATGGTCAAAGACTCCATGGCGCTATTTCTCTCTCTCCCCTAATAGCAAGAGTTTGCTATGGTAGTTGAATTGGTTTGGGTGCTTTGAGCTGTAAGTAACAGAAAGCTGTACATTTCAAATGGCTTGAACAATTAAGAAAACAAGTCACTTCTCGTAACAAAAGTCCATGGGTAGGTAAGTTCCAGAGTTGGTTAATAGAGAGCTCCATGATATCAGCAAGGCCCATGTTCTTACCATCCTTCTGGTCTACCATCCTCGTTGTGTGAGCCTATCCTTGTGCTAGGTAACTACTGGTTATAAGATAGCTACTGCAGTCTTTATTTTATTTTATTTTATTTTATTTTATTTTATTTTATTTTATTTATTTTTATTATTATTATGTTCAGTTAGCCAACATATAGTACATCATTAGTTTTTGATGTAGTGTTCACTGATTCATTAGTTGCATATAACACCCAGTGCTCATCACAACACATGCCCTCCTTAATACCCATCACCTGGTTACCCAATCCCCCCAGCCCCCTCCCTTCTGTAACCCTCAATTTGTTTCCCAGAATCCAGAGTCTCTCATGGTTTGTCTCCCTCTCTGATTTCTTCCCATTTAGTTTTCCCTCTCTTCCCCTGTGGTCCTCCATGGTATTCCTTATGTTCCACATATGAGTGAAACCATATGATAATTCTTTCTCTGCTTGATTTATTTCACTTAGCATAATCCCCTCCAGTTCCATCCATGGTGATGTAAATGGTAGGTATTCATCCTTTCTGATGGCCAAGTCTCCTTCCCCCATGCCACATCTCCTAGAACCTAACCCTTGATTTACTTCCAACTCACACTTTACACTTTCTTAGCTCTTAACAGACCAAGGCGAAACTTGCATGAATACGTTACTTGATCTACAGACTCAGCCTGTATCTCTCTAGCTGTGACCTTGAGGACCCTCCCCAAGTCTTTCCTTGGACCTAAGGAAATCCTACATTGCCATCAACCCATACTGGTTTTCATCCTCTTTCTCCAGCTGTACAGTTTTATCTTTCAGTGTTTTCTCCTGAAAAATCATGAGATATTTTAAATATAGAGAAAATCATACAGAACAATAAACATACACACACACCACTGATATTTTTAAATGTTAATATGATGATAGGTTTCAGGCTTTATAAAACTAAACAAGTAAACCATTAAAGATACAGCTGAAACTCCCTTTTCTCCTTCCTTTCTCCCCTCTGTAAGGTGTGTATCCCATCTGCACAGGTTTCTGTGTTTTCAGTACATTTTTATGGAAAAGTATTTACCATTATTTTGTGAGTGTGGTAACTTTAAGGGTAAATGGTGTCATACTGTACCTAAGATTCTGCAATTTGCTTTTTTTAAAACCAGTGTTTATTTTCACTCATTTTGTGTTTACTCTTCTCCTGTTTCTTTTTAAATCCTTATTTTTTTTTCTCCTTCCATGCCTTTAGTTGTATTAACAGAGCTGTAGCAATTCTTCACCCCTCCTCCGCACCACCGTCTCCACCTTTTCCCCATGTGACTCTGGTTTAGAAGTTCAATTGCATTTCTGATAGTCTAATGGTTACTCACAGTTTTGTTTTTGTTTTGGGGGGTTTTTTTTTTAGAGAAAGAGGGTAGGGGGAGGAGGGGCAGAGGAAGAGGGAGGGAGAAAAACTCAAGCAGACTCTGCACTGAGCGGGGAGCCCAACACAGGGCTGGCTCCCAGGATGCTGAGATCATGACCTGAGCTGTAATCAAGAGTCAGACACTTAACCGACGGAGCCACTCAGGTGCTCCGCTCACAGATTTTTAACACGCATACTCATACACATTTTTCCTAGATCTAAATTTATTTATTTTCTCTAGCACCCTCTTATGTAAGCCAAGGATGTCAGTATGTTTTACCTACCCAGCACTCCCACCACCAGCATTCTTGGATGTTTATCATCTCAACTTCCAGCTCTCCCTCTATTTCTAACACAAAATTTATGTTTCCACTGTCAATAATTCACACACTTACTGAAATACTTTACAACAATTTTTTTCTTCCTTCCAACTCTTCCCTCTAATTTCACTTTTCTCCTTCCTGAACTATGCACAGGAGTCTGTGAGCAGTAAATACCCATATTCTTTATGTAGCTGAATGTGTCCCTGTTTTTCCCTCACAACTGAATAATAATTAAGGTAGGTATGAAATTCTAGATAAACTTGTTTTTTTCCCCTCAGTGCTTTGAAGATATTAACTCATCTGTATTTGGGGGTCTTATGTGGCGGAAGATAATGCCTTTGTCGATCTAATAGTTATTCCTTTGTAGCTGAGCAGTCTTTTCTTTCCGGTAAGTTTTAATATTTATTTTTTATCATTCATGTTCTGCAGCTTTGCTACAGCATAAATAGATATAAGTTTATTTTTATTTGTTCTGTTTGCACTTCACGTGAACTTTTAACCTAAGGATTCGAGATTTCAATTCAGAGAATTTATATCGTTCTCTGCAATTTTCCCCTAGAACTCCTAATCAGATGTATGCTGGAGACTCTCAACCCATTTCCCGTACCTCTCACCTGTCCGTCACATGCTGGTGTATCTTATATAAAATTTCTCTTTCTGTCTGTATTTTGTTTGTATCACTGAGCTTTTTTTCCCCCGATTGTATTAGGGTTCTCCAGAGAGAGAAACAGAATCATAGATATTTGTATATATACCTGTCTACCTGGGCCGCAAATCTGACCCCCCTCCTAATAGGCCTCCTCTCCCAGGTGTGCTTGTCTCTGTTCCTGCCTCCTTGTTTCCCTACCTGGCTTCTGCCTTCTCCCAGCACCCAGCTCAACTCTGTCCCATTCCAATGAAATAGCAGCAATCAGTAGAGATGATGAACAAAGTCAAGTGTTGCTTCATGAAAATATAAAGGCTGAGACAGAGAGGGAGACAGATGGACAGACAGACAGAGAGCCACAGAGACAGAGACTTCTGATGAAAGCAGGGTCTTTAATCACCACCACTCCCTTTGCCAGTGAAGTCCCCGGTAAGAAACAGGTGGCATACTCAAATGGGGTGATTCAGGAGAGTCTAATGAAGGGACAACTTGCAAGGGTGCGGTCAGAGTGAAGAGAAATCATGAAAGATTAGTGGCTGTCTCAAGATCAGCAAGAGCAGGAACTGACACCAGCCCCAGGTCTAAAGAAGCAAAGAGAAAAGAAGCAGTCAACAGAACTTGCAGAGCAGTCAACAAAGCGAGCAGAATGTCAGAGCCATGGCTAGAGGAGATGGTTGCCTGGCAGGACTTAAAGTCTTTGATAAGGACTCGTGGTCCCCTGCCAACCCCTGACTGGCTGAGAAAAGAAACAAGGAAGCAAATACCACAAACTCCTTCTCCCACTCTCTAATGTCCTGTTGGTGCTTCCCAGGAGCCAAACCCACCTGGAAGCCAGACTGCAGGGGGCTCCTACCACAGTCATGAAAGGTCAGCCTCTCAGGGCACACTTGGAAAAGGTCAAGCACGGATCTGGATGTGGTAAATAGAGAATGTCCCAAGACTATGTATTTCTCAACTCACTTCCATCTTAAAAATACAAAACTGTGGGCTTCAGAGGGGAGGGGGTGGAGGATTGGGATAGGCTGGTGATGGGTAGTAAGGAGGGCACGTATTGCATGGTGCACTGGGTGTTACACGCAACTAATGAATCATCGAACTTTACATCAAAAACCAGGGATGTACTGTATGGTGACTAACATAATATAATAAAAAATATTATTATAAGAAAAAAAATACAAAAATAAGTTATCTTCCTTTTTTACTTCCCAGTCTTCAGCTACTGCCTTTTCAATCTTCTACTTTATGTGTCATTTCTTAAAGGAGTGGTCTAATGCACTGTCTGTGATTTACTCTCATTCACTCCCTTCCAGTTCACAACTTTGCAAACCCTGGAGTCTCTCTCAAAGAGAAGACTGATTTCCTGCTGAACTCTAAGCCCAGTCCAAACATTACAATTCTTAAAAACTTCTTTGAGGCATTCTCTTCTGAAAGCCTCATCCTCTCTCGGTTTCTGTAGGGACACTTTTTCCCAGTTCTTCTCTTGGGCTGCAGTGGCGGCATGGAGGGGGAGCAGCTCCCTGGGCTGAAGAAGCAGCAGCCAGGGAAGACCAGAAGGCTCTGAAGAGAGAAGCCAACCATGGCTGGAGGGGTGGTGGAGGGGTGAGGGTAGAAAACATGTACCAGCAGAAGAAAGAACTTGTGTGATGGCTGTTGCTTCTTGCTTATCATCAGTGGCCGTGCAGTTGGCAGCCGAACTCTACAAAGTCACTCTTCAGAATGGGAGAAGCTGAAGTGATCTGGAAGGAAGGTAGGTTTCCATAGCGAAGACATAGAGAAAACTTGACAGAGGTATCTGTCTTTTTTTTTTTTTTTTTTTACACAGAGAGAAAGCCAGCGAGAGAGGGAACACAAGCCTGGGGAGTGGGAGAGAAAGAAGCAGGCTCCCAGCGGAGGAGCCCAATGTGGGGTTTGATCCCAGGACCCTGGGATCACGCCCTTAGCCAAAGGCAGACGCTCAATGACTGAGCCACCCAGGCGCCCCTATCTTAAAAAAATATGTAAATCTCAGCCATCCATCAATACTCTGTCCCCTTGATGTGCTCTCTCCCCCCAGTCCACTTCTGGCTCCCTTCAGAGCCTCAACTGGCAGCAACTAGCAGTATCCGCTGACAGCAGTTACCTTATGGACAGTTGAACTATGGAACCCTAAGCAAAGACAGGGCCAGCAGCAGGTCCTATCCTGGCAGGCGGCACCCCATGTTACCCCTCTGTTCCTCTGACAGGTGAGAAGAGAGAAGCAGGGTGGAAGGAGAAGAGGTGCTGAAGACTGAGCGGGCAGGTGGAATTCAACGTCCTTTTTTTCCAAATTAAAGAGACATAGTCTCTGCCAGGACTTCTGGGCCCTGATACAGCAATAAGTCAAGTGCCAGCATTCATCTCCTTGCAAACGGGATCCACCTCCCCCCCCCCCTTGGAGCACGGACAGAATGCAGTTGAGACGCCCAGTGGAAAAAGCTGAGTGTGGCTGGGCAGATCCGCACAGGCCTTTGCCTCTAGATCCCCTGAGGTCCCTCCCCAGGAGTGCTTGACAAATATGCATGGCTTCAAGGCGGTCCAAGGAATGCAGCTGTCTCAGCCATTCACTACCCGGGCTCAAAACCACCGGGCAGGAAGAGCAGACAGCGAGAGCGGGGTAGGATCTGTCTCGGATGAGGTTTGGAAACAGGAGATACCCCTGACTGGGCAGGCGGAATTGATGTGGTCTGGCCTGGGGCAAGGGAATGGGCAGAAAGAATGACCTTCCCAGCTCTCGGCCAGCCCGGTGGGTCTATGAAAAGAGACATTTTATTCATTCTCGGGCTCTACCCAAGTGACTCTGAAATATTCCTAGACAGTTGCCAGGAGAGTCAATGGTGGGTGAAACAAAGTTCCAAGAGCCAAGATTCTGGGTTTCAAGCCATTCCCTTCAGCTCCCCCCTCCCTGTGTTTGCCTTTAAGTCGATTTAAGATTCCCCTTTTCTGACGAACTATAAGACCCTTGAAGCCAGAGGCTCTTTGCTGTCTTGCCTCCTCCTGCCAAGCCCGTGCTGGGTTGCCTTAAAAAGAGAAATTACTGTTTGACTCAAGATCATCTCTCTGGGTCACAATTTGTCAGCCACAGGCTCTGGAGAGATCGAGTAGATGAGCCGTGGCGGGGATGACGAGGAGGAAAAACCCTGGAATCACGATTACTCATTTATAGTCTTCTTATTTGTACTCTACTCTGATGCCCACTAAAGAGAAAGAGGGTTAGTTTAAAAAAAAATGTAGACACGTTGCCATCCCAGACCCAGAAAATCACATTTCTTACCTAAAAGAAAATGTCATCAAACAGAAAGGCTAAATGGCCCCCAAGTCTGATATCTACCTGCATCTGCGCATGTCAGGCCCCTGTAGAGACAGATCTGGGACAGACAGACGGATACATTGGAGAGTTGGCTGGAGTTACTCAGGTAGGGCAAGCCGGAGGGAGTAAATCAGGAAAGCTCTTCTATGAGAAAAAGCTTCGAGTATAGATTTGTGAATGAGGGGAAAGTCGTAACAAGGAGAGGCCAGGATAGTTCTCTGCAGGTTGTCATGGGCAGAGGATGGAAAGCATGGAAGCTGAAGCATGCAGACCGGGACCAGGAAGCATTTGGGGGGGGGGGGCTGCAAATAATGGGAGGTTGGCTATATGGTGAAATTGGGCTGGGGGAGTTTGGAGGTGGGGAGAGGCAGCCTTTAAATCTCAAATTGAAGAGATTGGACTTAATACAAGGAGACATACACAGCCAAGATGAAAACCCACCCAAATATCTGCGGAGGCATGCAAGAAGTTGTGGACTCTCAAGGAGAATCGCGGGGACTCTGCTGATGCCCGAGGGTTTCCAGTGCAGGCAGATCAAGGGGAGAAAGAGATATCCTTTTCTCATAAGAGCTCAGAGTTGGGCGGAGGGGGGATTAGCAGCCCGCAAGTAAGGGCATGCACCTCTAACCAAGCTTTTAAGAGAGATCTTCCCCATTCTGGAAAAGCAACAAAAGCCCCACTCTTTGGGTGGGGATGGATATAAAAGGGCTTGCTTTAACATCTGTGAGTTACATCTGATACCTCAAGTGTACAGGAAAGAACACTGGGAAGGAGGGCGGGAGAGGAACGTCCCTGTGTGAACATCATTGCACTGGGCATTTAAGACCGAGAGCTGACATGAGGGCTGGTCCTCAGCATTTGATGGCTGCCCTACGCCCACAGCACAGACAACCTATGATGTGCAATGGGCTTTTGCAAAAGTTCCTCTTCTCCAGGCTGCTTTAGTTCTACAAACGACGTTTGGATGTCTGTGTCAAGTCAGACAGTTTTTGGTGCAGGGAAGCATCAGGATGGATGCTTCTGCCCTTTGAGAGATACTGGCGTTCTAATGGGCTGAACGGATGCTAAACTAGTACACACACGAACAAGAGCATTTCAATTGGTGCCAAAGACTATGACAGAAAGAAAATGTCTAGGCTCAGCAGGGAAGAAAGTGGCATGCTAGTGAGGGACAGGCAGCAGAGGGGCTGGGGTGCAAAGGCTTGTCCAAGGAGTCAGTATTTGCGCTGAGGCGGAGGTGGCCGTCAGGGACAACCAAAGGACCAAAGACAGAGCCTTCCTGGAAGAAGGTGCAGGAAGTGCAAAGACCTAACCTGAGGCTGGGGTTTATAAAAAGCAAATTAATAAGACAAGAGTCACTGCTAAGTGTTCAGTGTCCAAAGCGTAAGGGAAGATGTCACACATATGAAAAATGGAAGATATTGAATGGTTCGATGGCACTTAACAGAAGTCAAGGTAAGAGAGAGACAAAGAGAAGCAGACAGCCGGTGAGCAGCATGTTTCCTGTGTGTGCACCTTCCCTAGTTAATTAGCTTGTGCTCATGGAGCCTGCCCGAGTGTGGTCACCGCGCTCACGCCTGAGTGCTGCTCTGGGGCCCTGACTTCCAAGACCCAGGAAAGCAGGTTAGAGGTGCAGAGAGAAAAGCATGGTGAGCCAGCGCCTGGGGCCTCCCCACTCTCCAGGGTGGTGATCACTGACCGTACTTTCAGGGCCTGTCTTTCCACAAGATGGTCAGAGCCTCGGGGCACATGGCTACACTCAGGGGGTCTATGTTCCTCTGGTAACAAAGGCTGCAATGTTACAACACAGGGTGTCTGCTGAGTAGGAAAGAAGTAGAGTTGAGTCAGAGGGGATTGGTTATCAGCTAATGCGCTGGGGGAACAAAGACACTCAGTGCCTTCCAAGACATGACTCCAGCAGTGGGGTGAGAGTGAAGGAAGACAAGGTGGCGTCAGTGAGGCATAAGTGGTTTCGATTTCAAAAGGAAGGGTCTGGAAGATGAGAGCACTCGTAGTGTCGTCTTGACAGGAGTTGCTGAAATCCAGGGGGTGAGGATGGAGAGGGAACTAATGATCCTTTCTCAGCAGCCCCTCGAGTCACCAACTCCTGATGGCCCTGCTCACCCCCTTCCCACCTTACCCACACCTAGAACATTAGAGAGAAGAGGTGGGAAGCAGTGAGAACAAGGGAGCACAGCCAGGAACGCAGGGTAACCTGCCTGCAGACGGCAGAGCTGGGAAGGAGTGGAGGCTGGTGGAACCGAAAGTCAGCACCTCTCAGGAGGCCGGGCTGGGTTGGCAAAATTGCAAATGGTCTGGGAACAGCAGTGAGGAGCAGTGAGAATCTGCTCCACTCTCTGCAGGGATACCAAATTCGCAAACCCAGCTGCTCCCTTCCTGCTGAGGGCATCCCTGTGCTCCAAGAACCAGTCTCATCCTGGCTCTAAGAAGTTCTTTAGCTCCTGCCCCTCATGACTTATCATGACTGCCGTGTTACAATGGGACCATTTAACATGACAGTCATGTCACAATGGGCTTAAATGGTCATTTCTCCTGTGAATGCCTTTTTTGCTTTCCCTCTTTCGAGATCTTAGCTGCCACTGCCCCTGTCCCTGAAACTACTGAAAGCCACCAATACCACAATTTTCAGAGATCTCCAAACAGAATGGCTTTGCTTTCAGCATTAGAGTATCCCCCAAAATAGGACTGAATGTATAAATTCCATGAGTCCTCATAAGTCATTAGCCCCCTGGAATGTAAGTATTTTAAGGGCTACATTTTGTTGTTTGCTCATTGGTGATCTTCAATGATAAGATCAAAACCTGGCACACGGTAGGTGCCTAATACTATTTTTTGAATATGAGCCTCTGTGTCAGAGAGCATTTATGTGTCACTCCAGGATTATACTCCACAATATCCTTCCCTGCCAATAATCAATCATCCTGCCAAAGGCCAAGTACTTTGACTGTCTCCTGCCTCAAGTGAAGTTTCTACCTATCTGAAGTTAGGGATGCTCTTTCTGGATCTTCAGGATCCCAATGTCCCAGGTACCTTACAACTCATGGAAACTTGTCCTGATTCTCCCAGGACCCTACAGGTTCTCTGGGACCCAGATTCCTTCCTGGGCCTGGAAAACAATCACTCCTGCCTTCTGGGGGTCAGAACAGCCAGCTCCTGAATTTTCTCCAGCCCCTTCCTCTCTGCCACTTGCCTGTGCTTTGCACAAATGCTTTGACCATGAGTCATTTGTTGAGGCAGAAAGGAGTCAAGAGGAGGAGGGAGCCAAGGGTCCCAGGTCTCCAGTGACTAGACTCTCAGGAAGAAATGAAGTCCAGGCAAACATCATCTCCCCCCGGCACTCTGCTCCCCCTTTTCCTCATGGAAACAAAGTGGATATAAGGTGAAACATCTGGTTTGCTTTGCGAAGTCTTCATTTGTCTTTTCTCTTTCTCCTCAGTTTTAACCCTTCCTTTGCCACTGGAAGTCCCACTGCATCCTCCACACTTAATCCTGTCTCCCTGGGGCCAACCAGGGCACAGATCCTTGAGGGGCATTATCCCATTTACAGACTCTCTGGGATGACTTGTCTCTCCTCCTCCTTTGGCTACCATGAGTCTGAACTGAGCTCACAGCATTACACAATGTCTGCCCACTTTATTGTTCAGCAACTATCTGCTTTTGAGAGCATAGTACCTGCCCGGCACCCTGCAGTTACTAGAGACCCAGTGAGGAGCAGGACAGACGTGGGCCTTTGGGAGCTTATATCCCAGGGCAGGGAACAGACAAAGGAGCAAACCAATCAATAAATAAATTTTTGCAACTTGTGAGAAGTGCTTAAGAAGGCAACAACTAGGATGTAGTGGAAGATTATAATGGGGGCAGAGTCATGGAAGGTCAAGGGAGGTCATGGGAAGTCAAGAAGGTCATGCAAGTCTATTCTGTAGAGAAGACATTTAAATTGAAATATTGTAGAAGACACGAAGACAAGTGTGGAAAGAAATGAGTGAGCAACTTCTTGCTAGACACGTCTCCAAAGGCAAGGGAAACAAAGGCAAAAATGAACTATTGGGACTTCATCAAGATAAAAAGCTTCCGCACAGCAAAGGAAACAGTCAACAAAACTAAAAGGCAGCCTAAGGAATGGGAGAAGATATTTGCAAATGACATAACAGATAAAGGGCTAGTATCCAAAATCTATAAAGAACCTATCAAACTGAACACTCAAAACCAAATAATCCAGTCAAGAAATGGGCGGAAGACATGAACAGACAGTTCTCCAAAGAAGACATACAAATGGCCAACAGACACATGAAAACTGCTCCACATCACTTGCCATCAGGGAAATACAAATCAAAACTGTGATGAGATACCACCTCACACTTTTCAGAATGGCTAAAATTAACAAGACAGGAAACAACAAATGTTGGCAAGGATGCAGAGAAAGGAGAACCTTTTACACTGTTAGTGGGAATGCAAGCTGGTGCAGCCACTCTGGAAAAGAGTATGGAGGTTCCTTAAGACAGTAAAAATAGAGCTACCTTACGACCCAGCAATTGCACTACTAGGTATTTACCCCAAAGATACAAATGTAGTGATCCAAAGGGGCATCTTCACCCCAATGCTCATAGCAGCAATGTCCACAACAGCCAAACTGTGGAAAGAGCTAAGATGTCCACCAGCAGATAAATGGATAAAGAAGATGTTGTGTGTGTGTGTGTGTGTGTGTGTAATGGAATATTACTCAGCCATCAGAAAGGATGAATACTTACCATTTACATTGATGTGGATGGAACTGGAGGATATTATGCTGAGCGAAATAGTCAGAGAAAGACAATTATCATATGGTTTCATTCATATGTGGAATATAAGGAGTAGCGTAGAGGACGATAGGGAAAGGGAGGGAAAACAGAATGGGAAGTCATCAAAGAGGGAGAAAAACCATGAGAGACCCTTGACTCTGGGAAACAAACTGAGGTTTGCTGGGGGGGATGGGTAATTGGGTGATGGGCATTAAGGAGGTCCAGTGATGTGACGAGCACTGGGTGTTATACGCAACTGATAAATTATTGAACACAACATCTGAGACTAACGATGTACTATATGTTGGCTAATTGAGTTTAAATTTAAAAAAGAGAAAAAAAAGAAATAAGTGAAGAGGATTTTAAGGAAAAAGACAGTAATGACTTTAAGGGACAGGGAAGAGCTTGGGGTTTTCTAAGAATTGTATAAAAAATTAAAATAAAAAAGTACATTGACATAAAACAGAGCACCTGGTGCTCAGTGAGTGAGGCAGACGGCAGTGGCTCAACGAGCTCAGAAAGTCAGGCAGCCTGGGCAGGAGCTTAAGTTTTATGCTGGATGTACTGGGAAGTCTTTGAAGAGGTTTGAGGGAGGTTCATGGTCAGCTTGAGAGAAACCCCTAGGGCTGTCCTAGTGACTCAGACACCCACTCCAGCCCCAGCTTCAGCCCCCACCTCCATGCCCACTCCCAGCAATGAGGGGGAGTTAGGATTGTGCTTAATTATAGCAGAGATTCTTTACTCTTCTGATAGAGGCAATAAAGAGATACAGTTCAAATCAGTCCATTTGGCAACTTCCAAGCAACTGGAAAATTTGGTCAATGGTCAACACTCAGCAAAAACGAGAATTTTGAAATATTGTTAGAAGCTTCAATGATCCAGCCTCTCCCTGTCCCCCATGACTGTGAATAATCTCAAATTTGTTATAGGACAGTACAGGCCTTCTTATGCCAGAGGATGTTTGCCAGATATTTCTACTCTGGGTGGTTACCAAAAAAAAGATATCTAATAACAGCCCAGACCTCTTGGGCTCAGAGATTCATACTACACCCAGATGTGCGAGAAAATGTGGCTTCTTCATGTCTCTATAACTAATATGATCCTCCCCAGATGCCCACATGTGCTGAGAAAAGAAAAAAGTAAATGCAATTCAATTGGGTAATTTCAGTCAAATGCAATAATTTAAACAATGCTTTTAGGTAAAATGCCCGTGTTCTCAGAATTTGACGTCATAAATCTCCTGCCCCTTCCTTTCCCAGTATGGTTTCTGGGCATATGAATGAGGGTGGCTTACTGTGTCCTCAAAGCAGTGGGGAGAGAAGAGGTTCTTGAATCCACATGACACCCTCAGGATCCTTGTTGACCATCACTGTTAAGAAGAACCATTTAAGAAGACCGTTCTACCCTGGGCGATCTCCTGGCATTGGCCAGCAGAACTCATGGTTCAAACTGTGTTTCAGCCTCTCTCTTTCAGCCCAAGAACCCTCTCTGGTTGGTCTGTCTCAGTCAGGGCTCCCGCTGTTCTGTGGGTCATGCCAAGGGTCTAACTGAGACATTTCTAGTTCTGGCCCATGCGACCCATTTGAGAGCTACAAGGCTCTTTGGTCCTGTTCCAGAAATCCACTCCCATGGCCTCAGTGAGCTCCTTTTCAGTCTCTTGGCCAACTTCTCATTCCCACTTGTAAGCTGGGATGTCCACATCCCGCTCATACTGTGCAGGCACCAACGCAATTTGAGAGAACTAAATTCAGTCTTCTCTTTCCCAAACCACAGGGCACCAGCAATTTTACTTTGATGTGCCCATCTCTAGGCTGGTGCTTTTCAAGCAAGCCCCTCCAAGAGCCAAGGGAGATGCTTCCCTGGCCTCAAACTCCATTATGTCCAGATACTTTGGCTGTTTACATCCCCACCATCCCATCTCCTGCTCAGCACCTTCCTTCTCCCTCTTTCTCTGTCTTCATTTCTGTTTTCCATAGTCTTTGGAACAGCAAACAAGGGTGGCCTTTGGGATGGTCATTTTTCTACGCTATATCATCTATCTTAGAGAAAATGCAGGTTTTCCCCTTATCATCTATCTTAGAGAAAATGCAGTTTTCTTTACTTGTGTTCCTCCCTTTTTATCAGCTGTTTGACCTTGATCCTTGAAGCATTTTCTTGTAAGTGGCAACAGACAACTTCTTTTTCCATAGGTCCAAATACACTATCACTCCGGAGTAATTAAGTTTTGCAGATACCTATTACTGGTCTTCAGCATTCATACAACCATTGACAAAGTAGAGAAGACTTACAGCTGCAAAATAGCATGTAAAGCTATAAACTAATAAATTTCAGAAGGATGACATATACGAGAAATGCTGGACTGCCGGTTTGGGAGAGATATAAAGAAAGAATAAACCCTAGGCCTGGCCCTCAGTGAGCTTGTAGGCTAGACTAGAGCAAGGAACGCCTCTATGATTTACTGTGACCAGAACACGGATACGATCTGAAAGTCCAGCACTGGGGGACTAATATCATGAAGGATGATATTTCCCTGCACTAAGAAAAATGCATCCATTGTAAGACTGAGGTGGCTATAAGCATGCTGATAACAAAGGATCTCCAAAATATATGGTAATATAGAAAACTAAGCTAAGGTATAGAATGGTAAATATCATCGGTTACCATTTGCGCACAAGAGGGCTCATCCTTATTCACTTCTCCCAATCCCCCAGGCATATATCTGTGTACATATTTATGCTGTCATGGAATAGCCCTGGAAGAATTCACACATACACACACACACACTCATGCACACACACACATACACACACATCCATTTGTACATTTTAAAACCATAGACATGCATTTATTCTTCCTATTATTTACTTATTCTTTATTTATTATTTCTACTAAAATCTAAAAATTAAAAAAGGACCCACGGGTAGCAAACATGCAGAGAACAATGGAGCATCCAAAGAACTCAAGCATTCCAGACACCTCCACAGGTTGAAACATCAACAAAGGCTTCACAGAGGAGACTAGAGGTGCCTGGATTTGGCAAGAGTGCCCATGATAAGAAAACCTGGATACCCAGCTGCTCAATCAGGGGAGTCTCCAGGCCCAAGCTAAGAATCTGGCATTTGGGGGCTAGTAAATTCAGAGCCTTTGGCATCATTTTTGCTGTGAGATCAAGACCCCAGATCCCAGGCAGGACCAGAAGCAGCTGGGCAGCACCCATGGTCTGCCCGGGCAAGCAAAGGCAAGGGGGAAAGGGTGTGGTTAGCAGTTCATGCTCAGAACTAAATCCTTCATTAGGCAATGTAATCAAATCCTACACTTTTCAGAATTACCACTGTTGGTCTGGGCTTTTACAAGAGTTCCAACCCTTTTTATTATTTTTCCAGCATTTCTTTTTTCTCCTTTTGCTTTTGGTTTCACAACATACTTTGGCCTGCTCCCCATCGCTTTGAGCCAGCTCATTGTTTCTCAGGAGACCCTGACTAAGAAGCAACTGCTCTCTGGACATGAATTCTTCTCATGGGGTTTCCTCACTGATGACAAGTTGTCTCCCGCTTCTGCAGGAAGGGGAGAAACACTACTCACTTTCAGTGGGACCAGGAAGAGGTCCAGAATGCTGGGGCATTTCAGGAATCCACACTGTCTCTGAGTGGAGGCACAATATCTACCCTCCAGGTCCTCATAGGTCATTGCTGGCCCAGGAGCATCGGCCTTCTGTGCTGGACAGGGAACGCTTTGACTACCTATCTCAGGCCACACCTAAGGAAGAGGGGAGCCAGTGACTAAGCTAGCTTAGTCAAATGCAGTCCCAGACATCTGGCAGCAGTCAGTTCTGGACTAATGTCCCATATCCAGTACAAAGCAGCCATTCCCCCAAGGTGCTCCAACCTTCCTTCTAATGGAGAAAGGCACTATAGGCTGCCGTTAAATGGTCAGTGAGGTGTTTTTTTTTTTTAATTTAAATTCAATTAGCCAACTTACAGTACATCACCAATTTCAGATGTAGTGTTCAATAATTTATCAGTTGCTTATAACACCCAGTGCTGAACACATCACTTGAGTTTTACAAAGAGAAGTCACGGGAGCTATGCCATCTTCTCAGTCATTTGCGGCTGACCTTCTATGAAGCAAGCTCACCCTTGATGACAGAGCAGATCCACGAGGAAGGAGATAAAAGTGAAGTAGAAGGAGCCTTCGGGTTTATTTAGCTCATCCCCCTTATTTTACATTTAAGGAAACTCATTCCCTGGGCTAGCGGTGTAATTGCAAGGCTCTTTGCTGGTGGGAACAGGTGAACTCACCTCGACATCAGGACACATGCCATAGGATCAATTCATGGAAGTGTGTCATTTTAGGACTCGAACGTTCAGGAAAGAGTGTCTTAGGACAGAGCCAGAGATTTCAGAAAATGTGAAAGCACTGACGTCTTTGGGGAAGGAAGAGGTAGAGGAGGTAGCTTTTCCGGTTACTGATGTGTGACACACCACCCCAAAACTTAATGGCTTAAAATAACAACCACACATATTTTGCTTGTGAATCTGAAATGTGGATAGCTCACTGTGAGGACAGCTCATTTCTGCTCCACTGGACATCAGCTGAGACAGCTGGAAGGTTGGGATCATCTGAAGACTTGTTTACTCTCATGTCTAGCTGTTGATGCTGGCCATCAGCTAGACATCGGCTGGGGGTGGGACCAGAACTCTACATGTGTCCCCTTCATGTGGCTTACTCAGAGCACAATGTCCAGGCTCCTGGAGTGAGTGTCTTGAGAGAGACCCAGGCACAAGTCAAGTCACTCCATATAACCTGGGCCTGAGAGTCACACAACGTAATATATGCCATAGTCTATTTTTCACTGCAGTCACACAGCCTGGCCCAGCCTCAAGGGGAGGAAAACTGGGCTCCAACTTTTGATAGGAGGAATGCCAAATAATTCGCTGACACGGTATGTAACCACCACACTAGGTCAGTTTTCAATTGACCTGATTTGGGGGTTCTTCTCAACCAATTACCAGGTAGACCCTGAGTTAAGATGAAAATGTAGGGGCTTCCTTGGGCCAACAGTAACCCCATAATGGAGGAATATCATTTTCAATTCTCCTGGCTTCTGGCATTCCTGAATCCTTCAGCTCAGCCCAGATTATGTAGATTATGACACAGCTGTCTCAAGAGTTAAAAACAAAGAATGAGTTCACTCCTGTTCCAGGTTCCTGAAGCTGGGAATTTAGTGAAGTCCATCAGAATACATCAAGCAGCTAGTGAGAGCTTCAAAGAGGGAGAAGCAGAGCAGGCACCCACGCACTTTTGACAAATAAGGACAGGGTAGGAATCCTAAAGTCTTAAGAGAGCAAAAGAGAACTCTAGCAAAATGGTCTTAACAATCAATGGGAGATTCCAAGTGGGAAGCACCTTCTCTGGCTAGCCATTGGAGATTTTTGTCTCCCTGGTTTAATAAGGCAAAGTGCCCTCGGAATTTTTTAGGCAAAGTGTGACTGGAGAGGACCTAAGTGGTTTCTGTCTATTCATACCCTTTGGTGGGCTTTATAAGCACCTCGATTTCCCACCAGCCAGCATGCTTCTCTGGGTCTGCCTGCCTTAATTAGAATGTGAAAATGTGACACATCAACTTCTTAGTCCCCCAGTCACACCACCAGAAAGAAAGAAGCCTTGGGAGTCAGAGAGGCAAGCCACATGGAATGGATAAATTTTGACAAGGGAGGAGGCAGAGGCAAGTCATAGGATAGAAATGGTCTAAGAAGCATGAAGCATGAGAGACTATGGACTCTGAGAAACAAACTGAGGGCCTCAGAGGGGAGGGGGTGGGGGAATGGGATAGACCGGTGATGGGTAGTAAGGAGGGCACGTATTGCATGGTGCACTGGGTGTTATACACAACTAATGAATCATCGAGCCTTACATCGAAAACCGGGGATGTACTGTATGGTGACTAACATAATATAATAAAAATATTATTATAATAAAAAAAAGAAATGGTCTAAGAGGAGGAAAAGAGAAGAGAAAGGAGTACAAGTGCAGGGGGTTAAAACGAAGGGAAAAAGTCACTAAAAATGTGGAGGAAATGAGTATTAGGAAAACAGTTAAAAAGAGAAGGGGTCCTGAAACTGAACATGGATGACAAAAATTTACCTTTGGGTGGAGTTTGAGGAACCCAATCCCTTACCTCTGTGAAAATCCACAGCCCTACCCTGTGTACATCTGCCTTCTAAGGGCCTGACGCGTCTATGGGGACAAGTAGCAGAGGAGGAGTCCTGCTGACTTATGGGAATTCTACTCTCTCTTTCTCTGTCTCTACACACACATACACGTACACACACTCACTCACAACTGCACACACACACACTATAGGATTACCATTATGTAACTATCATGCAAAAAACATGCTCTTTAAGTTTTCCTGACTCTGTCTCCTTAGAAACCTGAGGCCCATCTTCATCTTCTTGTAGACTCAGGGTCAGACCCCTGTGATAAATATGGAACCATAATTTAAGTCTTGGGATTCAATAGGACTTTTGGGGCCATTGTCTGGATCCCCCATATAACTCCCCTAACAGGAGAGGCTCCCTTGTCTCCCAGAGAATAGACCCTTACAGGTTCTGTACTCAGAGGAGTCCTCTGAAGAATGATTGGGAATGGTGGACAAAGCCAAGAAGTCAATCCATTAGATATGAACCCTGAAATTCAAAAATGTTGGTGGGGGGGGGAGATGGAGAGAAGATATGAGAGAAAGACAGAGAGACAGAGGGAGGGAAGTGGGGGATAAAGAGAAAAAAGGAGGGGAGGGACAGAGAAATATACATGAACACACATGCGTGAGTGTGTGTGTGTGTGTGCGCGCGCGCGTGCGTGCATGTGCAGAAGGATGACAGAGAGAGACGGGAAGGGAAAGAGGAAAAAAGTTGACATTTGAAAAGTCTTTCCTTATGTTGAGGCCACAGTAAATCAGACGATAATGAAATTCTGCACAGATTAAACGCCCAACAGAAAACTTGGAAGCAAATGAGGAATTATATCGCAAAACCTCAGCATCATGTAAATCTCTCTGAACAGGGAAATCAAAATGTTAGCAACAATTACATTCTTCTTATAACAAAATTCGTTCCGAAAATGGAAGGAAAGAATGGAAACAGTTTCTGCAAACGATTAAAGGAAGAGCGGGGACTGTGAGGGGCGCTGGGAAGGGAGGGAGGGTCTGGCAGCGATAAATATAGAACCATAATTTAAGAGACAGTAGGAAACGCTTTGTGTGTGTTAACTGGAAATGCATTCTAGAGGCTGCAGTGTGTTCACCATGAATGTCGTGACCTTGGGTTCCTTAAGGGAATGTGGGCTCCAC
Organism: Ursus maritimus; assembly: GCF_017311325.1. Classification (NCBI taxonomy): domain Eukaryota; kingdom Metazoa; phylum Chordata; class Mammalia; order Carnivora; family Ursidae; genus Ursus; species Ursus maritimus. The sequence continues at coordinate 19,681,222 of NW_024423343.1, read as the reverse complement.
CCTGTCCCCATGGTGAAGGGAAGAAGCAAGAAACCATGTCATTCAATGGATGAAAGAGGTTCCAGTTTATATGGTGGAAGGAACCATTTTGTTTTGTTTTGTTTTTGTTTTCCTGTTTCATTCTTTGGATTAAAGAGAAAAACACTGTGGGATTACAGCAAAACCATCTTGTTTGCCAAGGAAAGACTCTCAGAGATGGGATAGTTTGAGAACAGCCTCACCCCGTGCTGGAGTGACAAGATGGATGCTCTTTGCTGCTCCTGGTCGCCAAAGATCCTGGTTAATCAAATGAACGTTTGGCCAAGGGACAGAGAGCTGTTGGGAACGGGCCTTGGGAAGAGGATTCCTCGTGCTTATCTGGGGCAGTTCCTCTTCCTCCGGGGACCTGCTGTTGGCAGTGACAACAGTTCCTGGCTCTGTGTCCCAGAACAGAGGAGAATGGACCAGACTGGCTCTGGTGAAATGCAGAATTGAGGTCTGTTATGCATTTGGGCTGAAACCCTTGGTTTTTGAATGAGCAAAATGGTAAAGGATAATCCTTCACTCAATTTCTGCCAACTAACTTCTACTCCGTCACTTGTTTTTCAAATCGCCCCCTCCTTCCATCCCTTCACATTCCTCTTGCAACACAACCAGGGCATTTAAGAGCTTAGGCCCCAAGGATGCCCTGGGGCCATGGTGATGCCCAGATGCAAGGGCGGTACATGGGGAGTGCAGCATAAACTTGGTAAGAACCCAGGCTCCCAAGCCACCCAGACCCACCTAATCAGAATCCTGATGGGGGTGGGCAGGAAATCTGCATTGGTGAAAAGCTCCCAGGTAAGTCTCAGGTGGCCAGCCCAGCCCCAGTCTCCAGACAAGCCCCAGGAGCCACTGAACACCAAACGTCTTATTTACAACTATGTAAACTGGAAGATCCGTAGGAGAGGAAAGAGAAGAAGAAAGAGGCGGTAAACAGAAGGGGGAATGATCCACAAGAAACTATGTACTCTGGGAAACAAACTGAGGTCTTCGGGGGCGGTGGGGGATTGGGATAGACTGGTGATGGGTATTAAGGAGGGCACGTATTGCAATGTGCACTGGGTGTTATACGCAAGTAATGAATCATGGAACTTTACATCAAAAACTAGGGATGTACTGTATGGTGACTAACATAATGTAATAAAAAATATTATTATAAAAAAACACAAAAACTATGTAAACTGAGACTCAGAGAGGAAATCATTGCCAAAGGCCACATGCAAGGACTAGAACTCAAGCATGTCACTTCTTAGTCCATAACCTTGACACTATCCCTGCAACTCCTTCAGAGAGTAAGACCTGACTCCTGTTCACCAGTTAAGCCAGACCTAAGCCTATGTCTAGAAATGCCACATGCGTGATAATGTGACAGTGGGGAGAATGACTATGGTGACAGCCAATACTTACCCAACACCTTCTAAGCATCTGACGCTATGTAACTTATTTAACCCTCAAAACAATCCCATGGGGTAAGCACTATAATTCACCCATTTTACAGCTTGGAGAATTGAGGCACAGAGGAGTCAGAGAATTTTTGTGAGGCCACACAGCTAGAAGGAAGTGAGATCAGGATTCAAGTCCAGGACTGACAGAAGATGAATTGTCAGCTTCCTCAACACACTTCTGCTCACTTGAACACTTTGTCCCACAAAACTTTCCCACTGTAAGTTACCTTTCTTGTCCTTAATGCCTTCCCTTACTGCCCTCCCTCCCTATTCGTAAGTACAACAGAAGATGACAGAATTATCCTGGAGTGAAGAAGAAACACTCAACAGGAACCTTACGCCAGGAGGGCCTTTTCGAAGTGGGGCCTGCAGGCCAGGCATACAGCCAATTGTTGTCATGCCTTCTTTCCCCCACCCCCAGGTTCCTACAAAATTGAAACCAGGACTCAGATGAGGATCAAAGTAAGCATTAGCTTTGTTTCCCTGCCCCCAAATAGAGGGGTTCTGGTTTACTGTGTTGGAGGACGTGACTCAAACCTTCTTTGGTTCAGAAAGTTCTATAGGAAACTTCCTTTCTACCACCCTCTCCCACACCCCATAATACAGATACAAGGATCTATCTGGGACTAGTAGAGAAGGCAGAGCACAATTTTGAGCTAGTTACCATGAGAGGAAGGCCACCAAAAGCAGTGACCTTGGACATGATCTCGCCTAATCAGTGAGTCATTCTCCCTCCTTGCTTGTCAGAAAGAGGGCTCAGGCAACAGGTGAGGGCTATGGAGGGAGGAGCCAGAAGTGTTCTTTCAATTCTGTTTCCTGCTGGGGGATGCAGCAGAAGTCCCTTTTCCTCTACAAAAGTACAAACAGCCAAGTAATGAGTGATGTCTACTTTACCCAGGCCTTGTCTCCGATGTACTTCATGATTGTGTCCCAACTATCCCATATGAGCAAAGGGTCTTTGAACTCTGTTTCCCCAGTGGAGCTGATTTGCCTTGAGTCATTCATACTTTCCCCCGTTCTCTTTTTGAGGCCAAGGTAACCTTGAATCTTGGGACAGAATAAACCCAGACCTGTCACCGAGGCATGCAAGCAACGCCTTTGAGCATATAGATCAGTTCATTAAATTCTGTCCCATTGCCTCCAATTAAAATGAAGAGTTCAACACAAAGCATTAGCCCAATGTGACATGACATTATCTTGGCTTTTCTCGCTTGCTTAAAATAAGAGCAAGTACCCTCAAGTGGAGAGAGAAATGAGACGGGGAGATGATGGAAGGCTCTTAGGGAACACTGAGAATCATCGCTGCCACTTGAGACCAGAGATCAGTCCATGGAAGGCACTGCTTATCTCCAGGGACGCCACATCTGCCTTCCCTGCAGCACGTCCAGCAGGAAGCTCTTAGCATATGACCCGCCTCCACAGCCCCCTGGGAAAGCTGGATCATGAGCATTTGGGATCATTTCATATTTCATAAATGGGCTTAACTCACACTCATGAGGTCAACTGGAAGGCCTACTGGATTTAATTATGCTGGAAAGGGAGGCAGCCAGAAATGCCTCACATGGACAGGAGAGAGGCAGCCGGGAGAGAACGAGCAAGCAAGAGGGAGATGTGATGGGATATGAGTCATGCTACCCAGGATGAGGGGCTGAAACCATACAGCCCCCCAGGGAAACAACACACCAGTTCCTGAGCCAGGCAGAATCCAAAGGAGATTCTGGTCTCAATCCATTCCCAGGAAGGCTCTGAGAAGCGAGCTGGGTTTATACCACATTGATGAGTACAGAATAAGCTATGTAAAATGGCACACATTCCTGTGCCCGGATCCTCACAACAACAACAACAACAACAACAACAACAACAACAACAAATTGTGGTAAAGCCACAAAAGGGGTCAACAGACTTGACATTTTTCTCTCCATATTCTTGGCTCTGCATTCTGAGTCTACAGTATGAGGCTGGCAGGTTTCAGACAAAGTTGCCTCGAGGAAAATTTTGATGGGACAAAGAACGGGAATCTGTGTGAAAGCACAGAGAAGCAACACTGACAAAAAGTCACAGAGATGAAATTAATGAGGCCATGATAAGGACATAGATTCATGGAACAATGGAAGGAACAGAATGACCAGCCCAACACAGGCCATTAAGACAGGCAAGGACTAGGGGCTCCTGGGTGACTCAGATGGTTAAGCACCCTCCTTCAGCTCAGGTCATGATCCCAGGGTCCTGGGATCGAGCCCCACGTTGAGCTCCATGCTCAGCAGGGAGTCTGCTTCTCTCTCTCCTTCTGTCACTCCCCTCCCCACTTGTTCTCTTTCTCTCTCTCTCTCAAATAAATAAAATCTTAAAAAAAAAAAAAAAAAAAAAGACAAGCAAGGACTGGGCTCCTGTCAACTGTGGTGGGAGACACTTCTCGTTTCCTCCAGCAACTTGTCTTTCTTCCTTAATAAGATTTTTAGCTAATCATATTGCTCCCCATAATAAAGATTAATTTTCCAGCCTCCATTGCGTTAAGTGTGGCCAAGGGGCTAACTTCTTGCCGGTAAAATATAAATTCAAGTGCACATAGCAGCCCCTTGGAACCTTCCTTGGGAGACAGATGGCCTGCCCCGTTGGCCCATTCTTTATCATCCCTTTCTCCATCTGCTGCCTTGAATATGGATGGCACTATCTTGGGCCATGATGACAAGGGCCATATTCCAAGGATGGTGGAGTGATGAGCTCTATGGGGTCTTGGTCCCCAAGAATGTTATGGAGAAAGATTATCACACTGGTCCTGGAAGCCTTAGCCTCAAACATTGTGCTCAGTCTCTACACCAGACAGCCTCTACCCTGTAATAGGTGCCTGTATATTTAGGACCAGGTTTGGCTGCAAGTGAGAAAAAAACCTAAAATAACTCATGTGAATGGAGAAGTTGATTTCCCTCTTGCATAAAGCAAGGTCCACTTCTTGTATTTCAAATCCTTTTTCTCTTTACCTAGAAATAAAGATCATTCCAGGTATTACAGTCAAGCCTTTTCTCAGAAGTAAATTATCCCCCATTGAACTACTCCTCTTCAATTGGAGGCCTCCTCTCATTCCCGTGTTTCTTCATTGCCCACTCACTATCTGCCTTCCCACCCCTTCCCAGATCCCTTTTGAATTTGGGAGTGTGGAAGATTCCAGTGAGGGGCTAAAAGTGCCTTAAGTCAAAGCCAAGCAGCAGGAAGCCTATAGAATCAGCCAGATGACTTGAATGCAGGGCCAGCAAACCAGCAGAGGGGCATAATGGCTTCAAACCAGCTCAGTGCCCAGCTCCCTGGACATGACCCTTAAGGCAGGGCAGCCCCAACGAGAAAGAGAGAGGGGAAGCGGGCTCCAGCTCATGACAGCCTCCATGCCTGAGCAGCACTGAAGCCCAAGGCCAAGGTGCAAGCCACCCCAGCTGCTTCCCAACCCTGATGACTTGGGATCTCCTAACCCCCCCATGTTTTTTCATTACCTAACCCAAAGACCTCCCGAGGCAAATAAAGTTCTCCACGTAGGGTGAAGTTATTGAAGTGAAAAATAATAAACTTTCATGAGCATGTTTCAATTTTCACTTGTGTTTATGGCCAAAGGTGTTTTTCATTTTAATAATCGCTGCTGGAACAAGGGCAAGCCACATGCTGCTAACTTGTTAAATAGATGGGGAGGGAGGGCAGAGAGAGAGAGTCCGTGAGAGTCTGGGCTCAGCTGTAAATTTCTCAACTGCTCTGTTCTAATCCTCCCAGTTTTGAAATCCCACCCTTTAAACCCTAATGATAGAAAAAGGGATAAAATATCATCTGGACCATGTCCTGTTGACAGTCTGCCCTGGGCTTATTTTAACCACGACGAGCAACTTTAGTGTGTGGGTGCGCACGTGCGTGGTGTGTGTGTGTGTGTGTGTGTGTGTGTGTGTTAAGAGCGAAACATCCGTGTTCTATGGTGCCATTTCATAATGGACACTGTGTAAAAGGGAAGGAATTTGGAGGAACCAGCCTCCTTCCAGTTGGACATCAACTTGACCGTTGTTTTCAGCTCACTTTTATCTGGCAGCGTTTCTGTTTGCTTTTAAATGTCAGAAAAGGTTAAGAAGCCTTTGAAATCTGCAAGACATTTCCTAGACTTCTGGGGAGGATGCCCCCTTTACAATGGCATAAATCGATTACTCCTCTCCCCCTTCAAAATTGCTTTTTAGAAGGAACACATCTGAGGGATTAAATGAAAGACAAGAGGATTAAAGTGGACGCTCATTTGTGGGCCTGAAGGAGCGAACCTAGGAATATTCAGATGTTACATTTCCCTCTGTCTTTCTCATCTGTCCTGACTCACATTTTTTCCAAATCATGCAGATTCAAGAGAAAATATCCTGACTAAGAGGCTGTAACATAGTCTTTCCTTGGCCCTAACTCTGGAGTTGACGCACTAAAACGTGTCTCAAAGCCCTAAGTGACCATGGAGCCTCCTCTAACACCATCACAGGTGTTTAAGAAAGACACAGGGACTGAGCGACCACCGGCTCTGCCAAGTCTCAGTAGTGTTTCCTGTGCAATGGGTGCCAGGTTTCAGAACACCACCAGGGAATAGAGTAAACATACCCTTTGGAGGGTTAACAACTAAATTTACGGTTTCAGGTTCTATTCTGATGTGCTTATGCTTAATCCTGTCAAGAATTCTTCACTTTCCCCAAGACAGGAGCTAACTTTGGGGCTCACAGAGGACAGAGGCCCCTTAGGCCTCAAAGCATCTGTCCATCTGGGTGTCTGCAGCAATACCCTTTGCATACCTGGTCACCAATGGCCATCGGTCCAAGCAGATTGCTGCTGAGCTGTCCCTCACTCCTCCCACTTTCCAGTTCAGGCCCAGGGACTCCCTGCCCTCCCGTTTGCAGATACAGATCCCATCCTGCTGCCTGTGGGCTAATTCCGAGGCCTAGAAACATCAGTACGGCATTTTCTGCTGAGACTCACAGCACAGACATTCCTAACCTGAGCTTCTGTCTCAGAAGCAGGACCTCTCCTTCTGGCACCCACCAAAAGTAAAACCTCATGACTTTCCTGTCCGTTCCCTTCTCCACTTCTGCCTGGGGGGGTTATTGTCCATGATGGTTCTCCCAGGCATTTTGTACTATGCTTTGAGTCCTCTCCTCTCCATTTCCCTAAGGTCATGGGCCTTGTAACTCCATGCGGTGATGGACGGTAAGTAGATTCACTGTCATGATCATTTTGCCGTGTATACTAATGTCGAATCATTATGTCGTATGCCTGAAACGAATATAATGTTATGTGTCAATTACACCTCTATACTAAAAAAGACTACAGCCAAAGATAGCCTTTGTTTCTCTTCTCTGACATGACGTTAGCCTTACCTTGCCCTGAGAATATTCCACTAGGTCAAAAAGAGTATGTGTGTGTACATGTGTGTATGTGTGTGTGCATACATGTGTGTGCACATTTGCACACGCACGCACATACACACATAGGTGTCAGGGGGTTGGATGGCGTAAATATCAGTGGGAAAAAGTCAGTTAATTTCTTGGAACTCTTCCACTATGTTTCTAAATATCCAAAAAAGAGGTGATGAACTTTTAATACCCCTAGCATTGAGAGAATGATTTTAGAAAATTCTCATTTTTAGCTCTTAGGAAACAATTACATAATTCATCCGAGTGGCATATATGCTTTGTTTCTCTGAGACTGCCCCTGCGGAGTGATGACACATCCATGTGTCCAGTGAACTGAAGTAGGAACAGAGTTGGAAAAGACCCCTGACTTCCTCATGCCAGCCCCCAGAGGACAGCCTCAAAGACACGTGTCCTGATGTAACCTCAGGAGGACTGCCCGCAGGACTTCCCAGCCCTCCGCTTTGGAGGTCAGGCCACATTACCATCCCAGGAGTAGGAGGTGGTGTGCTCAGACTGGGTGGTCAACACGGAGAGCAGGAGGAAGAGGGTGTGGTGGTGCTCTGACCCCAAGGAGTCACCAGTTTTCCAAACACCAAGTCCACTCCCAAAGCAATAGAGCTAATCTTGCAACTTGGCACCCCGAAAGGGTAAGGCACGAGTCAGAGTAGCCTCACAAAGCCATGAGGTGCCAATTTCCACCTCATCCCGGAGTCATAATTCTCCAGGCTTCGGATCACTCAGGCAAAGCACTTCTGCCAGCCCCAGGCCTCCTCCCACCTCCTAATTCCAACACAACCCAGGCTCCTGCCACAGCATGCAGGACCACACGCCACAGCCGTGGGTTGAGGGCTGCAGCCACGTAACGTATATTTTACATCTCTGGGCAGAGCAAGCCTTTAAGTGTGTGAATATCATTTTTTAAAGCCAAGAAATTTCATCAGCCACTGTCTTATGCTTGGTACCTATGGATTAAGAGACTATAACAGGATGCAAAGCTATGTAAATTCAGCATTTCTGAATTGAGTTGTTTTTGTTCATCCCAACAGCATTTACTGTATTTAAAAATCATAGTACAGGGGCACCTGAGTGGCTCAGTCGTTAAACGTCTGCCTTCGGCTCAGGGCGTGATCCTTGCGTTATGGGATCGAGCCCCGCATCAGGCTCCTCTGCTGGGAGCCTGCCTCTTCCTCTCCCACTCCCCCTGCCTATGTTCCCTCTCTTGCTGGCTGTCTCTGTCTCTCTGTCAAATAAATAAATAAAATCTTTAAAAACTAAAAATAAAAAAATAAAAATCATAGTACATAGATGTGCAAAGCTGACCATCAATTCAGTCTATGGCAACGTTTTGTTCAAAATGCAGATCCCTGGACCCACCGCCCACCCCCAGAAACTTGAGTTCAGTGGATTTGGATGTAGAATCCTGACATCTGCATTTTAACCCCAAGTGTGTTTTTTAAATGGTGGTCAGCCACTGACCACTCTTGAAAAATACTATCCCAGGGGGACTTATTTGAATTATCTGTGTGGCTTTTAATAATTTAGCTAAATAGGGCTGTTGTTTTCAGCCCATTAATGCTTTGTAATAGTTTTGCTCATCATCTGTTCTTCATGTTTTCTGAGGTCTGTGAAGGTAACCATGGGAAATGCTGGGCTTGCTGGCTTGGTCATCAGGTCGGGGAGGTGCGTAAGATGGATTTATAGTGTTTTGTGAGTGTCCGTGAAAGCACGTGATTTCCCATATCTCTGCCTTTACTGTAAAGGCTTTGAGTCTACAAAGCATGATTGCTAGCCCTGCAAAGAGAAATTGAAGGAGGTTTGTATTACTTCTTTGGCTTCATACCAGTTTTACAAACTCAAGTTTGGCCAGAGCTATCCCCTTAATTGCGTGTCTTCCAAATCATACAATCTAGAGATCCATAATTGGACAGTTGATGTGGTACTAGAAGTTTAGCTGCCCTTCTACAATAAACATGGGGATGACCAGGGCGTCACTGTTCTTGGTCTGGGCATAACATTTGGCTCATCCATCCAGGAGTTCAATTAGAGGATATGGATAGTTTCAGAATCCATTTTGTGTAAAGGGAAAGAGATTTGCTCCTTTCAATAATGCCATGGAATTTCCGACCTGATTATGAAAAGCTCTGATGAGTCAAACCTAGGCTGGGTTCCTGGCTCTGCATAACTCCCACATTCCTTGAGTTTTGGATTCCTTCAGAATTCATCAAGTCTAAGTCATACACTGACTCTGGTTCCTATGTTATATTGGAGATCTGAGGAGCATAGCAAGAATCTGCTTCCCTGGACCAAGTTTCCATTTAACTCAGAAAATAGAGCTCTTAATTTATATTTCCCTTGACAAACAATGGTTTAACTTACAGGGGAAAAGCGTCTCAGGAACTTGGACAAACTTAAGAGAACTAAATTAGGGGTTAGATAAAACTCAGCCTTCCCCCCTCAGCCAGGTTCTACCATCTCTAGTTACCATAAACAATTGCGATTTTGAAAGTGTTGAAAAAAAACACTGACAATCTCCTCCAAAGGAGAAAGGGATTACAAGACCATTTTGAGCCTCTGTTCTGCTCAGTGGTGATATGGTTATACAGGACAGCTTGAGTCCTAGACGGGCAAGGACATCTTGCTGTCGTCCCACTGAGCCCCTGGGATGAGCAGTATATGGTCCCAATATCTGTCATTTGTCTGGGAAGTCCTATTACAAGATGCATAGTGAATCCATAGAATAGTAGGCAATGTCTTTAGGATCTCAATCTACTTCCTCTCCCCACCCGACAGCTTCCCACAAGTGTGAACGGTGGACTTTTAGCCTACTTTGAAAGCATGTGGGGAATACCAACTTCATGCTAGGAATTCCATAGGCAAAAATGTTACAGATAAGGGCCTGAGAGGATGTGTAATATAAGATCTGGCATCCAGAGCTAGAAACCCAAGAGCATCCTTTCATGTTTCCTACAATTTCTATGAAAGAGGAAATTACTATTCTTTTTTTTTTTTCCAAAATAGATGAACCAGAGAAGGAGCACTGATTGGCCTTGACAGAGCTTCAAATCGAGATATAGACCTATGATGTTTTCTGTCATTCTGCAATACTGCAGTAACCATCGTTTACCCACACTTTCCAACTTGAAGAATCTCACTTTCATCCTGGAAAAGAATTCAGGAATCCTAAAGGCAAACCAGGGAAAGATGAGAGTGTGCCTTTGTCACCCATGATGTTGGTCAAATCTGTTTGCCTCCATGGTCCTTGGTTTCCCCATCTGCACAAAGAGGAAGTCAGACTAGACCCCTTTCAAGTGAGACAGTTTACCAGTCTGGAACCTCCCAGCCCTCGTGGCTTCCTTCCCTGTTCTGCAGTAAGACCCCGATAGCTCCCTCTTTCTTCTCAGCTTCCCACCCAGGGCCCCATACTCTCAGAGGAAAAGAATTGGAACAAACACTCTGCACTATATAGTTGGAGTCTAACTGTTATTTGGGTGACTGCCTCCCGGGTGGGGGTGGGACGGTCTTTACATTTTAACAAAGTCCCATGGAATTTCAGCATCCTACCAGCTGATAGAATAAGGGAAGGGGCCAGGGAAAAGCAGACTTCCTGGACACCTTTAGCTCACCCCTCATGCCCCACTGCCCTGTTTTAATGAATAACAGAATCCTAGAAAAGCCTATTTCATAGAAAAGGGAAGGAGCCAGTGTTCAGAACCATTACAAGGTAAAGAAAGAGAGAAGACTGATGGGAACTATAGCAAGAGGAAGGATTTGAGCCAAAAGGCTTCTGTTTAGAATATGCAAGGGAAAAAGAACAGAGATGACCAGGAATGGCAGGTATGCATCCAGCCGTTTGGCAGTCCGCAAAACTTGGCTACATGACCACAAGTTCTCCTGCTGTCTTAAATTACCTCTCATGCAACCTCCAGGAGCTGCCATCTTTGGTCTGCTGGCGGGGAAGGTTGAGCCAACTTGCCCTCCATAGGCTACGCTTAGCAATTTCAGACCCTGGCAGACAGAAACCAGAAAGGAGCAGTTCAGCAGCTCTGACATACCCCAAAGATACAGACGTAGTGAAGAGAAGGGCCATATGCACCCCAATGTTCATAGCAGCATTGTCCACAATAGCTAAATTGTGGAAGGAGCCGAGATGCCCTTCAACAGACGAATGGATTAAGAAGATGTGGTCCATATATACAATGGAATATTTCTCAGCCATCAGAAAGAACGATTACCCAACATTTGCAGCAACATGGATGGGACTGGAGGAGATTATGCTAAGTGAAGTAAGTCAAGCAGAGAAAGACAATTATCATATGGTTTCACTCATTTATGGAACATAAGAAATAGCAGGGAGATTGGTAGGAGAAGGAAGGGAAGAATGAAGGGGGGTAAATGGAAGGAGGAATGAACCATGAGAGACTATGGACTCTGGGATACAAACTGAGGGCTTCAGAGGGGAGGTGAGTGGGGGATTGGGATAGGCTGGTGATGGGTATTAAGGAGGCACGTATTGCATGGAGCACCGGGTGTTATACGCAAACAATGAATCATGGAACACTACATCGAAAACTAAGGATGTACTGTATGGTGACTAACATAACATAATAAAAAATTATTATTAAAAAAATGAAAAAAAAAAAAACCAGATACCCCAGTGCCCAATGACCAGAAGCATTGTCAGACAGAGGAATGCATGAACCACAGTTCATCTCAACTTTCAGAGGTCATTTGAGGTAAAAGCCACCTCAGCAACCCCCTAACTTTCCATCTAGTCTCTCTCCTTGAGAACTTCCAATAGCAGGGAGCTCATTAATTCTGTGCGTACTTCACTGTTAGACAACAAAAAGGGTTTCCCTTGAGCTAAGGAAGAAGTTCCCTCTCTGTAACTTGGACCCAGAGAGCCCCGCTCAGTCCTGTGGGGCCACACGGGGGAAAAATATCACTCCCTTCTCTGTGCCGGTTCTTCCCATTTCTGCAAATATAACAACGTGGGAACTGCCATCTGCCAAGCCCATGTTCTTCAGGACTCTCCCACGATGAAATCTGAAGAATGCCAGCCATTGTGGGAGAAACAGAGGAGACTCCCATGAAACCGTGAGACTCTCTAATGCTCTTCCATTTGGAATGCTCCTATCTCTGCCCCTCCCCTCTCCACATATGTCCACCTAGGGTTCTTCAGCCACTTCTGTTGTCCTTTAAGGCAGCTTTTCATTTTCATCTAAATTCCATCTGGGTCCGAGAGAAACATGAGGATTTGGTCTCCAGAACTAGCTACGATGCAAGTGTATAAGCTTCGATAGCTAGGGAACTGGGATCGCTTCTTGGTCTTTTGGCTAAGATCAAGTGTAGTATCTGTTCTTATCAGCTTTGCAGCTAGGGAATTGGTTTTTAAAAAAAAACTATTTTTGAGTGTTTAGGTCAGATGGGAGAGCTGAGAGATACACTGTTTACTAACTAGCCCAGGGCTATTTAAAGATCTATTGAGGACCAATAAAATAAGTCCCAGAGCCTAAGGCAGGCCCTGGACAGGGCCAAGGGGCCAGAAATATGGGAAAGACAAGACAAGGACCTGAGCATTGCCAGAAGTTTGTCAATAATCAGGGATATAAAAAGTAGGGGGAAAGGAGTTATCTTTCAGGTCATTCTCTTTATCTTCACGTGTACTTGGTTCCCAGCCTCTTTCCCACTGCCTGGAACAGGGACTGGCGTATTTTGGTGCTCCGTAAATGCATATGAAATAAGTGAATCTTTCATCAAAACCTTATTGACGGCTCTACGTTTGCATCATTGAGTCATTTACATGACCAACATTTATTAAGCACCAACAGCATTCTAGGCACTGTGCCAGATACTGAAGATTTGTAAGTAAATGTGACATGAGCTCAGAGCTCAAATCCTGGTAGGGTAGGTGAGATATTTACCCAAGCAGCAGTAAGCACATAAAGATGTGATCAAGATTAGACAGGGTGGACGCTAAACATAGGGAGATGTTATAAAGGGGGTTAGCAGAAAGGCTTCATGGGAAAGGACTCACTTCGACTTGTCTTACTCTGTTAAACTTGAAGCTTGATATCCCCTCCTCAATTACAAGAGCTCAGTCTGATTATTCAAACTAAAATTCTTAGACTCGACTTTCCAGTCAGAGCTAGAGGGAGAACTTTTCCCATGGAGGGTCCTTGTTTCTGGCTTCGTCTCCAGTTCCTGGCAGGACCTTAGTTGGCACTCCTCTGAATGGCCCGCCCTATTGTAAACTTCTCCCTGGCAGCTCACCTTCTCCCTGGGCTTGCATCTGGGAATCTCATACCTGGCTGCAGCCAAAAGATTTCAGGAAATGGTGCTTTGGAAACACATCTTTAAAATGAAAACAGATAAAGGAGCTGGCAGTGGAGCCAAGGAAAACTCTACTCTTTCTGAAAAGCAAGCAGTTTGTTGGCACTCAAAACCTACCTGCCCTAAGTCACCACCGCATCCTCTAATAAATGCAGTGGCACATACAAAGACACACGTACGCACAAATGCTCAGTGAGTGGACTGCAGAACACGCCCTTGAAACCTTGAGAAACTCGATTCCAATGCACTTTGGAGGGCCCTTTGGCTGCTAGAGTCTCCAGCCCTTCGAAGCTTTAACCCACCAGGCCTGGGTCACACAGTTCTTTCTGGAGAAACCTTGATGGCTTCCTCCTCCACAATGCAGACAATTTAAACCAAGTCAAGTGGAATTTTTGTAGGCATTTCTAAGTTAGACGCACTGCTTAGCAATTATCACCTATAAGCCCTGAGGGTTGTGTTTCTAATGTAGTAAAAAGAAAAATAGAAGATGAGAGTAGGGCCCATTTCATCTACTAGGGTGGCATTAGTAAGCGGACCCTCACTTTGTGGAAGGCAGCCACACCCTACCAGGAAATGTCATTTAAATAACATCCCCTTGCATGGCTGCAATACATGCCAATTTATAAAGTGCTTCCACTTGGCCAAGCCTCCCGACAGACCTGAGTAAATTGGCCAGGACACTCATCGTCGCCTCATGTGGATGAGGACACTGATGATCAGATGATGAGTGTCTTGCTTGAGTGCACGCACGTGGGGGGGAAGCAGCCAACACATCTTCCTGCACTGCGTCCAGGGCTCTGTCCATCACCGTGTGCATTTTGCTTCTGCAAGGGCTCAGGGTTGCTCATAATTTGAACACCAGGTAATTCAACAACCTAGTGAAATCCAGGCCCCTGGAATGTATCCTGAATATAGTTGAGTTTCTTGGAATCCCACCACCAAAAGTGAAAGCACCCCAAATCACAAAATTGAATTATACATGTTGTTCTTTGAGTTTCTTTTTTTTAAGATTTTGTTTATTTATTTGAGAAAGAAAGAGAGAGCACAAGCAGGGGGAAGGGCAGAAAGACAACTGACACAAAGCTCAATCCCAGGACCCTGAGATCGTGACTTGAGCTAAAGGCAGACACTTAACTGACTGAGCCACCCAGGCACCTCGTTCTTTGAGTTTCTTGAAAGAAACTTCACAAGTGTTTTCCCCCTGGAAATTCAGAGCACACAGAGAACTTCCTCTGAATCTTCTTTACATATCTCTCCTCTCTCCAGTATCTGCCACTGCCACCGTGGCAGCAGGAAAGAGCCCCTCTCTCTCTCTCTCTCTCTCTCTCTCCCACACCCACTCTCCACATTCTCTCGTTTTCACAGTCTCACGTTTGCTCTCTTCATGCCTTGCTCTCTGTGTCTGACTGTCTGGGAGGGGACAGACTGGAGGTCCGAGCTGAGCAGGGATCACTGGCTAACTCCGGCATCCCTTGATAAGCTGGAATGACAGACGTGACAAGGGGCCCCAATTCTGGGAGTGTGTTGGCAAGAACACACCACAGCACAGACATGGCTCCAACACGTCACTGGGCCCAGCCCCATCTAGGCCTGAGAGTCAGACTCATCTTGCAGGCAGGGAAGAAATCCGACATATGCCGAGCTGATAGCACGCTAGAGTTATAGTCACTGGCAGTACAAGAGACAAGATGCTGAGACTATCCCCCTATGGGAAAATGAGCAGAGAGCCAAGTGGAAAAGCGTGTTTACCAAAAGGCAAATGTAGAAATATCCTCAGGGGAAGATGAGCCTCACGTGAGGAAGAAAGGGATTAACCCCAATGTGTCCAAGTGCCAGGGAGCCACTGAAGCCTCTGAGAAGAGCCCCAGCAACCCATGACCTGCCCCTGCTGCCAGCCCAGGTGAAAGCAGGCCAAGAAGCAGAAGTTTGTGTTTCTTTAGGATTAGTCCATGAATCCAGCATTGCCCAGGCCCTTGGCCACTGCCTCTGATTATCTGCTTCCCACCCATGCTGTAAGTTCTCTGAAGACAAGTTCTGGAACACCTTTGTAACCCCAGTGTCTGGTACAGTACCTGGATTCTTAGAAAATAAGAAACAAATAAATAAAAGGAAGATGGGGAGGAGATGTCTCTAGTTGTTACTATTTTGGCCCCATTGGTAAAAGATGGGAAAGCTTCTATCTTTCCACAAATGTGCTCATCCCTGGTTCTTGCGGTCATGAAGCTATCTTCGGATTGTCAGTATCCTACAATGAGTTTTTGGAACTTTATCTGTCTTCACTGTAGAATGGATTTGGGAGCCAGACCCAAGGGAATTATTTGGGTTTATAGAATGAGTCTTGACTGTGGGACTCTAGGAAAGCCATGTGACTGGCTGTAAGCTTGAAGGCACTGGATGTCCCTTTAGGGACATTATTATCCAGAATATGATAAGTTATTAGGATGATGATTTGCCTGTTTATCGTCAGATTCATTGCCAGCCCTGCTCTGTCCTGTTCTGCATCACAGGGGGCTGACCCCTGATTGCTACATTTCCCAAACTCCATTCCATGGCTTCTGATTAAGGTTGGCCAATTTCCTTTCTGGGGGAGGGAAAAATCCCAGGTGTTCCTTTCATTCCATGTTCTGGGAGACATCCCAACAGCTGCTTAGTCTCCTCTGGGGTCCCATTTCCACTGGGAATCCTCTCCCTCTACAATTCTAGCTTCCAAACTCTGGTAACACCACCTCCCCTCCCCGTCACTCCAGCCCTAGAGGGAGTCGTGGCATCCTGCTAATCTAGGGCTTGCTTCACCCATGTGCCCTTTTACCTCTGTTAACCCTAACATGTAGCTAGGTTCCCATATTAAGGTTCCTCTCTTGACCTATCTGGCATAGACTATGTTTGCCTGGAGCGACCTTGACCAGTACAACTACCATTGTATTGTATATGAACCGTTCTCAGCTCCTACTACTCTGCCTAGACCATGAGGAATTAAAAACTATGTCTAAGTGTAATGATGAAGGGTCTTTGGGTTCAACCAACTTCCTCAACTAGGTGATAACCTAGCTGGAAGAACTCAGACAGTGGTGTGCCGGTAACTGTGTAACAACGGGTTCTCCAAGACAGAAAATCCCTGGCTTCTAGCATTTGCCAATTTCTGTGGCAAATACTCCCACTGCGGCTGACGTACGCTACCGACACAATGTCACTGAATGTGGAGTTGGAAAGAAACACAGAGTGATGAGGCGCCTGGGTGGCCTAGTTGGTTACGTGTCTGCCTTCAGCTCAGGGCATGATCCCAGGGTCCTGGGATCAAGCCCTAAATCGGACTCCTTCTCAGCAGGGAGTCTGCTTCTCCCTCTCCCTACCCTACTCGTGCTCTCTCTCTTTCTCATAAATAAATAAAATCTTGGAAGGAAGGAAGGAAGGAAGGAAGGAAGGAAGGAAGGAAGGAAGGAAGGAAGGGAGGGGCGGGCCACACAGTGAGGCTGAGATGCAGCCAGCTCACCAGACATCTGAGGAGAAACGACCATGTGCCCTGAGGCAGCTGAGTGAGCAGGCTGTGGAGGCAAGGGTGCAGCTGCTCAAAGTAAAAGAGAGAACTTCGGGAGGCTGCAGAGAGTGGAGAGAGAGAAGCCCAGGAAGGCAGAAACAGCAGCAGAGAGTTGAAAAGCGAATCAGGAAGAAATGTCAAAAGGGAACTTAGGGGGTAGAATGGCAAGAGTTGTGAGCTGTAGTATCCTCCAAGAGAGCCGTGGAACCAACAGGAAAAGATTCCTTGTCATTAATATGTTGGGGAGTTGGGATTATTTGGGGGGCAAATGAAAGAGCTGAAGGAGCTGCGCAAGAAGGACCCAACCACAGGGGGGTTACAGTGGCTCATGGAGAGGTGTTGTTACCGGGGCCTCAGTGTATCCATCCTCGCGGTATCATTTAGCCGATAAGGACACATGAGCCAAGAAAGACCACAGCCACCCAGGCAGACGGTGGCGGAGTCCAGACTGAATCTCAGCTTTCCTGATGAGACCATTCCTTCCTTCATTCAACAAATATTGCTCGACAGCGGAAGCATTAGAAGCATGCATTACAGACATGGTGCTTACCTTCAAGGACCTTACTACGCAGTGCCAGAAAGAAGGATTAAATAACTTATCAGTTTGCAACTTCTTTTTCAGGTGATAGGGTCTCTGAAGGAAAATACAGGACGCTTGGAGAGACCTTACACGAAGACCTCATTCAGACCTAGGTGTACAGGAAGGCGTCTCGGAGGAGCTGAACTGAGCTGAGACAAGAATGAAGAAGATGAGTCTGTTAGAGAAAGACCAGGGGGAAGAAGGTTCCAGGTAGAGTTACATCAAATGCAGTGGTTCTGTTTCAGGATTTGAGTTCCCCAAATAAATACCACGTACGTAGCAGGTCTCATCTTTCGTCATCAGACAGCCCCAAAATGTGTCGAAACCTAGAAGCCCTGAGCTAGAAACAAGATGATAAAGCTTTATCATACTAGAGTATCTTAAATTTAGGTGCACATGCAAGAGTATGACTGGCTTTTACCCATATACTTTGGAATGAAAACTGGTGGGTGCCTTGAGCCTGGACTGTGCCGCCAGGAATGCTTAACCTCTCTCAATCACTATACCCCAGAACTCCCACACTCAGGTGAGGCCCCTGCCTCTCTTTGTGAGGAAAACGGAGGTAAAACAACATATTCTCCAGACCATGTCTTTGTACTTTTACCTGCTGAAACCACTGCTGCTGTCCCTGTGTGTTCCCTGACTGACTGAGGTAGATAAACTCCTGGGGAGCCCACAAGTTCCTGGAACAATGGCCCACTCCTCTCTACCTGCAGGGGTGAAAGCTGTGGTCCAACCCTTCCTCTCGGGTTTTGGACTCCTCCCCCCAGACACTTTGCCCTCCAACTTGATCTTCTGAGGCTGGGAAGAGACATTAAATCTCACCTTTGCTTTCATGAGCGGGCCCATCGTAGCATATTTCTCAGTCAGTCTTTCTCTCATTTTACCTCCAAATATCAACTTCAGCCAGGTTTGCCTTCAGAATCTTTCAGGACCCCTCCAGCCCTAAACTTGGGACAGAACAAACACTCCCACCACTCCACCCGCTACACCTCAGACAGACTTGCCACAAAAAAATTTGGATCGTTTTCATTTCCCTCCTCTCTAAAATGGATGCGTACTTTGCATGGAAGTAGCTGTAAGGAAAAACAACCCACTTGTAAAGGCTCTGGATTTCTTCCTGAGACACCATCTGGATAGCCTAGCTCTATAATCCCGCGGATAAGACTGTGACGTCTTTGTGAGAAATGCCTGATTCCAAGAGGACAAAATTCCAGCCCACTAATATTTTATAACTTTTGGCATGTTGCTTGAGTTCCTTCAGACCCAGTTTCTTTCCTTTGCAAAATGGGATAAATAATACTGTCTAGTCAGCTGGCACCGTAGGAACAATTCCTAAAATAATTTTGTGCATTTTAGAAGGAAAGACATCAAGGGCATCCAAGATTTGGGGGATTTTTTTTTCTTCATATCGAATTACTTCGACTAGAGGCAGGGGCTTTAAAAATCCAAGTGGGGAAACCAGCAAAGAGGTGCCCACAAATCATTGTGTTTCTTTCCCACATATGGGATGGCTGTGCTCTGACGTCAAGGATAAGCACGTTTCATCATTTTTAAAATGTGCTGAATCTCTTTTTCTTGAGGCTTTTGGATGCAAGAGGCTGAAGAAATGGGAGTTCCTGGTGTCTCTGGAGAAGCGCTTATTTCCTTTCCCATGTTCCCCAGACCCAGCCGAGATCACTTGTCACTGAGATGAGGTGCCTTCTTAAAGACGCACTGAGGAGTGGAATCCTCTGGGAATGGGAGAGCCCTTTCAGGATTTCAGGAAATGGAGAGTGTGTGAGACTAAAGCAGGACACACATCCCTGTTAGACGAGAAGGCGAGGTTGCAGAACATGCCCCGAAATGAAGAGAGCAAACATCATGCCCTCACTATCTCGCTGTTCTGACACTGGAAGACACTGACCCTGTCCCTCTGGGCATTCAACATTCCACTGACAAATTCCCCTCCCGGGTTCAGTTAATCGAATGTTCCAAAAACCAGCCCTTCCTCCACCCCAATCCACTGGACTTTCTGGTTTTCATGTGAAAGGTACTGATTCAGGAGCCCCCGATGGCTCCCTGCTAAACCATTGATTTTTATTAAACACCCAGCATTTGGCAGGTCCCAGGACTGTTCCCTTGTGTCCTTTCCATTTTCTTCATTGTAGGCCTCTCCTCCCTCAAATAAACCCTCACTTGGGTTTAAGACCTTCCTGGAAGACGATTCTATAGCGTTCCTTTCTAGACCTTCCCAACCCTCACTCTCATTCAAATGAGGGAATCACTAAAGGCCTCCTTGTCCTTACCCCCCAGCAGACCCTCATAAATCCACAGTGAAGTTGGGTGTTTTTTTTTAATTAAAGCGTCCAAATAATTAATGATCAACTCCATTTGTGCCATTGAAAACTCAAATGTCACACGGTTGAAAAGACCCAACCAAATAATTCAGTGTACCCTATAAAGCTTTAAAAAAGCAAAGCCCAAGAGGCCTGCATGACTGGTTTCTGTGCTGTCTGAAAAGCTTGGTCGGGTTTTTGGGCACTTGATTGGATTCCAGGAATAATGTGCCCTGAGCACAAAGGGCTCTTTTGATGTGTCTGTGCCATGGCTCCTCCCTTCCCTCCTCGCTTTACCTGGGATACACATTCTCCTTGTCTCCCAAGTTGGAAAAAATAACCCATGGAAGAGAGGAAAAAACAGCAGAGGGAAAGTCAAGCATGGGGGTTGGGAGGAAACTACAGTTCTTAGTCTGAGTTTGGTTATTGAAGTCTGGTTATTCCACATGGAAAAGAAGAAATGGGAGTTTATACAATGTCTATGACCAGAAACTGGAAAAATGTAATGAAAAGATGCCTCTTGTTGGTTTGTGATCCCTTGAGCTAGGTGGAATGAGTGAGTCTCCTGGCGATGAGCTGATACTTTCAAATAATCAGAAGAAGAACTGCAGATTGCCAACCCTAGAAATCAACATGGATTTACATGCCTAATTCAGGCAGACAATCTCATAGTGAGTCCATCCTATCAATTTTTCATGGGTACTAAAATACTCAAGAAAGATGGAGAGAAAGAAGACACCTCATTGTTAGAATGGCCTGAGAAAAGTGGCAGAGCCAACTCAAAGCCAGTATTAAGCATTGGTGCTTGGAGACATGGAGTGTGGTCTAGCCCCAACTGTAGGGATGCCCAGATTGGCAGCCCAGGACAGCAAGCCGGTGGTAGTGGGCTACTTGAGCAAGTCTTTCTCGGCTAACTTGAATAGGCTGTTTTATCCTTCTAGTCTTGTTTTCCTTATCTCCAAAAAAGGTGAACTTGACTATGTCAGCTCTGAGATTCTGTTTCAAAAATCTCTCAAACTAGCAGCTTAAAAAGACAATCTACTTATTTCTTTTTTAGTTTCAATAAGATTCTATAGATGTCTATATAGGGATTATATACATAAAGACTCATTACATTTACTCTAAGTATTTGGTATTTTTTTAATTAATTTCAGGGGTAGAATTAAGTGATTCATCAGTTGCATACAGCACCCAGCACTCATTACATCAAGGGCCCTCCTTAGTGCCAGTCACCCAATTATCCCTTCCCCCCAGCTCACCTCCCTTCCAGCAATTTTCAGTTTATCTCCAAGTATTTGATATTTTATGCTATTATAAGTGGTATGTGTTTTTTGATTTTATTTCTTAATGATTTGTTGCTAGTATATAGAAATACAATTGATTTTTGTATATTGAATTTGGATACGATAACCTCATCAAATCCCCTACTAATGCTAATGATTTAGCAATAGATTCTCGGTCTGTCTTTTCCTCACCATCAGCTCTCGGCTGGTGAAATCACAAGGAAGATGTTTGACATACTTGTTAAGTTTCCTGGATTGCAAGCAACAGAAATGACTGGCTAACTTAAATATAAAGTAGGATTTTTCTTAAGGCTATGGGATAGTTCTGTGAGTCACTGGAAAAAATGAACTATCTGACCTCAGAAAAGGACAGGGCCTAGAATAGCTTCAGGGAACAAATCAGCTGTCTCTTCGGGATGCTCTGTCTGGATGGACTCTGGACTTCTTTTTTGTCACTCCACTTATTCAAATTCCTCAGAGCAAATCTGGTTGTTGCTATTTAGATCCAACCATTTGTCATTTTGCCAGTTGATGGACAGGCTCGCCAAGACCGTGTGCACTGCTGGAGCAGTGGTACCCCGGGCGGAACGCACGGTGGGGTCACAGAAGGGAGAACTGATGCTGCAGGTGCAGACGACATGCGGCCACTGCGTACGGTATCTAAGTAGACATTTTTGCCCCTCACCCACCTTAGCAGGTACAAGAGTAGCACTTAAATTGGGGGGATGATAGTGGTGAGGGGGAGAATTCCCATCTTGGACAGCCCTATCTTCCCATCTAGCCATCACAAGCACTGGGGCTCGGTCAAGGATCTGGGTTACTCATTGATACATGAAAGTGGATCCTTTGCCGAGCTTGCTTCTCCAGGCTTTCCTCTACTTCTTCTCCCCAGTCAATATGCAGTGTGCTGTCAAAATAGGTTTGATTAATAACTAAATATGTGTATGTTCTTTCTTTCTTTCTGGCCTCTATCTTCTGCCTCTTCCGAAGGGCCGTAGTGTATTTATTTTGCTGTGGTTACTGTGGAATAAGAGACCTAGGACTTACCTGATACAATCAGTAACTACACTGCATTCTACCTGCTTATTGAACCGCTGACTCTGGGCGTGAACATGCCAAGTGTACAAAAGATGTCTGTGTGTGTCTTAGGTGTTTTTAATCCATAGGCAAATGGATAGAGGTCATCAGGATCGATTTTCTTAAGGACTGAACTGTAGCGAAAACGGAGCTAGGTTAAAAGTCTCTTATCTTTGCCATCACTCATCTCCACCGTTAGTATTGCCTTCTCTGCTTTTCATCAGTCTGCAGACAGCTGGAGCTGTAGACATTTTCATCCGCACTCCAACTACTGCCCTGATTTCGGTTTCAAGTTATGAAACCCAATCTAAACCTTAGAAGGGAAGCTAGAAACTGAAACTTTAAATTTCAGCTTACAAAGTCCCCCAGGATGATTCCAGGAATTGAGCAGGGAGAGGCCCTGGGAATCAGAAACCAAACTATCACCTCCTCCCTCCCTGAGAAGGACCTGAGGACATGTGAAACAAAACTCACAAAATGCAGTTTTTACAACATCTAAACTGAGAAGAATTGCAAGAGAACATCTCCATCCCCTCCCGGCAACTGCTCCTAACTGCTCCCAGACAGAAGGAGGTGTCTCTTATTCTTCAAGATCACTTGAAGGACATTTCACAATTTCCCTCAGTCACCTGTTTCAAAATATAAGAACTGGGTGCCAGGAAAATCTTCCTCATATTCAAACACCAGTTCTGCCTTCAATTCAGACCATTTGGATAATTAAAGTATAAAATTTCAGAACTGGAAGAGACTTTAAATACCATTTAGTCTAGAGGTTACAACTGGTGACCCAGGGATTGAGACATATTTTATTAGGGCCACGGAAAGTTTAATTTTTAAATTTTTGAATTAGTTGCCAATGCTTAGATGTTGAGATATTCCTTTTTAAAAATTCATATAACTGCAGCTCTAGAAGAACCAGAAGATCTGGAAACACTGTGGACCTCAGTCTCATGGCAACGATCAAAGTTGGGCCCTCCTCTTTAGACAGGTGTCATAAGGGGAAGATAAACTCTAGGGCATCAAACAACCAACCAGGCCTGCTTATCTCATTTACCCTAAATGACTAGCCCTACTCGGCATTGTGACCCCTGATTTTTGCTGACGAGAAAACTGAGAACCAGAAAAATGGTCTGCCTGAGCTATCCAGCTCTCAGTGTGACATAAGCAGGTATGTCATGCCCCTGGTCCAGTGCTTTTCTCCTGTGGAACACTTCTCTCAGTCTATAGCCATGCTGACCTGACGCAGCTGAAGACAGAATTTATAGAAGACAGAGAGGTGATATAATTAAGTCAAAACCTACAGTTTTCATATTTTCTGTTATTTTTGATAGTCCGTGGGCCAGCTCAGCAGTATGTTGATACAGGTGTGCCTGCGTCCATTAGTGGGGAAAACTGCTGACTGTCTGTGAATGGCCAAGGAAGAGCCAATGGAAGGCTTAAGAGACCTCACCCCATTTTTATGTTGAGGAGTGTG
Source organism: Ursus maritimus (assembly GCF_017311325.1). NCBI lineage: Eukaryota > Metazoa > Chordata > Mammalia > Carnivora > Ursidae > Ursus > Ursus maritimus. Next base: position 19,657,751 of record NW_024423343.1, on the reverse strand, counting down.
TGTGTGTGTGTGTGTGTGTGTGTGTGTGTGTGTGTGTGTTTGAGAGGTGGTTCTCAGCACTTTGAATTCAGAATAAAAAGAAAAGAAGCAAAGGAATATGCCATTTCCAGCCCTAGAGTACAACCTGGAGACGACAAGGGGATTCGTAGACAATATAAAGGTATTGCAGGGAATTGTGCCTACCAAGAAAATAAAAACAAAGGATTCAATCTATGTGTATGTTTAAGAGAGGATGTTACACTTGATGGACAATTTGGCAAAAATAAAAATTGAATAGTGTATTTCTCGGATTTCTCAAACTAGCTTTTTGGTACAACATACACACAAGCTAAAAGTTTTTGTTTTTTGTTTTTTTGTTTGTTTGTTTGTCCATTTGTTTTTTTATTTTTATTATTTTTTTATTTTTTATAATAATGTTTTTTTATTATATTATGTTAGTCACCATACAATACGTCCCTGGTTTTTGATGTAAAGTTCGATGATTCATTAGTTGCGTATAAAAAAGCTAAAAGTTTTTTTAATCTTTTGCTACTTCAGTGATCACTGGGCAGAGTAAGAATTTTGTGTCAACCCTTTCTTGCAGCAAGAAAGAACACACTGGGATAAACATTCAGTCAACACATGTGCAGCCCCAGAGTACCTGATCATTGCCATTGGTTCTGAACAGACTAGTTATTGCAAAGTCAAAAGAGCTGAAAGATTAAGTATATCACAACTACCAGGTTTTTTTGTTTTTTGGGTTTTTTTAGCCAAATATAAACCAATCCTTTGAAATGCTTTCTGGCTGTGAATGTAGCTCAACATAGGAAAAGTGGTCAAAAGAGGCTTTCCAACNNNTCTTTCCCGTAGCTCTTCACTGATCACCAAGAAAGGCTAGAGAAGGAGCCCTCTTCCCAAGAGCAAAGGTGTGACTTGAGCTTGAGATATTTGAGTTTAGCTGGAGTTTGAGGGAGCCTAAATCCCTCTATTTCTACCAAAGACACTCAAAATTGGTGTTCCTGGGCAAAATAGCTTTTGCTAGTTGGAAAAGTGATGGGATAAGACAGCCAAGAGTTCTTTCTCAAGGTCAACTGATTTTTAATAAGCTTAGTGGTCTTTGCACATTACAAAACTATTGATTAACAGCCATTCCTTCCCAAAGCTCACTAACTTGAGAGATTGCATTTGCCAGTTGACCACCTCCTCTCCCTCCCCTAAATCCCTTCTCTGGAAAATCAGCAATAAATTTAAAAAGTGTTCTGGAAGGGCCAATGCAGTCCCTAGTGGTCTTTAAAAATCACTTATAGTTAACTTGGCCTTCTTTTGGGTACTGGTTGGACACCAGGAAGGCTTCCTAGATGGACAATTTCTTTCCTCTGATGATGGCAAAAACTTTTCTAAAGAAACAAGGGGAATGACATATTACAAAATACAATATAAAATTGGGATGACATTCAGACCAGTGGAATTACTTTTTTAATTTTTTTACTTAAATTCAATTAGTTAACATATAGTGTATTATTAGTTTCAGAGGTAGAGTTCAGTGAGTCACTAGTCTTATATAACACGCAGTGCCCATTACATCACATGCCCTCCTTAATATCCAGCACCCAGTTACCCCATCCCCCCACTCCCCTACCCTCCAGCAATCCTCAGTTTGTTCCCTAGAGTGAAGAATATTTTGTGGTTTGTCTCCCTCTCTGATTTCATCTTATTTTTTTTCCTTCCCTTCCCCTATGCTCCTCTGTTTTGTTTCTTAAATTCCACAAATGAGTGAAATCATATGATAATTGTCTTTCTCCAACTGTCTTATTTCGCTTAGAATAATACCCTCTAGTTCCATCCACATCATTGCAAATGGCTTTGCTTTCTTTTTGATGGCTGAATAATATTCCATTGCATATATTAACAGATGAATGGACAAAGAAGATGTGGTACACACACACACACATATATATGTATATATATACATATATATATGTACATATATATACCACATCTTCTTTGTCCATTCATCTGTTAATGGACATCTGGGCTCTTTCCACAGTTTGGCTATTGTGGACATTGCTGCTATAAACATTGGGGTGCAGGTGCCCCTGCAGATCACTACATTTGCATCTTTGAGGTAAATACCTAGTAGAGCAATTGCCATGTCACAGGGTAGCTCTACTTTTAACTTTTTGAGGAACCTTCATACTGTTTTCCAGAGTGGCTGCACCAGCTTGCATTCCCACCAACAGTATAAGAGAGTTCCCTTTTCTCTGTATCCTCACCAACATCTGTCATTTCCTTATTTGTTAATTTTAGCCATTCTGACTGGTGTAAGGTGGTATCTCATTGTGGTTTTGATCTGTATTTCTCTGATGCCAAGGGATGTGGAGCATTTTTTCATGTGTCTGTTGGCCACTTGGTTGTCTTCTTTGGAGAAATGTCTGTTCATGTCTTCTGCCCATGTTTTGACTGGATTATTTGTTCTTTGGGTGTTGGGTTTCATAAGTTCTTTATAGATTTTGGATACTAGCCCTTTATCTGATAAGACATTTGCAAGTATCTTCCCCCATTCTGTCAGCTGTCTTTTGGTTTTGTCAACTGTTTCCTTTGCTGTGCAAAAGCTTTTATCTTGATGAAGTCTCAATAGTTTATTTTTGCCTTTGTCTCTCTTGACTTTGGAGATGGGTCTAGCAAGAAGTTCAGAGCAATAACTTTAAAGAGGACTGATACATTCACTTCTATTAAAATAAATGTAAAACTTATATATAACAAAAAATACTATAAAATTTGGAAAGATAAATGATGACTAACAGAAGATATTTGCAAACACAAAGCTGACAAAAGCTTAATAGCCAGGATATAAAATGGACTCCAAAAATTAATCAGTAAAAGTAAAACAACACCAGAAGGTCTAACATGCATGTCACTGAAGTCCCAGAAGGAAAAAGAAAGATCAAGGCAAAAGAAATATTCGAAGAAATAATGATCAAAAAAACTTTCCAAATTTGGTGAAAGACAAATTCGAGCAGTTCAACAAAATCCTATCATACATTTGATAAATTCAAAGCAAACCCTGCCTATACACGCTGTAATCAAACTGCTGAAAGCTACAAATAAAGAACAGATCTTGAAAGTGGTGAGAGAAAAATGATACACTACATGGAGGAGAGCAATGACTTCAGTGACAAGGGATTTCTCATCAGGAACCACAGAGGCAAAAGATAGTGGAACAACATCTTAAAGTGCTGAAAGGAAAAAAAATACCTACCAACCCAGAATTCTATATTCAGCAATATATTCTTCAGAAATGAAGGTAAAAATAAAGATATTCTCATATAAAGAAAATGTAAGAGAATCATTGCTAGTAAACCTGTACTACAGAAAACTGCTGAAGGAAGTTCTTCAGGCTGAAAGAACATGAAGCTAGAGTAAAACTTGCATCTTCTGGAAAGAACAGACTATCAAAAATGGTAAGTGGTAAATATCAGGTATATAGTTCATGGCTCAACCAGAGAAGTATATAGATAAGAGTAGGGGTAGAGGTAGAGGTAGAAGTAGAGGCAGAGGGAGAGAGAGAGAGAGAGAGGATTATTACAAAGAATTGGCTGATACAATTATGGGTCTGGCTAGAGCAGGTGGTCAAGAAGGGAAGATAATCAGTAGGCTACAAGCTCACAGGTTTTGGAGTCTCTGAGCTCAAGGGAAGCCTAAGCCCTCCTGTAAAGGTCTAACCCAAGGTAATATACCTTTGACTAATTTAGAGTCAACTGGTTGTAATTAAGGACTTTAATTATATTTACAAAATCCCTTCACAGCAGCACCTAGATCTGTGTTTGACTGCATAGTTCAGCCTACCCAAGTGGACACATCAAAAAAGCCAGCACATCTGGATAAATATAAAACACTACTTTCCTTCCTCTTAAGCTCCTTATAATACATGTAACTGCTTGAGCTAAAAAAGTGTATATTGGTGGGGTTTTCAGTGTGTAAATGTAATACATATGACAACTCTAATACAAAGTGTGGTGGGTGTGGAGTAAAGGGACCCATTGGGCTGTCAATTTCTATATTTTACATGAGTGGTAATATTAAATCTTAATAGACTGTGGATCTATCTATTTTACAAATATATAAAACAACCACTGAAAATATATAATAATGTATAACTTTAAGCCAATATTTAAATTAAGATAGAATACTAAAAATAGTCAAATAATCCAAAATAAGGCAGAGAAAGGAGAACAGAGCAACAAAAAAACAAATGGTCATATAATAAAATAGTCAACCTAAATTCAACCAGATCGCTAATCTCATTAAATGTTAATGGTCTAAGCATTAAAAGGGAGAGATTGCCAGAGTAGATGTAACAAGCCAGACTCAACTACACTGCCTGCAACAAGCACACTTTCAATATGAAGACACATGTAGTTTGAAAGTAATGGATGGAAAATATGTACCATGCAAGCAGTAAATATAAAAAGAGTGCAATAATTATATTAATATCAGATTTTTAAAATAGACTTTATGACAAAGAGCATAATCAAGGAGTGCCTAGGTGGCTCAGTGGGTTAAGTGTCTGCCTTCAGCTCAGGTCATGATCCTGAGGTCCTGGGATTCAGCCCACATTGGGCTCCGGGATCAGCGGGGAGCCTCCTTCTCCCTCTGCCCCTCCCCCTGCTCATTTTCTCTCTCTCTCTCTCAAATAAATAAAGAAAATCTTTTTTAAAAAGAGTATAATCAAGGATAAATTTTTTAAGGGACAATTCACCAGGAAGACAAAATTATAAATGCATTTGCACCTAATAAGAAATCTGCATGAATCAATACTTAATAGAATTATAGAAAAAAAATAGACAATTCCATAGTCATAGTAGGTATTAACACCCTTCCCTGATCAATGATAAAACACTTAAAAGACATAAACATCACCATTAACACCCCGATCTAATTGACATTTATAGAATTCTATCCAAATACACATTCCTTTTATTTTTTTCTTTTTCAATTTACTTTTTTTCATTTAAAATCAATTAATTAACATAAAATGTATTGTTCGTTTCAGACTTAGAGTTCAGTGATTCATCAGTTGCATATAATACCCAATGCTCATTACATCAAGTGCCCTCCTTAATGCCCATCACCCAGTTACCCCCTGCCCCCAACTCTCTCCCCTCCAGCATCCCTCAGTTTGTTTACTAGAGTTAAGAGTCTCTTATGGTTTGTCCCTCTCTCTGATTTCATCTTATTTTATTTTTCCTTCCCTTCCCCTCCCCTATGCTTTTCTGCTTTGTTTCTTAAATTCCACAAATGAGTGAAATCATATGATAACTGTCTTTCTCTGATTGACTTATTTCATTTAGCATAATACCCTCTAGTTCCATCCATGTTGCTGCAAATGGCAAGATTTTATTCTTTTTGATGGCTGAGTAATATCATATATATATATATATATATATATATATGTATATGTGATATGTACCATATATATCTATATCTATCTCACATCTTCAGCATCAGTTCATCTGTGGCTGGACAATGGACATCTGGGCTTTTCCCATATTTTGGCTGTTGTGGACACTGTTTCTGTAAACATTGAAGCGCAGGTGCCCCTTCAAATCACTATGTTTGTACCTTTTGGATAAATACCTAGTAGTGCAATTGCTGGGCTGTAGAGTAGCTCTATTTTTAACTTTTTGCGAAACCTCCATACTGTTTTCCAGAGTGGCTGCACCAGTTCCTTTTACATTCACCAGCCTAGACTATACTCTATGCTATAAAACAAGTGTCGATAAGTTCAAAAGGGCTGAAATCACGTGGATCATATCCTATGATCACAAGAGAATGAATCAATAATAAGATATCTAGCAAAATCCAATTATTTGAAAATTAAATGGCATACCTTTAAATAAATATGGGTCAAATACAAAATCACAAAGGAAATTGGAAAATACTTTGACCTGAATGATAAAGAAAATACAAGACAAAAATTTATAACATGTAGCTAACATAGTGCTCAGAGGGAAACATAGATTTAAGTGCAAAAGAAGAGAGGCCTGAAAACAATGACCTAATCTGCCTTAGCAAGTTCTACCAAGAAGAGCAAAGTAAGCCCAAAGTAAAAAGAACGAAATAAGGATAAGAATAGAAATCGATGAAAGTGAAAATGGTTTATAAAGAAAATAAAGCCAAAAGCTGGTTCTTTGAAGAACAAAACAAAATCAACAAATTTCTAGTTAAACTCACAAGAGAAAGAAAGCATGTCACCACTGTCAGTCAGGAATAAAGAATAGATTATCACCACAAATCCTATAGATATTAAAAAAGTAAGTGAACTTTGAAACCACTTTATACCATCATAGTTTACAACTTAGATAAAAGGAATAATTTCTTGAAAAATGCAACTTATTAAAATTGATAAGGAAAGAAACAGAAATTATAAGTTGCCATATTTGAGACAGATTTAACGTATTACCAAAAACCTCCCCAAAAGATAAGCAATGGACAAGGAGCAAAATACGCGAGCAGACAATTCGCAAAAGAAGACATTTGAGTGGTTCCTCATCCTATGAAATGCTGCTTGATCTCAGCAAGAATTAGGAAAATGTAAATTACAACTATATGAGGAAATGTTTCACACTAATCAAATAAGCAAAAATTAAAAGTCTGAGAGTACCAAGTACTGGTGAGAAAACAAGGAACAACAGAAACTCTTCTAAACTTCTGGTGGATATGCAAATAGGTACAAGTACTTTAGAGGACAATTTGGCAGCATCTAAAATTGACAAAGCAGATACCCAGTAAGTGCCAACCCCACTCCTGGGACACCCCTAGGGAAACTCACATGTGGGCACAGGAAGCATGTGCAAGGATATTCATGCAAGTATCACTTGTAGTAGAAAATGTTAGAAACAAACTAAATGTCCATCAAGAGGAGAATGGATAAAAAATACATTTTGATGTATTTGTATATGGAATTCTAAACAGCAGTTAATATCAGAACACTAGAGATATACATTCAATATGAAAAATACCAAAAAGTAAAGCAAAGAAACCAAGTTGCAGAAGGATAGACAAATGATGCCATTTATTTAGCACTCAAGGGGCGCCTGGGTGGCTCAGTCCGTTAAGCACAGATTCTTGATTTCCACTCAGGTCATGATTTCAGGGTGTTGAGATCAAGCCTGGTGTCCGCTGCACATCAGGCCCAGAGCCTGCTTAAGATTCTCTCTCTGCCTCTCCCTTTGCCCTTCCCCACTCTAAAATAAATAAATAAATAAAAACTTTTTTTTTTTTTAATAACACTCAACACATGAACACAGTGCTATGTGATTTTAAGGCTACAGAGAGAGCGCGCAGACATATAAGAGGCAGCAATGGGAATGAGAAATGCCGAAAGCAAATACTGCTGTCTCTACGGACAAATAGAGGGATAGGATCAGGGATTCAAGCATATTTGTACCATTTTCTTTTTCAGCTGCTTGGCGCATGCAAGGGTCTTCACGAGGGTATGCACTGCCCCTTTATGTATGTCTGAGATATTCCGCAATTTACAAAATTGGAAAGGAACTGTCGTCCCAAGTATGGCTGCTTGGCAAAAGATGCAAACTTCAGTCATAATGAGGGACCAGACGCCCTTGCTGAATGCCCTCAACTGTTTTGACTTCTGGAGGGGCGGGCCGTGATTACAGCTGCGATTAGGTGACTCACCATAATTATGTTTTGTTGAAACTGAATTTATTGAAGCATGAATCATCCTGCCCAAGTCCTACCTAATTGCTCCAACACCGCGGATGGGAAGGATGGCGGAGGAGTTTTCCGTGGAGGTCATTACAGAATGAGTGTGCGCGTGTGTGCGTGTGCGTGTGTATGCGCGTGCACGCCAGCACGCACTCGCACCGCGCTCACCCTGCAGACAGCCCGCAGCGCTGCCTTCTCTGTGTTGATGTGAGGTTGGCAGGGAATGCCTACAGATTTCACTGGTTTCTTCCGCCTCCCCCCCCCCCACTCCTATTTAGGAGCAACTCACTGTTTGGCGATTTGGCTCCCTGGGGGTCTTTGCGCCCCAGACCTGGATCCCCCTTGGGGGTTGCCTGGTTTCTCAAAGCTGCGGACTGGCAGATTTTCTGCGCGTTCTCCCAGCTCAGAACCGCCACCCCTCCCCCGACTCAGCGGGGATCTTAGGGAAACCCCAAGAGCTGTGCCCCTGCAGAGCTATGATTTAAATCAACACGGGTGCTCTGAGGAGGCAAACAGCAAACCCAGAGTGTGGTGGGAACCCCCAGAGCCTCCCTCTCTGCAGCTCCTGTGCGAGGAGGAGTGGGAATGGGGACAGCTTGGCTCCTGCACGCTGAGTCATCCCTGGTCTCCCGCACGCAAAAAGCTAACAGCTTTTCTCCTAACTCCTCCAACTCTGAAGACAGGGAGACTTCAAATCATTCAGTCATTGTTCACTTATCTTCTGGTCACGTGAATTGAACAAACGAAATGGACTTTGCCTACAGCCGGCGGAGTGTAACCTAGACAGGAGTGAGAACAAAAGGAGTTTTTCCACCAGAGTATAGGGTAAGGAGGCAAGCCATCCTAATAGCAGCAATGAGAGTGAACAGGTTTACACCAGTTACTGGGAACCAGACGCTGTTGCACCACATTGTAACTCATTTACCCTTGACAAGACAATGGGGTAGATGTCTTTACCCGCAGCACTTTGCCGATGAGTAAACTGAGGCAGGGGAAGGTAAAGTAAGCTGCTCTCATTCATTGAGCTAGTAAATGGAGGAAGCTAGGCTCTCCCTTAGACTGTCTAGTCCCAGACTTGATTGTCTTAACCACTCCCCTGCATGCCTTCCATCAGATTTAATCCTCGAAACAACCCATTGTGACAGATGAGAAAACCAAGATGAGAAGCAAAGTAACTTGTGAAGATTATACAAATAGTAGCACAGTCAGGATGCGGAACTTTTGGTTCCATTGACCGGTCTGGTGAAAGAAGAGACACGCAGGGCCAAGTGGTCATGAGCAACAGTCGATGGGCGGGAAAGCTGTATCCCACCCAACTGCTGTGTGCAGGCTCCTGGGCTCCTTCAGCCACCTCTGATTCAAACTTGGGTTTGATTATGGCAATCTTTATCCAATTACTGCATCTTTTCCGACAACTATCTCCTCCATGCCATTCTTACACACAGTCGTGAAACTGGCATTTCAAAAATCCATTAGCTTTTTTTTATATCTTTAATTTCTACTTATTAGAGTCAACTCTTCAAGACTAAGTGCTCCAGGGACAAGATAACATTTTAAACCCATGTTGGCAAGCTCTTGGGAGAACTGGCTGAGTGGAAACTGACACAAGGACCTCTGGGTGTAGACTCAGAGGTCGACATTTAAAGAATCGAAGAGGCCATAAGGAGTGGGAGCAAGGTCAGAGACCGGTTCCCCCACTTCCTCACTTCCCGGTTGTCCCAGAAACAAGTCTGTGTTTTTTCCTTTTCCTTCTGGTTTGTTGCCTCTGAAACACTGCAGACTCCGAGTTGGCAGGTGACCAGCCACTCCAGAGATCCCTGAAAATGTGACTGTCACAGTGTCAGGGGCTCACGATCCAGCTCAAGGCTTTCATTTTACAGACCAGGCAATTGAGACTTCAGTAACTCTGTGATTTGTCTATGGTTACATGGTGAGATAGTTACCAGGACCAATAATAAAACTCAGAAATAGGGTCCTGAAAGAATCAACAGCCCCGAGCAGCTAAAGGAAAGGTCATACGTCCAGTCCTCTGACTTTCTGTTTTTTAAAGGCCCATTTTTGTTCAGTAGTGACACAGAAATATCCTTCCCACAAAATCATGGAAGTGTTGCATGGTAAGAGAGACATGGAGTGTGTGGTCATGAACTCCACATTCCAGGTCCAACTCTGAGACTCGTGACCTGTGCTATTTTGGGCAAGTCCTGTCCTTTCAAACCTCAGCTTCCTCAACGGTCAATTGTAAAAAGTCATAAAACCTTTTTCATTCACGTGTTTTCAGCATGAGTTAAAATACCACATTTGAAAGCACCCCACACAGTTTCTGGTCGTAGCACACACTCATCAAGTTGTGTGGGCTTCAAGAACGCTTTCTCGTTCCATTTCGATCAGAGGAGGAGAATTTGGGACCCTTGGGGAACTTAGTTTGATTTTTCACCCCAGATGGATCACCACGTTCTTGCCTTTTTTCTTAATTCACAACACTTACAACTGTGTGTTCCATTCCTGTGACCTTTGCTTTTCCCAACCTCTTAGTTTGGTATCATTTTCCAGTCTAACAAATGTATTATCAAATTTATCATCCAGGATGCAGGGGATGGTAACAGTCACTTCCACCTCTGAGTTTTCTGGAAGCCCACCTATCACCCCTCAGTTTTGTCCTCTCCCAGGTGGACCCCTGTTCATTGGAAAGCAATGTGCACCGTCAGCTATGTGGCCATTCCTACATATACCTGAGATCGGAGTCCTGTTTCTCATATACTATCAGTTAAAATGCTTGCTGTCCTGGTGCTCACTTCTTTTTTTTTTTTTTTTTTAAGATTTTACTTATTTGACAGAGAGAGACACAGCGAGAGAGGGAACACAAGCAGGGGGAGCGGGAGAAGGAAAAGCAGGCTTCCCGCTAAGCAGGGAGCCCGTTGTGGGGCTCGATCCCAGGACCCTGGGATCATGACCTGAGCCAAAAGCAGACGCTTAACGACTGAGCCACACAGGCTCCCCTGGTGCTCACTTCTTGATAGTTATTCCATCTTAACCATCCATATGACTCTTTCCAGTTCTCCTCTCCTTTCTCTGATACCCTCTGATTTATCTGGTTCCTCTTCTTAACTTCACCAATTACCCACAGCATTACTCAGGTTCAATACATATCCCTCTGCTTTAATCTCTATAACTAGGATGATGGCAACCTTATTCCTTTTTCCCTGTTTGGAGAGGAAATTGGGAATAAAATCACATCTCATCAAGGAACTTGACCAAGTCTTATTTAAGTAGTCATTTTAAAGTGATGACTGAGTCTTTTAACTTGTAAAGCTTAGGGCTGAATATTAACAACACAGAAATATCATCAAATGCTCTCTCTATATAGAAGATTTTATGGAAATCCTACAGATTTTGGGGCGCTAAAGGTCTAATATGAATTTTTTGTCACTACTATTAAAATTAAAGAAGCATAATTCCATGTTTCAGTGAACAGAGAAAGGAAATCCCAAGGAACAGAGAGGAATAAGAATCCAGGGGAAATAAAAAGTCAGGAATGGAGGTGACCATCAAAATTCAACTCACTGAGATTTTATCTGTAGAATGCTCTGTACTGTACTATGTACTTCTCTTAGAAAGTGAAATAAGGATTTAGGACAGCTTCATCTATTTATATTATTTAAATTACAACAGTTTTTAAACAAGCACAAGAATGCATATAAGTCCAAAATAAATATGGACTAATGATACTTCAAGGCATCCCTGTATATCATCCTCACCTTATACCCTTTCTCCAATACCCAGCATTGACACTTCAGTCTGCCCAGTAGCGGGCTTATCACTTGGAAGCATCTTCTCTCTCCTTCCCGCCCCCCCATATCCACTCCATCTCTAAACCCTGCCAATACCTCAGTGGGTAGCCAGACACAACCACAGTAGATTCTGATGTGATCATTGTGTTGTTGCAATACAAGTTTAACTTAAGACAGTCCGATCCACCAGCAAAAAAAAACAATTCCCATCCCTACTTTTCATCATTAAAATTGGCCCAAACAAATTAGATTGGTGGAAACCTTTGTTCCCGTCTGCTTGCCACAGGACGTGTAGACTCAGCAGTTTTCTTGGACTTCAACTTCCCCCTAGCTCTGTAGCTCTACCCTCTCTTCCATGTCCTCACCACCAGATGCCCAGTGAAGCCTTCACTTCATACCCTTATGCCCTCCTCCTCCTTTCCCTTTAACCTCTGTAATCTAGCATATATAGATTTGGATCCAGAGACACTGAGCCACATATTCACCACTTATGGGTCTCACGTCAAGCCAGCCAATAGTCATTAATACGCTACCGCAGGCAAACAGGAGACAAAGTAAGGGCTTTCGATCTAAGTATTTAAGACACTGGTTCTTGGTCAATACAAAATCTCTACTTCATGAGGACATGTAGTGGAGCAGATATGGGGTGAGAGGAGATGGCTTGAGGAATTTTTGTTTCATATTTCGGGGAAAAGACTACTAAAACTATCACTAGGCTATCTGGGAATTCACAGCTATCTGTACCAGAGACTTGTGTTCCAGAAGACTAGGCGTGGCTCTCTGTGTACCTATCAACATGTGTATGCAGACAGTCACTGCAGGGAGAGAAGCTGGCTGAATTTACTGAGACATCTTGAACTATTTTTTGAATGTTTGGGTTTGGCAAATAAATGCATTATGCCCCAAGCACCTTTTCCCCTCATTTCAAGCCCGTGTGTATTGGAGAGGAAATTTAATCCGTATGTTCCTGATTCACTTACACTTAACCCATCAAAATCCAACGTGGTGGGAGCTGTTAGATGTCCATGAGCCTTCCGAACCTTGTGTAATAAACCACTTAGAGCTGTCTTTTCTTTGTCAGAAACCACAATGAGGAACTATTTTCAGTGGCTTTAGTTGAGGGAGCAAGACGGGATTTCGATCTTGCCCTCAGATTTCACCACAACCAAAAAATTCTAACTGTGGTCAAACACATTGCCACACCTTATATTTAGTTCTTGCCAACAACCTGAAATCCAGAGACCGCCATTTTGTGAAAATCAACAAATATGGACTGAGATCCAATTCCAACTACGTACGAAGCACCCTGTGGGTCTCTGGCACTGGGTCCAAGTGTCCTCGCCAGTGGCTAGCCTCACCCTCCTTTGAATCTCTGAGTGGCTTTGTTTCCCTCTGCTTCAGGCTAAATGTACAGGACATACTGCTCATTTGTAAAGAGTAGTGGAGAATGATGGAAAAGAGAAAAAATCAGGACATAGGATCCCGTGAAGGCAAACAGAGCATAATAACCTATACACTGAGGACATGGATTACGGCCACATAGTCGGTATGTTCACCCAGAGTCCTACCTCTAGATGACTTCAAGCCTAGCGTGGAAATTAGGATCCCTTTCGGCCAGCTCAGTTACCCACCCCAGGCAGCAGTAGATGGAGGAAGAGTCGTAGCTAATATGCAAGCAATTATTATCCAAATTTGGCTTTTGATTCCTCTGTAATAATCATAGGTAAATTCAAACATATAATCCCTTCTTTGCTGGGGCCTGAATCTCACCAACATGTGAGAAACTGAGACAGAGAATAATTTATGTCTAGCCCACCTGCCCCAGGTTTCTTTCCCAACTGGATACATGGCAGGAGAAGAAGCCAGGTGGTCCCGACTTGATCACAGATACCCTGTTCACAGGTCATCAGAAGGGAGTTGTTCTCCCTGAAATGCAAGTCGGGCCTTAGAATTTCCTGGCTCGTGCCTACCGCATTCCCAACGTGGTGTTTCATTAAGATCAGAGTATGCTACACATCATTCCCAGTGCTCACATTTCCCTCACACCCCTCATGGCACGCTGTGTCTTTCCCCTGAGTCTCACAACTCACAACATATGGAGGAGAAAAGAAGGGCATAATGGTGTTTTTCTGCCTTTCCTTTGAGATAACGGTGTTATGTATGGCCCTTCATTTCATCCAGAACCCTCCTCTGGGCTACCTAGCTATTAAACGTTCACTAATTTCAAGACTCATGGAAGGACTGTTTCCAACGGATCAGCATTTTTTATTGTTTCTCCCTGGTCTCTGAGCAACTCGAAGCCACTGAAAGAGAAAGGCCTGAGGTTTCTCTTGTCAGTTCAGCCCAAAATGGGAGGAAAAATAATAGTATTTTTAAATTGGGAAAAAGGTATAAAAATTAGAGCAAGGAAGGAGATTTCTAAGTTGGAAGGGACTACCTAGCTGACTAGAATGAAAACGGGAGGATGTGGTGAGGCCAAGTACATGAATTCCCCCACAGTGTCTCTGGCAGGAGATGTTCAGTCCAAACTGCCTCCAGCCCAGGTAGCTGCCCCGGGAAAGGCACTGAAGGCTTTGAAATCAGAAATAACCTGGGTTCAAATCACACCTCTGCCTTTGACTACCTGTGTCACTCGTCTTTATGAATGATAGAATAATACCTTCTCCATAGGGTCATCTGTGTATTGACTGAATTGACTGTGTATTTAAAGTGCCCTGTATGGTGACTAACATAACAAAAAATTTTTTAAAAAATTTAAAAATAAAATGTACTTAAGAGTCATAAATAAATAAATAAATAAATAAATAAAAGTTTCCTGTGGAGAGCTGGCGTAGACAGGAGAGGAATGGGATTGTGACTATAAAATATTCAGCTCATGCACCTTGCTGTTTTTTCAGGAATTTTCTTTTTTTTTTTTTAATTTAAATTCAATTAACCAACATATAGTACATCATTAGTTTCAGATGTAGTGGTCAATGATTCATCCGTTGCGTGTAACAGCCAGTGCTCATCATATCACGTGCCCTCCTTAATGCCCATCACCCAGTTACCCCATCCCTCCTCCCACCACCCCTCCGCAACCCTCAGTTTGTTTCCCAGAGTCAAGAATGTCTCATGGTTTGTCTCTCAGGAATTTTATTTGATTGCACTTTCAAGTTAAAGATTGAAAGGTACTGTTAAAAGTCAAACATGTTACTTGGAAGAAATAACAGCCATCTTTTTAGTGGTTGTCATCTTGATATATATTAGTAGTCAGCCCAACGTTCTGATGCTATAGGAATGTGAGGTAGGTAGATTTTAATGGTGAGAAGGAAAGGGGAAAAAATTGGAACATGGTATGCTGGTGTTAAAAGATAAATGGAAACAAACTGAGGGCTTCAGAGGGGAGGGGATGGGGGAATGGGATAGGCTGGTGACGGGTAGTAAGGAGGGCACGTATTGCATGGTGCACTGGGTGTTATACACAACTAATGAATCATAGAACTTTACATCAAAAACTAGGGATGTGCTGTATGGTTACTAACATAATATAATAAAAAAATATTTAAAAAAGAGATAAATGGAGACATATTAAATTTTTGAGGGTTTATTTGAGCAAAAATCAATTCTAATTGGGCAATCAGAAATGGTTGGGAGAACTTCACCAACGGGAGCTAGGGAAAAGACTTTTATAGAGGACACACAGAAACAAAGTAAGGAAATTATCTGATTGGCTGTAACTACACATTATTTGGGAAAGCCTTGTTGGCTGTTTATGATTGGTTATCCTTATGTTTCAATTTCTTAGGCATTACAGACATGGGTTTTACTTTGCTTGCACGGGCTACTAAGGCATTAAAGCCACCTCAGTCTAACGGCCTCCCTGTTTAATTAATTTAACATTGGGAAAGCAAATCCGAGTGGACACTGATTTTTGAGATTCCGGGAAGTCGGGATGTCAAAAGCAAGTGGGGATGTAGAGCAAAGGAAGGTGGCAGAAGGAATGAGAAACTCTGCATAAGGAGAAATATCAGTTTTGCCTGAGAGCCCAGGGTCAAATCCTGCCACCATAATTCCTGCTTATATCACTACTATACCACTGCCCCCAGGTCTGCAGTTGTCTCCTTGGGCCACTCTGCCTGGAATCCAGTTTCACCATGAGGTCTCTTACCGCAGTGCGCATAGGAGGGGTAGAGTGAATGTACTTGGGTGATCCAAGACCCCAACAGGAGTTCTAGACATTCATGGATCGATAGACAACGTCCCCAGCCCTCCTCAAGAAGGGTCTTCATATTGTTCTTTCATGACAAACATAGAGCAGTAAAGTCCCCCCTCAGGAGCCCTAGGCTAGTCACAGAATATAAAATCACTGGCTGAATTTCACCACCTAAATGATGCACATTGTCTCACACACGTGCCTCATCAAGAAGGAGAGAGGAGTCGACGGGATTCTAGCAGCGCAGGGAGATTAAAGGGCTTGAGTAAGTGGTACCTTAGTGATTGCTTTCTGGAACCCGATAAATTTGCAGACCACATCAAAGTTCCTCTCCTAGTGGGCCAGAAGTTTTCTACCCACAGGCACATTGGTTTCATGGGAAAGATATCTGATGGAAGACCCACACATTTCATAACGGTCTTTAGTTTTGTGAAGAATTGTTTTACATAAGATGGTGTCAGGCTATTCTCCACACCTGCTGAGGACAAATGGAGTATTCTGAGACTGACTACAAAAATGAACCTATATTTTTTTTTCTACTTTAATGTTTTTTTATTATATTATGTTAGTCACCATATAGTACATCCCTGGTTTCTGATGTAAAGTTCGATGATTCATTAGTTGCGTGTAACACCCAGTGCACCACGCAATACGTGTCCTCCTTACTACCCGTCACCAGCCTATCCCATTTCCCCACCCCCTCCCCTCTGAAGCCCTCAGTTTGTTTCTCATAGCCCATAGTCTCTCATGCTTCATTCCCCCTTCTGATTACCCCCCTTTCTTTATCCCTTTCTTCCCCTACCGATCTTCCTAGTTCTTATGTTCCATAGATGAGAGAAATCATATGATAATTGTCTTTCTCTGCTTGACTTATTTCACAATTGAGCTACACTATGATCCAGCCATTGCACTACTGGGTATTTACCCCAAAGATACAGACGTAGTGAAGAGAAAGGCCATATGCACCCCAATGTTCATAGCAGCATTGTCCACAATAGCCAAATCGTGGAAGGAACCGAGATGCCCTTCAACAGATGACTGGATTAAGAAGTTGTGGTCCATATATACAACGGAATATTACTCAGCTATCAGAAAGAACGAGTTCTCAACATTTGCTGCAACATGGATGGCACTGGAGGAGATAATGAAAAATGAACCTATCTTAAATGGCCAGCATAAACCTCTGGGAGAGAGGGATAGTGTGGTGTCATATGGATTTTTGTTGTATGTTTTTCTTTCTTCTTTCTTATAAGACCTGATCATCTGCAAGATGGAAGAATAAGGGAAGAAAATTCTTCATCTAGTCCTCCTAAAAAGAATGCTGGTTTGAAAAAGGTTTTCCTTAGAGTATAGTAAGGATATTGTATTAAACGGTGGACACTAGGGCTGCAAGAAGATGTTGAAACTAGGACCATATTGGTGTCTCAAAGATTCAAAAGATCTCTTGAAGGGGGAATGAACCATGAGAGACTGTGGACTCTGGGAAACAAACTGAGGGCTTCAGAGGGGAGGGTGTTGGGGGATTGGGATAGGCCGGTGATGGGTAGTAAGGAGGGCACGTATTGCGTGGTGCACTGGGTGTTATATGCAAATAATGAATCATGGAACTTTACATCAAAAACTAAGCCTATACTGTATCGTGACTAACATAACATAATAACAAATTATTTAAAAAAGAGAGATCTCTTGACCAAAATTATTTCTGTATTTCCTTTTGACTTACAGGTATCAAAGGAGAACTTTGATTTATTTGAGGCTTAGATAGGTTCTGACTGACCACTGATCTTGTACTATGTCAAAGCCTGACTACTGTTCTAGGATGAGCTAATGATTTACCATTCACCCCTGCCCCACTCCATTGTCTGCCAGCTATGCCCTGTCCACTAACAGGATATTAAAAATAGGGGTGCAAGGCGATGTCATCAAAATGGCAGAACAAGGACTTCCAAAAAAAAAAAAAAATCCCCTCCATAAAAGTAGCCACCATAAAATTTCCAAAAACTGTCAGAATCAATTTTTTTCAGAACTCTGCTTGTAGCAACCCAGTAACTTATTCAAGAAAAACAACTGAATCTCAGTAAGAGCAGCAACTCTTAGCCTAGGCCCATCCCCACTCCCCAGCTTAGCGGAAGCCTTGAGAAATAACTTGCATTCCTGGTACCTGACAGGGCAGAATGAAGCTGGAGCACTTTCAGAGACTCATTCCCAAAGAATAATAATTATTTGATCTGCCTCCTGGTTCTCTAGTAGACACTCAAGAAGTTACATTTCACTCCAAAGTCTTTTCACCCACCTCAGAACTTGCCTAGGACTGAAAGTCTTCGGGGTAGAGGCATTTGTTGAAATCATTTATCTGCTAGTGTCTTAATATGGGCACTGCTTGAGACCGTGGAGGAAAACAATAGGCCAAGCAAAATGCTTAGAAGAAAAAGCTAGACAGTGAGTTCTCTGCAGGCACTTGGAAAATCTAGAAGATTGTGACACCCTATGCATGCAGTTATACACATTTTCACGAAAGACCTGAGTTGGCCCTGGCTGACCTGCAGGCTCTGTACAAGCAGGAAATCAGTGAAAACAGCCCAAATATCCATCAATTGATGGATGGATGGATGGATGGATGGATGGATGGATGGATGGATACATGTGGTATATCCATATGTTGGAATATTGTTCACCCATAAAAAAGGAAGAAAGTAGTGATACATACTACAACATGGTTGAACTTGCAAATACTATGCTGAGGGAAAGAAGAAAGACACAAAAGGCCATATATTGTATGATTCCTTCAAATGAAGAAATTTCCATAATAGGCAAATCCATTAGAGACAGAAAACTGATCAGTAGTTGCCAGGGGTTGAGGGAAGGAGACAATTGGCAGCTCCTGGGTATGGCGTTTCTTTTCGAGATGATTAAAAAGTTCTGGAATTGGATAATGAGGATGATTGCACAACCTTGTGAATATACTAAAAACCACTGAATTATATGCTTTAAAATGGTGAGTTTTATGTTATGTGAAATTTTATGTGAATTATCTCAGTGTTTTTAATGTGAATGTGAGAGAGATTGGGGTATTTCTTCTCCCCTCTACTACTTTTCAGTTAGGCCTCTCTGGCAGCAGGCACGTTCTTTGTCTAAATTTCCCACCGGGCAGTCCCTCCTCCACGGCTCCAACTCACACCATGTACCAGGAGCATTATTTCTTCTCTGTGCCCCTTGATATGAAAGTAGAAATGGTTTCCCACTCTTGCCATTATAGACTGGGTCCCCCACACTCTATGTTTCCTCAACTCTTCTGACACCACTAGAAGACAGACCATCTCAGTGACTTTTCTTTTCTGGTGGGATCTTACTATGCACAGGTGTTCCTAACTGACAGTGAAGCCATGTTCTTTGAAGCTCTGATATGCTGAAATGCGCTCCAGTGGATGGATAGGACAATAGGGTAAGGGATGCAGATGTTTTCCAATGCCCTATGTTCAACCCCACTGTCATCCCATTCTATACTGTCTTGGGAAATCTGACCTCCCACAATATCTTCAGCTGTCACCTCAGTTTGGAATTTCCGTCTCTAATTAGATTCCTGACTTTTAGACTAACCTTTCTAATGGTCCCATGAAGGTTTCCTCATGAGTGTCTTTAAGCTCTCTCAACTCAGTATGTACACTTGCCAATTTCATCCACCCATTCACTCAAATTAGACACACTCTCTTTGAGTCCATCCTATCTCATCTAAACAGACCTGAAATCCCACTTACTTTTTAGATGTACTTAGGAGTATTAGGTCTTCAGTTCCCCTGATTTCATCACCTTATGCTCCTACTTCTAAATATCCTCTCTAGGACCGGTTTCTTCTTTGTAGGACATTCTCCTACATATCCACAATGCCATGATCACTCTAGAGAAATTTAACATTGATGCCATAATACTTTCTAGTACACAAGAAATTTTCAAATTTTCCCAGTTATCCTGACAATGTCTTTAATGGTTAATTATTTTTAATCAAAGGTCAAATTGGGTAAAACAGATTAGTCATTTGTCATGTCCTTTTATTCTTCGTGAACAACTCCTTCACTTTTTTCCCTTGTCTTTCGTTGAGAGTGAGATTTTTGCAACACCCAAAATCCCACAGACTTGGACTTTCCTGACTGTTTTCTCATGTTTAAATTCCGAGTAGACATATTTGGCAAGGATATAATGTAAATGACATTGGGTCTTTCTCCATGCATCACATCAGGAAACAATAATGTCAGATTATCCCATTATGGGTAATGCTATTTGATTACTGGTTAAAAGATGCCTAACAGATTTACTTCAAAGTAGAAATAACTTTTTTTTTAATTAGTAAGTAACTTGTGAAGTTAAACTTTAAAATGGTATGAATATCTTGTTACTCAAGATTCTTTCACCAAAAGATTTTAGTATCTATTGCTGTCCTTGCCTGAATTAATCATTACCTCAATGGTGACAAAATGGTCATTTTCTGTCATTCCTTCTACATTCCACCAGCATTCTTCTGTGAAGAACCCCTCTCCACTCTCTCCTCTCATTTTGTCTTGTGTGCTTGCTTGTTTTTGAAAGTCAGTTTTTAATTCAATTTAATAAAAGACATTATTATCATTGTTCTTGGGATACTCAATGGTTCCCTAAGTTGGCTAGTGGGAACTTCTTCAGTCTAGCTCCTGTGCTCACTTGATATGTCCGCATCGGTTTTTGAACACTCTCTTGCTTTCAGAGACAGTAAGATACTCCAGATTCAGCTTGTACTGTTCTTTCCTGATACCCCATTCAACAGAGTTAAGAAATATGTGTTGAAATCATGAGTCATTCTAATACTTTCAAATCCAATACAGAGAGCTCTTCATCTCCTCCTATCCCATATTTGTAGCTCCCTTCTCTCGTGATAAAACCTGGTTCCTAACAACACCCAGTGCTAACTCATTTGCTCTATCCTATAATTTGCACAAAGTAGTACGGGAATTGTGACGCCAGTACCACATCCTACAGCAAACCTACCACGCAAAGCCCAAATTTCTTTGCAATTCTTTTTTGCCTTTAGACTATATCCCACTAAGCATGTGCAGCCAAGGTTTTGTGTTCAGTTAGTTGGGATGATTCTTTCTTTCTTTGGGGCTTTGCTATCAACCGATTGTACAGTAGGGTTCATTTGTTTCTCTTTTTGTTCAAATTAGGGGTTTGGGCTCTGGTTTATTTAATTTTATTTTCGAATATGCATAATGTTATGATGATTTAAAAGTAAAAACTTTATGAGAAGGCAAACTCAGTAAAGTGTCACTGTTTCCTCATCCCTCTACCCTTTTCTCATTCCTACCCTACACCTGTCATGGAGGCAACTATTTCATTAGCTTCTAGTTTATTCTTCCCAAGTTTCTTTTTGCAAAAACATGGGTGTGTGTGTGTGTGTGTGTGTGTGTGTGTTCTTCTTTCCTATTTCCTCTCCTTTCTTACATAAAAAGTAGCTACTATATGTCCTCTTTTTCACTTTGTAGTTTTAATTTGAAACCTATCCCAGAAATAACTGAACAATTAATAGAGATCTTCCCCCATTCTTTTTATAGTCGAATAGCTACTCCAATGTGTGGACGTATCACAGCTTATTTAACCAATATTTCCTGTATTGGCACTCAGGTTGTTTCCATGACTTTATTCCCACAAATCACAGTTTGCTGAGTAACATCGTGCATGTGCTTTTTGCTTGCTTGTTTTGAAGGGTCAGCTTCAGGGCAAAGTTCTAGGGGATCAGATTGCTGGGGCAGAGGGTAAATGTTGCACAGATAATTTTTTGGCTATTGCCATAACTCCCGCCAAATCGATTATATACCATTCAAATTTCTATCAGCAATGTATGTACCTGGGTTATGGCTGAATTATCTCCCCCTACAATTCATATATTGAAGCCCTAACCCCTGGTACCTTAGAATGTGACTATATTTGGAGATCGGGCCTTTAAAGAGGTGCATAAGTTCAAATAACTCCAGTAAGGTAACCCCTCGTCCAATCTGACTGGTGTCATAGAAGAGGAAATTTGGACACACAGAATGATACCAGAGATGTGCTTACCTAGAGGAAAGGCCATGTGAGAAGGTAGCCATCTGCACCCAAGGACAGAGACCTCAGAAGAAACCAAACCTGCCAACAACTTGATCTTGGACTAGCCTTCAGAACGGTGAGAAAATGCATTTCTGTGTGTCCCTCACCTAGTCTGTGGGAGCTGTTCACTGCAGCCCAGCACACAACCCAGCCTGATTCTCCACAGCCTCGCCAGCAGTGGATGGTCCAACTTGTGAGTTTTTCCATTTTCATCTGTGGGAAAAAAGTACAGTTGTAATCAGTATTATTGTTATTCTGAGTACAGCCGAGCATCTTTTCGTGGGTTTAAAGATCATTTTCTTATTTTTGTGGAAAGGGGTGATTGGAAGGTTTTTTCTCAATTTTTAAAAATACTTTAGACATTAGGGAGATAGTCACTTATTTCTGATACATCACGGTGCAAACATTTTCTTCCAGTGATCCACTTTTCTTTTGATTTTGCTTACCTTTTGCCATGCAATTTTTTCTTAATTTTATGTAGTAGAAATTGTCAATCTCTCTCTCTCTCTCTCTTTTTTTTTTTTTTGCATGTGGATTTTGAGTCACATTTAGAAATCTTTTTCCCACACTCAAGTTACAAAACCATTCATCTGTGTTTTCTTCTAGTACTGGTGTGATTGTTTCTTTTGTATTTTTTTTTTAAGATTTTATTTATTTATTTAAAAGAGAGCAAGAGAGAGAGCGAGATAGAACATGAGCGGGGAGGAGAGGGAGAAGCAGTCTTCCCGCGAGCAGGGAGCCTGATGCAGGGCTCGATCCCAGGACCCTGGGATCATGACCTGAGCTGAACACAGATGCTTAACGGACCAAGCCACCCAGACGCCCCTTATTTTGTATTTTTTACATTGAGGTTTTTCATCCTTTTAGTTTATCACACATGGCATAAGGTGTCAATCCAGTTTTATCTTTTCTCCAATGGCTATCCAGCTGTTTCGGCATCATTTATTAAAAAGTTCACCTTTTCTCCAGTTATTTGAAAAGCCACCTTTACCAAATAATACATTTCTGTGCATGTTTGAATCCATTTCTGGACTTTGGTTTTGGTCTCTCTGGTCCCTCTGCTTGCACACCAGTACCCCCTGTATTAACCAGCGACCAATTAGGGTGTGTTTTACTGTCAGGTAAGATCATTCTCCCTCATTTCCTCACCCTCCTCCCTGCCCAGAAGTTCCTAGCTCTTTTTGTGTGTTTATTTTTCTACATGACTTTAGAATCAACTTAATTACTTAAAAAAAAAAAAAAAAAGGTTGTTGGCTTTTTTCTTGCAATTGGATTAAATTTGTATATTCACTTGAGAAGAGCTGACATCTGAATGATGTTGAGTCGTTCTCTCCAAGAACAATGGATGCTTTTTTAGTTGCTCAAGGCTACTTTCATGTCTCTTGGGAGCATCTTAAAATTTCCTTATGTAGATTTTACATATTTCCTTTTTCTTTAATTGGAGCACAGTTGACGCCTGATGCTACATTCGGTTCAGGTGTACAACATAGTGATTCATCATCTCTATACGCTTTGCTGTGCTCCCCACAAGTGTAGCTGCCATCTGTCACCAGACAACACTATCACACTACCATTGACTATATGTCCTGTGCCGGAACTTCCAACGCCATGACCTAGTCATTCCATAACTGGAAGCCAGAATCTCCCACGTCCTTTCAGCCCTTTTGCCCATCCCCCACCCCCCAAAAGATATATGTATCCATGCATATATGTACACACGTGCGCGCGCGCTCGCGTGCACGCACAGGAATATTACTCGGCCATAAAAAAGAATGAGACCTTGCCATTTGCAACCACACGCATGGATCTAGAGAGTATAATGCTAAGTGAAATAAGTCAGACTGAGAAAGACAAATACTATATGATTTTACTTATATGTGGAATCTAAAATACATATTTAAGATTCACCTTTTTGTTGCAACCATTAAGGAGTTTTCCCTCTTACGTTGTATCCTATAATTAGCTATCTATATACATATGAAGGCAATGGAGTTTTGTAAGTGAATTTTATATCTTACTATTTTCCTAAATTCCTTATCTAATTTCCATGTGTTTAATCACTAATTCTTGGGTTTTCAAGATTCACTATCATTTCACCTATGTATAGAGATAGTTTTTCTTCTCAAATTTGTGTACCTTTATCTAATGATATTGACCAATAGCTCCAATACAGTGTTAAATAATAGTAGAGAGAGGGAGCATCGTTACCTGGTTTCTAGTCTTGGCCAGAGTGCATCTCATGCTTCCCAACTAAATAAGATGCTAAGTTTAGGACATATACATACATATAGACACAAATCATACATACATGTGTGTACATATGTGAAATTACGTAAAGAAAGTATCCATTAATTGCTGTTTTATTGAGTGCATTTTTCAGGAACGGGATTTAAATGTTGTTGAAAATCTTTCAGCACCCATGGAGATAATATGATTTTTCTCCTTATATCTATTAATAAGGCAAATTATATTAATGGATTTCTTCATATTGAAGCTCCTCGCATTCCTGAAATTTGCTATTGATGTTTTATTTTATTATGGTGGATTGAGATTCTTTTTGCTAAAATTTTAATTAATTTTTGCAACTATATTTATAAAGGAAATTAGTCTGTAGTTCCCCTCTAGGCTACATTATTGTTATTATCATTACTGCTATTACTAATCTTTATTAGGTTTAGATATCAACATTATACTTACTTCTTAAAACGAATTTGGAAGTTCTCCTTCATTTTCTACACTCTGGAACAATTTGTGAAACAATTTACAGAGCATTAAGATTATCTGAGCTGTGGAGGTTTGTAGAATTCTCCTATGCAAACATCTGGGTCTCGTGTTTCAATATAATCATTTGGTATCTTTTTCCATCTTTTTTCCACTCCAGAGAGTGGTCTATCTGAGCTTTCTATATCAAATGGGGTCTGTTTTAGTAAATTACATTTTTACAGAGAATAATCAATTTCATAGTTTCTGAATGTATTTGCACAGTTTTGTAAAGTAGTCTACTTATGATTTATTTTCATTGTTACAATGGTTGTTTCCCTCTAGTCTTACCTTATTTTGTATGTTTGTGTTTTCCTTCTTTTCTTGATTGGGTTGGCTATTGGCATGTCTATTTTACTTTTTTTCCCCCCAAACAACCAGAATTTTGATTCATTTGTTGGCTCTACTCTTTTTACTATTTTCTCCCACATTAACTTCTTCTTTTCTCTTTATTATTCCCTTCCTTGTGCTTTCTTTTGACTTATCTTTTGATTTTTCTATATTTTTAAATTGGGAATTAAATTTGTGTATTTTAAAACTTTTTTATCAATTTAAGTATTTAAGATCATGGGTTTTCCTTGGATCACTGCTTTAATTGTGTCTCACAAATTCTGATGTGTGCATTTTCATTCTAATTATTGGGCTTCTTTTTTTTAATTCTGCAATTTTGTGTCATATAGCTCCTCTCACCCAATAGTAGTTTAGTATTTATTATTGTTTTTCAAATTCAGATAGAAGGACCTTTTTAAGTTTTGTTATTAATTTCTATGTTCTGGCACTTACTAGGACTTTCTTTGTGACCCAACACGTGGACCATTTTTGTGAACACCATGTTTGTGGTTTCAGAAGAGAATGTATTCTCTATATTACCAAGGCTTGAGATCTGCTCTATATCCATACGTTCACTAATTATGCTGAGGAGCTCTTTATACCCTATTTATTTTACTGTTTCCATGTTTCTGGAATATCTTTGTTAATCCCTTGATGCTTAGCTTTTCTGAACCACTTTGTTATAAGTGTGTCTTATGTATCTCATAGAATTAAGTTTTACTGTGAGTCAATTATAACATATTTACTGAGGGTATTTTGCAATTTATTAATAAGCTTATTAACAAATTATTATGATATCACAGATATAATTTATTAATATGACTGATGTACTTGGTCTCAACTCATATTGTGTATAAAATTGTTTGTACACATAGCTTTTTTCTCTATGTGGCTTGTTTTCTGGGCCTATTTTATATTTCTTCTGGTGTTTAGGAAGGTCAGAAAAGCAGTTAGCTTTTCACCAATACCTATCATCATGCCCTTAGTGCATTTGTTCTTATTTAGCCTCGACTCATTGGTCTGTCTGTTTTAAGTACTATCCTTCACTCCTACCCCTTACCTATGCAACAATGTATTGTCTCAGTTCAGAATATGTAACAGCTGTCCCAACCTTGTTTACTACAGATTTACACCAAAATATACCTGATGCTCAATCTCAGTCCACTTGCCCAAGTTTCCTGGTCCTGCTCTTGTTTTGATTGAATCATATTCACCCTTTAGTCGACCCCTTACAGAACAATGTCAAGTGACCTCTGAGCTTTTGCACATAGAACACTGCTTGTCACAGTCCTCATCCTTGGTGATGAGCTCATCTAGAAAGAAAAGATTCTTATTCACTTCCTGTAGTTTCTTGAAAATGCAGCTCCATTGTTCTCTCATTTTACATGAGAAGTCTGATGCTTACTCGCTCTTCTTTCCTCTGTAAGGGATTTGGTCTTTTTGCCTGGAGACCTAGAGAATTTTTTTCTTTGTCTTTAAGTAAGTCCGATATTTTCCTGGTATGTGTCTTGGACTTCACCATTCCAGGTTAATTTTCCTAGGAGCACAGTGGGGCTTTTAAACCTGCCAACTCAAGTCTTTTTTTCTTTTTTTTTTTTCACTAAAAAGAATTTATTCCAGGGGAATAATCGGAGATTTTTACAAAGATTTACCTGCTAGGATGTTTGTCTCAGCCGGTTCGTAACAGTAAAAAACTTGAAACAATCTAAATTTCCAACATTGAGAGAATAGCTAAATAAATTAATACTCATGTGTGTGACTGAATATAATGCAATTATTTAAAATGACATATAAAAGTGATCATAATACTTAAAAAACAAAAAAAATAAGTAGTATTTTGTAAAATTCAAAAAACACCTACAAAATGAAAAGAATCTGAAGCATGAACACCTAAATGAAAAATTATGTTTTATTCTTCTCTGTATTATATTTCCCTGTTTAAAATATTAAAGTGTATTCCTTTTGTAATCAGACCCCAACAAAATCTTTAATAATATGTTTTTTTATTTTATTTACTTATTTCTATTTACTTATTTTTATTATGTTATGTTATCACCACACAGTGCTCCATGAGTTTTGGATGTAGTGTTTCGTGATACTTTTAACTTTGGTAATTTGTCTTAGCTCACAGGGTGAAATAGTAGTTGTTTTCCGTTGGAACGTTTTTCCTTTGCAAACTCTTCTGGGCCTATCTTCTACCAATTATAGTCTCTGTGTTCTTTTTTGCTTCATTCCTCGTCTGTCAGCCCCTTTCAGACTCTCCTCAGCGTCTCTTAGGTGGTCGGGGAGATCTAGTCCCATGAGTACCTTGTAACTTAGCCTTTATTTTAAGATGATTTTGTCTTGTCCTTCATTTCTTTCCTGAGTTCATTCAACTCTTACCTCACACGTTCCGAGTTTTTGTCTATTACTCTTCTGAGCCTTGAAACTTCTGATCTAGGATGTCGGTTTTATATTTCCGGATACTTGTTTTAGGATATTTAATGGAGTCTGGGTGTTGTGTCAAGGTTTTCTTCTGCTTCATGTTTGGTTTTGATAAGAGCATTTGCTTCTGCTGAAATGTTTGGATGCTCATATTTTGTTTCCTTATTAGCCTTGCGTTGGTGGTATTCATTCTTAAGAGTTTATATATGGTTGTATGTAGGCACAGCTGTGGTGTTTGGGTGACTGACAATGTTTCTTAGTTCAAGAGCACCCTCTTCTGTTGGTACTGGAAAGTGTAGATTCTTCCATTGATGGCACTTTCTGGGGGGAGGGATTGGTATCTCTCCTGATTTTTGAGATTCTCTTTTGTTTGGCAAAATATTCTCATTTCCTTATTTCCCTTCACTAACAAGCTTCCAAAAGCACCCCTGCCCAGTGGTGTCCTCTCCTTCAGAAGTGACTCCTTACCCACACTGCCAACCCTTGTCCCATGAAAAGCCAAGGTCTTCCATTCAATTCCCCAGCTACCTGGCCTCAGAGTTGTTCTCATTAGTTTTCACTCAAGGGCAAACTTCTCTCTCTGGAGGTTAGTTTATCTGTGGTTTTATCATCAAAGCCCCCAGACCCCTCTTTTCTTTACCATATTCTACCTGGTTCTTTGTTCCCGATGACGTGGTCTGCCGCTGACAGCGTTGTACCTGGGAGCTCACGTTCTGACTCTAATGTAATTTGAAGTTGGGCGTTCTCTCTCCTACTTATGTTGTGTGTGTGTGCGTATTAGAGACGGACAGACAGAAAAGAAAGAATCTGGAAGTCGTTATCGACTCAGGGAATTCTTAAAACTGTTTTGACCATAAGAAAACTAATTTTTAGGATTACTAATAAAGCCTTATTAAAGTCAGGTCCCTTGGCTTCCGGGCCAGTTTTACCACTCATGCTCTATGTGGCCTTGGACAAATCACTTAAATCTGGATGCTAGTTTTCTTTTAGTGAAAGAATATCTGCAAGAATCTTTCCATTGATATTCAATAAACTTTAGACTCCTCCATTCCTCTTTCCACCCTTAGCGCCCCTCCCCATATTAGGCATGCAAATGAAATTAACTGGCATCTTACAACTCGGGCCTTAATATCACAGAGAAAACTAGTTGGGTGTAAGCTGAGTCTTGACAAAAATAAATAAATATAAATTTGCTTCCTGGTTTAAAAAGAATTGAGATCTCTGTTAATTCAATTTGCAGCCCTCTCGAGGTGAGGGCTCAGTTGGGAGCTGCCACGTGTCTGCTCTGGGTTTCTTTTACAAGGTCAGGATGTTCCCTCCCAAGCACGCACAGTCCTCACCAAGTGCAAGGAGAAGCCACCACCACCACCTCCTTCCCTCCCCTCCATGCTCCTCTAGGCACAGGCTTCTGCCTTTAAGCCGGCCTCTATCTCCACTCCTACAGGAGACCATAATTTTAAATAAACCAAAGTAGGGAAAGCACAGAGACATTGCAAGGGTCAATGAGAAAACATACCACGTCACCATAACCACTCTTGCTCAATAACACGAATTTATGTAGTGTTCTCAGTTTTCATATGGCTACAATAATAACACATACTCCCCATTCGTGGAAGCCTGAGACACAACGGCACAGGTGATTCATCCCGGAAGGGCCCTCTGGGTCACCCTGGCAGTGCCCTTGCCTCCCACCAAAATGACCCTCACCTATTGTAAACAGATGCAAGTATGGGATGGGTAGAGAGATCCTCCTATTTTTAAGCTGTCAAGGTCAAAGGGTGAGTCTGCCCCCTCAGTCACCTGCTCAAGGGTTCC
Source organism: Ursus maritimus (assembly GCF_017311325.1). Lineage (NCBI taxonomy): Eukaryota > Metazoa > Chordata > Mammalia > Carnivora > Ursidae > Ursus > Ursus maritimus. The sequence continues at coordinate 19,628,624 of NW_024423343.1, read as the reverse complement.
CAACACTTTGACATTCAGGAAGCCAAGCAGAAATAGACTTCCTTTATCAGCATCTAATCTCCAGCCCTATTCATTCCAAAACTATACCCACTGTCATTTGTAGGCTTTCTATCTCTCTGCATCTGTGTCCGGGACACTGGCCGCAATGGTGACAACAATAGCAGGTCAGCACAAACACACACACATGGGTGTGCACACACAAGCACACATGGGTACACACATGACACACACAAAGACACAAACACACATGTGCACCCATGTAGTTAGGTATGTCAGAGAAAAGGGAAGATATGTTGAACTGAAATATATCCTTGGGCAAAAGATTGGGAAACCAGAGGCCAGAAAGAACAGACTCGTAGCCCCCTGAACACCCCCAAAAATCAAGAGCTTTCTTATCTACTCCAACTGTCTCTACCAATTCATTCCAGAGGTCAGGAAGTCTCTTTCTGATCTCACCCTCTGTCAGACTCTCTCTGGCCAAGCTCTTTCCGTAAGAAAACAGAACAACTTTCAGACAGGAATCTGACCCTTACTCTGCTGCTTAGAACCCTTCACTGGCTTCTCACTTCTAAGGTCAGCTAAGCTAAGACACGTCAGCACACAGCTACTTTACCAAGTGGACTGTGCCAAGTGTGATGAGAAGTTAGAGGGGGAACTCAGGGGATGGAGAAATTCCTTCTAGCTAGAGACACAGGGCAAGCTCCACTGAGACGGTGATGGGGTTTTTTGTTTTATGGGTTTTTTTTTGTTTTGTTTTTAAAGGTTTTTTTTTTTTTTTCATTTGACAGAGAGAGAGAGAGAGAGCACGCCAGTGAGAACAGGAGCAATAAGGGGGAGGAGCAGAGAGAGAGGGAGAAGTAGACTCCAAGTTGTGCAGGGAGCCCCGCTGTGGGGCTCAGTCCCAGGACCCCGGGGTTATGACCTGAGCCAAAGGCAGACGCTTAACCGATTGAGCCAGGCGTCCCAAAAAGGTAATGCCTTACCAAGCACTGACATAGAGTTATAAAGACCACTGGGGCCAATTTCTAGGAAATTTCTAGGAAATACCCTTGGAAAACAGTGAGTGATTAAATTGGGCTACACTGAAGCATGCATCTAAGGAGGGGGCAGGAGATATTCACTGTCAGAGAGGTGGGCTGGGGCCATGTCAGGGAGCATCTGGACTATCTCTTTCCTAAGAGACATTTCCTAAGACTTTTCGTGACCTATTCGGCCTCAGTTCTCCCCAGCGTCTCCAGGTTGGATATGCAGAGCAGTCATAGTACACCATGAGCCTCAAAATATTTGATGCATCAAGATTTGTAGCTTTTAGAATACACTTTTTTGAACGAGAAGACAAAAATAACAAAAACATGTTTCACCTTTGGCAGTACTGTGACTGATGTGTCTTCTCTAACCTTGGGGTCAGCTATTCCATAAGCGTCATGTGGCCCAAAGTGTTTTCCAGCCCTGAAGAAATAGAGCTAGCCCAGTTGAAGGTGGCCATGCTTGTTTCCATGTGGGGTTGGAAGAACAGGAAGGTCCCTATGAAAAGAGAAAAAATGTAGGCAAGGTAAAACATTGCACGCCAGTGTGCAAATGGCCACCTTATGGAAGTACTTAAGTCTACTCATGACCTTAGAGCTAATTTGAATTGAAACTGAAATTCGTTGGAAATGAGTAGGAGATCTAGCATAACGTAATAGTCAATATCACCAACTCAAGTACCAGGGAGAAAATGGCAGAATTAGGACTCAAACCCATGTCTAACTGTGCAAACCGGGCAGTTAGGCTATTTCTCCAAGGCTCTGTGCCCTTATCTGTGAAATGGAGATCCCAAGGGTAGGTACTTTAGAGTTACTTTGAGAATTACATGTGGTAATAGACACAGAGCTCTTAACATCATCCCTGGCACATAGATAGGGCTCAGTCAATATTCAATGACTGTTGTTGAGCAAATAAATATCCACTAAATATCAGTAAGGAAAAAAGGAACCTCCATAAATAGAGTCCACGGATACTTGACACAGGAGCAAAAACAATACAATAGAGCAAAGTTAGTGCCTCCAACAAACAACTGGACACCCACGCAGAAGAAGGTGTTTGAACAACTGGACACCCACGCAGAAGAAGGAAGCTAGATGCCGATTTTACAGCCTTCACCAAAAAACTAACTCAGAATGAATCATAGAACTAAATATAAAGTGAAAACTCATAAAAGTCCTAGAAGGTAACATAGGAAAGAAGCCTAATGACCTTGGGATGGCGGTTCCTTTTTAGACACAGCACCAAAGGCACCATCCGGCAGATAAATAATTGATAAACTGGACTTCACTAGAATTAAAAATGTCTGCTCCACAAAATACAGCATCAAGAGGATTAGAAGATAAGCCACACACCTGGAAAACATGTTTGCGCAAGACATGCCTGATAAAGGATTGTTCTCCAAAATATGCAAAGAGCTCCTAAAACTCAACAATAAGGAAACAAACAACCTGGTTTTTCAAATGAGCCGAAGACTTTAACAGACACCCCCTCTGTTATAGATACAGATGGTAAATAAGCATAAGGAAAAGATACTGCATATCCTATGTCATCGGGGAAATGCAAATTAAAACTACGGTGAGAAACTAGTACACACCTAATTCGAATGGCTCAAACCCAGACCACTGACGGCACCAAATGCTGACGAGGATGTGGGGCGACAGGAATGCTCGTCCTTGCTGGTCGGAGCGCAAAATGGTGCAGTCACTTTGCAATACAGTGTGGCTGTCTAAATGTACTCTTATCATACATTCCAGCATCACACTCCTTGATATTCACCCAAAGAGGTGAAAACTTATGTCCACACAAAAGCCTGCACACAGATGTTTATAGCAACTTTATTCATAATGGCCCAAACTGAAAAGAAACCAAGATGGCCTTCAGTACGTAAACGGATAAATGAACTGAGGTCCATCCAGACAATGGGTCATTATTCTGCCTCCAAAGAAATAAGCTACCGAGCCATGAAAAGGAGGCATGGAGGCAATTTAAACGCACATCACTATGTGAAAGAAGCCAGTATGAAAAAGCTCCATACTGTATGTATGTCCAACATATATGACATTCTAGAAAAGGCAAAACTATGGAAACAATAAAAAGATCCGCAGGTGCTAGTGGTGGGGGAGGGACACGAATAAACAGAGCACAGAGCAGTGAAAATTCCCGGAGAATACTACAATGGCAGATACATGTCGTTATAGTTTTGTCCAATCCACAGAAAGCACAGTATCAACACTGAACCCAGAGGTAAACTACGGACTTTGGATGATTTGAGTGTCAATGTAGGTTCATCCTCAGTAAAGAAATGTGCCGTTCCAGTGAGTGGTGCTGTCAAGAGGGAGGCTCTGCGTGTGCGGGGACAGGGAGTCTGGGGAATCTCTATACCTACCTCTCGATTTTGCTATAAGCCTAAAACAACTCTAAAAAAAGCAGTGCACATCGATAAAGAAAAAGTGAGATATATATATATAATAATGTGTGATATACATGATATATATATAATGTGTGATATATGTGATATATATATCGATGTGATATATAGATAGATACAAAATGAGTAATGCAATATTACTCAGCTGCAAAAATAATGAGTTCTTGCCATTTGTGACAACGTGGATGAACTAGAGGGTATTATGCTAAGTGAAATAAGTCAGACAGAAAAAGACAAACACCGTATTATTTCACTTATATGTGGAATCTAAAAAACAAGGCAAACGAACAAACACAGAAACAGAATCATAAGTGCAGAGAACTAACTGGTTGCCCGAGGGGAGGGAGGTGAGGAGGGAGGCGGATAAAATAAGTGCCGAGGATTAAGAGGCACAAGCTTCCAAGGAGGGCACGGATTGCACGGAGCACTGGGTGTTATACGCAACTAATGAATCACGGAACTTTACATCAGAAACCAGGGATGTACTGTGTGGTGACTAACATGATATAACAAAAAAATATTATTATAAAAAAAAGAGGCACAAACTTCCAGTTGGAAAGGGACAGTCAATCATGTTGTCAGCACGTTGTACGGCGACAGATGGTGACCACATTCATGGCGAGCAGTAACGTGCAGCATTGTCAAGCCATCGTGTTGCACACCTGCAACTCACCTAACGCTGTATACCAACTATACAGCAATAAAAAGTCTTAATTTAAAAAAAAATTAAAAAGTGACATGCTAAAAAATAAAGAGAAAAAGGAAAAAGGGAGCATATAGATGATACTATCCTGCATGGCTCATTATTGTGATCAGTGGTAAGGACAGCTGTTTAAAAAAGAAAAAAGTGGGGGGGGGGGGCCTGGGCGGCTCAGTCTGTTAAGCGGCTGCCTTCAGCTCAGGTCATGATCCCAGGGTCCTGGATTGAGTCCTGCATCAGGCTCTCTGCTCAGCAGGAGCCTGCTTCTCCCTCTCCCTCCACCCATCCCCCCTGCTCATGCTCTCTCTCTCTCTCTCTCTCTCAAATAGATAAATAAAATCTTTAAAAAAAAAAGAAAGAAAGAAAGAAAGAAAGAAAGAAAGAAAGAAAGAAAGAAGGAAGGAAGGAAGGAAGGAAGGAAGAAAGAAAGAAAGAAAGAAAGAAAGAAAGAAAGAAAGAAAGAAAGAAAGAAAGAAAGAAAGAAAGAAAAAAGTGAAACCCACAAAAGCAATGAAATACTCTTCAGTTGGTGGAACTGGAGAACACGGGGGTGGGGTGGGGTGGGGTGGGGTGCGGTGGGGCAAGGGGTATTTCACTGAAGTGGCCTGGGACTAGGAGGAAAGACATCATGGTCCAGACTCTGACATGAATCAATGTGCAGTTTTCGGCAAGCCATGACATTTCTCCAATCCTCAGGGTTTCTGTGTGTGTGTGTGTGTGTGTGTGTGTGTGTGTGTGTGTGTGTGTTTTTAAGATTTTATTTATTTGACAGAGACACAGTGAGAGAGGGAACACAAGCTGGGGGCGGGGGGGGAGGGAGAAGGAGAAACAGGCTCAGAGCAGAGACACAGTGAGAGAGGGAACACAAGCTGGGGGCGGGGGGGGAGGGAGAAGGAGAAACAGGCTTCCGCTGAGCAGGGAGCCCGATGTGGGGCTCGATCCCAGGACGCTGGGATCATGACCTGAACTGAAGGCAGACGCTTAACGGCTGAGCCATCCTTAACTTTAGAACTGCCACATTGAGCTGACTGGCCTCTGAGACCCTTCAGTTCTCTGACTTCCTCTGAGGTCATGACAATGGGGGCTAACTATGTCTAAAGACCCTTGAAACCCAACCTAAGTGGTCCTAAAGGAAAAGTTTGGTTACAGCCCTACAGTTGAGGCAGGAAACTGAACTAGAGACTAAACTAGATCCAGATAGATATTCTTTCCAGCCCAAGACCTGATGCTTCTGGAGGGATTGAGGTCATGTTTCTTTCACGAAGGTCTAGCATAGCACAGGCCTTCCATAGAGAGTAGACAGTCCCCTAGTGGGGTACCTCCAATGGAAGTGACCATCTCTCACTCTTCCCCTCTCTCCATCAGCCAAGCCAAATCACAGAGAAGAAAAGACCTTAAAACTGCCTCTCTCCTCCTCCTCACATTTCCAGAGATGCCCACAAAGCAGTTTAATGTTTTTTCATGGACCTAGAAATTACAGTTCTTGTCTTCCTCCCTGAGTGCAGGGAAATCTCCTGTTTGGAGCCCTTATCTTCAAAACCTTGCAAGGGATCCACACTGGTGATTCACAATTGTGCTTAATGTGATTTAGACTCATAAATTGAGAGATTGTCCGGGAGTAAATTGCACAGAGCCTTAGGCCAGCTTCAGGGGCCCCGTACTTAAACCATCTGGTCTAATCCCCTTGGCCAACAGGCTCTCCTGCTCCAGGGAACGCAGGCAGGACTCCGTCCTGTGCAAGTCCCAACATTATCCATGATTTCAGTCTGGTTCTAATGGGGCTTTGGGAGACCATCCACTTAAACTACAGACATTCAGAGCCAATTTCTCTTCCCTCATCCAGAGAAACAAAAGCCATCTCTGGCATTTAAGAAAATGTTCTCAAATGATATCACCATCAACTGAAACAAATCCCCTCCATCCACAGCCCCATCCAGGGCCTAACATCCCTGACTGGCGGATCTTTCTGGATCCCCACTACTTTGACTCAGAATCCCTCCCCTGACCCAAGGCAGCAACCTGGGGCCTGTATTTTCCAGACATGAAATGGACAAGAGCAATTGAGCTCTATTAAGTCCAGGTTACACATGGGGGCATATGAGGTGAGCCCAGCCAGTGGCCTCCCCAAAGGGGAGGAGTGTCGAAGTCCCCTGGGAGAACTATCTGGTGGCTCCCTGACGCCAATGCTTTTTTTAAAACTGCTCAGCAAATGCTGGCGGTTTGGAGGGGTCATGTGGCTTCTCAGATCCCAAGGCTCGAGGGTTCATGTCTCATTTATACTTCCTGGAAAGTGTGGGGAGCTATTTCCAAATAGGCAACTGGTGGGGAAAGAGAGATGCCAAGGGCGACGTGACCACAGTCTCCTAGCCTGAGACCTCGTGGGGTACGCAGCTCTAAGATGTCTCTGGTGACGGGGGGGCACCTATGTGGCTCAGTCGGTTGAGCATCTGACTTTGGCTCAGGTATCTTGGGGTCCTGGGATTGAGTCCTGCATCGGGCTCCCTGCTCAGCAGGAGTCTGCTTCTCCCTCTCTCTCGCCCCCGCACCCCCCTCATTCTCTCCCTCAAATAAATAAATAAAATCTTAAAAAAAAAAAAAAAAGATGTCATCTGCCACTTCCTCTGGACACAGGCTAAGGGGCATCCAGCCCCTCTGTGGTGACTGTTGCAGCCTCTGGAGGGGGACACCTTCCAGGCAAGGCAAGGCCTTCAGGAGTCCTTTGTGGTGCCAGCCTCAAGTTTCCTTTCTGCCCAGCTTCATGCAGACTTAATGATGAACTTCCCCCTACAATGCCATGGGCTGTTGTCTCTGGAATGTTTGAGAAGGAATCAAGATTTATAGAGCTGGGTCAGCCAGGAGCAGGCACAGGATGCCTCCTGCAACAGCTGGATGGAGAGCTATCACAAGGTCCAAAGAGCTGATGGTCTGCACGGCACAGAGGTGTCGGACCGTGGCCGGGGAGAGTGTCTTGGTCCATTCAGGCTTCTGTAACAAACCACCACAGACTGGATGGCTTGTAAACAACAGACAATTATTTCTCACAGTTCTGGATGCTCAAAGTCCAAGATCAAGATACTGACATGGTCAGGTTCTGGTGAAGATCGTTTTGCAGGTGGAGACCACTGACTTCTCATGGTGGCCTCACAGGGTAGAAGCAGCAAAGGAGCTCTCTGGGACCTATTTATAAGAGCAATAATCCCATTCCTGAGGGCTCCACCCTATGACCTAATCACCTCCCAAAGGCCTGACCTCATAATACCATCACGTTGGGCATTAGGATTTCAACATATGAATTTTGAGGGACACAAGCATTCACCATGGTAGGTGAAAAATTAAAGATGGGGGATGGGGGCCCAATATAGGGAATAAAGTTATCAAGCACACCAAAGGGCCAAACATTTTATATACATTGCTATTTAGTCCTTGCAATAAATCTATGGAGCAGGAATTAGGACATGTCAGGAAACAGGCTGAAATGGGTTAAGAGGTTTGCCCAAGGTCACACACACACACACACACACACACACACACACACACACTCAATCAGAGACTTGATCTGACCCCAGGCTGGTATGTCCCAAAGTCCATGCTCTTCTCCTGACATCAGTAAAGCTGACTTCCAGGAACACCAAGGTGAGAAGGTGGGTCCTGCAACATTCAGACGGTATATGCTATAAAGTATGAAGGAAAGTTCTAGATTGAATGGGAGAACAGATCAGAGGTTCTCAGCCAGGGATGATTTTACTACCCTCCTCCCAAGGAGACATTTAACAACTCCGGAGACATTTTCAATCATCACAGCTTGGGAGGTGCTACTGGCAGTTAGTGCAGAGAGCCCAGAGATTCTGTTAGACATCTTGTTGTGCTCGGGAGAGCCCCTGCAATACAGAATTATCTGGTCTAAAACATCAGCAGCGTGGAGGCTAAGAAAATCTAGACTAGGTGGTCATAGGTCTCTTCCAACTCTAGAACTAAATGAGGGGCCTTAATATTTTTCCCCTCTAGCTGCATAGATGGAGCTCAATTCAGTAATTTTGCATTTTTCAAGGCAAAGACAGGAAGGGGACAATACCACACCCATATCATCAGACCCATTTAAAGCCTGAGTTTCTGGCATGCCCAAGGCCCCAAAGAAATTATATAAATATTCCCTCTACCTCTGAAAGGCTTGGCCATTAAGTGCCCTCAATGAATCTGCACCCCTGAGAAATCCAGCTAGTTAGAGATTCACAGGGGTTTGGTAGGGGCAATAGAGGATTCTAGAAAAATCCAGAGGTGAGGGTGGAAAGGAGTAGAAACCCATCAAAAACTAGGGATGTACTGTATGGTGACTAACATAATGTAATAAAAAATATTATTATAAAAAAATAAAAATAAAAACCCATTAAAAAGAAAAGAAACCCACCAGCTCAGTTCAATCAACCCATCATTTCAATAAATGCCCAGTTGGTAAAAGCTAATTCTCTGGAAGGCCAATTTGCTGAAAGCAAATTCCCAGGAAGCCAGTTCTTAGAAAGATCAATTTGCCAAATGACCAATTCACTGAATTTTCCAAATTCACATGTTGTGATGTTTAATGGAAATATTTATCCCCTGAATTTCAGTGTGAAATAAGGAAATCTCTTTGGCAATATTATAATTTTTAAGTGGAAATTTTCTTCCAGCTACTTCTGATTTCTTTTGAATGGTTTTGCTGTGGAATTAAATTTTAAATTATACGTTAATGACATCTGAAACTCTGCTTTATTTTGCTTGCTGTTTAAAGTTAACTTATTTCCATTTTAATTTAAGTAAGATTTTACATTGACTTGCCAGCAGTTTGTAGAAAGGTTCAAGAGGAAGGGGCACACCAAAACAGTGGAAGGGTTTTGAAGATGACCAGAAGAGATTTGCCACACTAGTCATGCGTCAAAAACCAGGCATATCGTCTAGGAAGAACCAATTGAGAAGCAACAAAGCAATCATTTTGCATTTTAAAATGTGGCCGCTAGTGACTGGGAATAATAAATCAAGGTAGATTGACTATCTGCAAAATACTAAAAATGCAAGAAGATTGGCAAAAACCCAAACTGACTTTTAAAAATATCTTTCAGAGCCTATATATTGGTGCCTTTCTATCAATAAAGCTATAATAGAATGAAAAAAATAAAAATATCTTTCTACGGCACCTGGGTGGCTCAGTTGGTTGAGCATCTGACTCCTGGTTTCGGCTCAGGTCATGATCTCATGGGTCCTGTGATCCAGCCCCACATCAGGCTCCTCGCTCAGCACAGAGTCTGCTTGAGATTCTCTCTCTCCCTCTCCCTCTGTCCCTCCCACTAATGTGTTCTCTCTCTCTCTCTCAAATAAATAAATGTCTTTATTTTTTATTATGGTAAGTTAGCCACCATACAGTACATCATTACTTGTTGATGTAGTGTTCAATGATTCATTAGTTGCATATAACATCCACTTCTATTTACTCCAAAGATACAGATGTAGTGAAAAGAAGGGGCCCATGCACCCCAATGTTTATAACAGCAATGTCCACAATAAATAAATCTTTAAAAAAATTAAATAAAATAAGAATATCTTTGAGTTGCTTAGCTGATTTGCCAAAAAGGGACAATGTTACTTATCATAAGACATGGTTTATTTCTGAGAGTAGCTACAAAATCGAGAGACTTATGTGTGGGGAATGGGTTTTTTTAACCACTGCTGAATTCTATTGTGCCACGATGTTATTTTCCATTTCTCTAAACATCAAGTACTTTTCAGTGGTGTTCATATATTCAATAATTTTCGTCCTCCTGGCAATTTGGCACTTAAATTTATTATTCTATTTATATTCAAAAGCACTAAAAAAACCACTAAAAGCATTAAATTTAAATTTAAACTAGATCTTCAATATCAAGAAAATCCAAAATTTAATCTGAAAGTAGAAAACATGCAAGGTGAATCAGTTTTAAACTAGACTAAACTAAAATTTATATTCCAAAGCATACAAAATCAAAAGTAGCCATCAGTTAAAACAGTTACACATAAATATTAGCATAAACTGAAAATTTCCCATGTGAAATGCTGAAATAACATTACTAATGATAAAATATGTTTCTTTATGTAACATCATTCATAACAAAAATGAGAAGTTTATATTAATTTTAAGAAATTCCCGTTAAAGTGGCTAAACATTCTAGTCAAATATTACACATTATCCAATTTGGTAAATTTGGTACATTAGTCAGTAAGTGAAATTGGCCATTTGGCAAATTGGCTGTCTAATAATTGCTTTTCAGGGAATTTGACTCAGACTCAAGAATATGTAAAAGTGGGGGGAAAGGAGTAAGTTTCCAAGCAAGGGCTTCAGGGTAGTGGGGTAAGCTGTGGCTTTTCTCATTCCTTTAGACGCTGCAATCTGCCTTGGGGGTAAGGGCCAGGGAGCTGAGTCACCCTGATAGCCAACACCCCGAGTGGACTGCAGTGCTGATGGCTACACAAAGATGCAGAGGCTTGTCCCTCAAAACAAGCTTCTTCCTTGTGAAGAAAACCTAATGCTTTATTCATTCAAAACTACTAAGCTTCACTGACAGAAGTGGTCCTTTTTTTTTTACATGGTGGCCAAGGATCAGGACAGACTGCAAGGCAGCCAAAACTCAGAGATGCTGCGTGCAGACCAGTAACTCAAAGTCAGGCCGCCATTTCTCCTGGGCAGAAAACCCTTTCAGATCTCATTCTCCATCTAGGTTGAATTTATGGACATTTTGTTTATCCAGAAATGAAGTAAAATGCCCACCAGCTGGTAAATTTCTAATGGCATTTTATTTGGTGCCTCCAAATTTGTTGATAAATCATTTCAACCAGCAAAGAGAATTGTCCCAGACTCAGGCAGATCTGAGCTACAATGATGATGGAAGGTTGTAGTACAGAGGTTAGGCTGTTCCAAAGCTTCCTGTAGGGAAGGGCACAAGAGACCACTGTATACTGAGCCCCTCAAGGATGTGAAGTCCCTCAGGCATAGCCTGCACTTGACCCCATACAGATCTTGTCTCCTTTGCTCTCCAACAACTGTGAGTAGACAGCTCATGAATTCATAGCCTCTGTCTTCCTTGCCCCAGACCCACATTTCCAGTGTCCAGCTAGCAAATGTGTGGTCATGCCCATACCATGTCTCTTCCCCAGGGAGGCCATCCCAGAGCCTCCCTTTGCAGACATTTGCGGCCCCTGGGGTCTCTGCTTCATAGTACTCTATCCTTTTCTGTGATGATTGATTCAGCACATAGCACATCATATGGACAGTTTCATTTTCTCTTGCCATTAATCTCAAGCACGTAGTGCAAAATCTGATACGTAGAGAGAGCTCAATTAACATTCACTGAATGGCAAAATTAATGAATAACTGAATCTTGTATGACAAGTAGTATGATCTTCATCTGAAAGATGGTAAAACTGAGGCAAGGTGAGTTTAATTCAGTAGCTTTAGTTTACATACCTACTAGTGCTAGATCCAGGATTTGAACCCCAGTCCATTGACAAGGGGAGGGACCTTCCACTGTGACATTTTAACATGAACTCAGCACCGTGTCCACGCATTGTACTCCTCACTTCCTGTTACCCATTTAGTTCCCTCGATAGTCTTGTGAAAGAGTTACTGTTTATTGCAATTTAGAGATGAGAAAATGGAGGCTCACAGGGGCCCAAATAGAGCTAGAAAGTGCTGGAAGTAGAGATTGAACCCAGGTTTGTCTGACACCAGGTCCCTTTTACTTCCCACCAGCCTGTCCTATAATAATAACAGCAACAACAACGTCATTACTATGTAACCCACATCTATACAATCTACAAATTATTCTAGAACTTACCACTGCCCCACTCCAATAGCCCTGTGAGACAGAAAGAGTGATCCCTCACATCATTTTTTCTTTACTAGTGGGAAAGCTCAAGTGCCGAGAGCCTAAGGGACCTATTTGAATTCGTACCACTCATCAGTGGCAGGTCTTAGAGATTATTCATCCATGCTGTCCAAGATGAATGACACAGAATGAAATGTCAATTAATTGAAGTTGAGAAGTTTACAAGTCGCTTCCTTGGACTCACTAGCCACATTTTGAGTGCTCAATACCCACAGTGGCTAGAGGCTACCATATCAGAGGGCTCAGATAAAGGGCACTTCTAATGCCACAGAAAGTTCTCTAGAAGAGCTGAGCCTTTGCCCTGCACAGTAGCAGAAGCATCACCTAGGAGGTTACCAGAAATGCAGAATCTCAGCCCCAACCCCACACCGACAGGATCAGAAACTGCATTTTAGCAAGATTCTCCAGGAGATTTGGGTAAAGTGTGAGAAGCACTGACCTAAGCCTCCCCCATCTTCATTTTGCAGATGAAATACTGAAGTCCATAAAGCTGAACTGACACGACCATTGTCACCTACAGGGTTGGGAGTGGAGCTGGGGACAGGAGCCAGGACTCAGGCATCTGCCACTCAGCCCTTGAGTGGGCACTGGGACCTAGAGACCGTGGTGGCACCTGGCAATGGAATGGGGAAGGAGGTCCCCATGGCTCTCTCCTTGCCACAGCAGGTAAAAGGGCAGAGGGCGGCAGTGTTGGCCCCCAGGAGGGCAGCGGGAGGCTGGCAGATCTAAGAGGCCCTTGAAGGGAGGACCCCCATCCAAGATGGAATGTGATTCCAGAGAGCCGCCAGGCTGAAGAACAGGAGCCGGGGGCCTGCTGACAGGCCAGGACTGCAGCCAGAGGAATGCCGGTAATGCAGTTGTGCTGACTGCAGCAAGAGGACAGGGAGCCTCCCTTCCCTGGCAGGGGGCTCGCCCCGGCTCTGAAGGACTAGCCCCTCATGCCGCTGCCAAAAGTTTATCTCCTATGTCCTTCCCAGCCCCAACAGGGACCCCAGGGCCACCCATTCCCTGTCCTTCAGCGTCTTTCAGCACACCTGAAGGTGGCGCCTGGTTAACCAGAGAGTCAGCCAGAAAAGTGCATGGGCCAAACAAGAGACGAGCTCTGTGCTTTAAGATGTGCTTTGAGCCTCTGGAGACAATGCCCCAAGTCACTGCAGCTTCCCTGGGGGGAACTTCTGGGCCTGGTCAACAGAGGGGGAGGGCTCTAGACTAGGATTCGGCCCTAGACTAGACTAGACTAGACTGATGGTATGACTCTAGAACGGCATTGTTCAAGAGAACTTTCTGCAGCAATAGGAATGCTCTGTATCTGCACTGTCCCGTACAGTAGCCACCAGCCACACATAGCTGGAGAGCACTGGCAATGTGACCGAGGAAGCAAGTTTTTCATTTTAGTTCATTTCAACTTAAATAGCTGCCCGTGGCTAGTGGCTGCCATCTTGAACCACAAGTCTCTCCACAAGTCTGTTCTCCTCTTTGGGCCTCAGCCTTCTCAGCTGTAAAATGAAAGAGCTGGACCAGGTGGGCTGATTCGGAATGTGAACCACAGCCAAGGTGGCAGAGCTCTTCGGTTCCCTTCAGTCAACACCCCACAAGAAGATGGTGCTCACTTGCTCTTCTGTCCGGGGTTGATAGCCTCCCCACTGCGTCACCATGGTGATGAGAAAGAAGACGCCTTCAGGCAATAAAGGCCCACATATTCTCCATCTCAACCCTTTGTGTTATGTTATCTTAAAAGGAAAGAAAAAACCGTGTGACAAGTACTTTGTCCTTGGGATGTGTGAGATCCGAAGTGTTCAACCCACTGACAGTTTTAATACATATATAGTGGTTTTATTTTTTAACTTATTCAAATTCAATTAGTTAACATATAGTGTATCAATAGTTTCAGATGTAGAGTTCAGTTACTTATCCGTTGCATATAACACCCAGTGCTTTAACAGTCCTCCAGTGAGAGGTAGAAGAGTCTATGTCCCCTCCCCTTAGCTGTGAGTGAGTCTGAGACTTCTTGGCCAGCGGTGGATGGCAGAAGGGAGGCTAGATAATGTCCAAGGCTAGCTACAAAGGGAGGCAGCTCCACCTTCACTGGGGCACTCACTCTTGGAGCCCTGAGTCTCCTCTGTGCCACCAACATGACCAAAAGAAGCCATAAGTCAACGCCCCAGGTGACAGCCAGCCCAGTCAAGGCACCAGATCTGGGAGTGAAGAAGCCATCTTGGAACTGGATCCCCCAGCCTGGCTCTTCCAACCTGCAGCCACCTGCGCCATCCCAGCTGAGGCCTGAAACGTCATGGAGAGGGAAGAGCCATTCCCACTGTGCCCTCTCGGAATTTCTCACTCTCAGAATTGGAAAGCAAATCCTAGGGCATGACGTTTGAGGGGTGGTTTGCTCAGCAGTAATAAATAACAGAACAGAATGTAAGTAGGCAGGAACCCTGTCATGTGATGGGTCGTTTCTCCAAAGCGGGGACTCTCCAACATCTAGGTTCAAAGCACAAGTCTTAGAGCTGGGCTGCTCAGGTTTGCACCCCAGCTCTGTTCCTCAGTGATTCTCGGGGTGATTGCTTAACCTCTTTATCTTCTTCCACCAAACAGAATTCTGTTTGTGGTGTTTAGGACAAGACGATGCTTGGGAAGACCCTTCAGGGAATACATCACGAGGAGAGGAGTGCGTATGCAGCCAGCTTCCCTTGCTAGGTACTTGGCCGTAGACAGAGAGTGCGTATGAAGTGTTTTGTAATGAGATCACCACTGTGCAGTTTGGAACTGGGAGATTAGAAAGGCTGTGAATTTAAGAGGTTAGAAAAACATTTGAGCCAGGAACTCCTTTCTGGTGTGTGAATTTCCTTCCATGGCCTGCGAGACAAAGCAGCTCACCTATTTCGATGACAGTGATGATACTGTAATGAAAAAGGAAGGGACACCCAGTCCAGAATGTACTCTTCTCTAGATGATGCCTTCGGGCTCTGGGATCCTAGCGGTGGCTTGTGCTTTATTTCATCTCCCATCAAACCACCTGGCCCAGAAGCTACCCTCTGAGTGCACCCCCTTCCTCTAAGTTCTCCCCTGAGCTGAGACCTCTATTAGAAATGACCCTCTTGGTGCACCTGGGTGGCTCAGTCAGTTAAGCGTTTGCCTTCGGCTCAGGTCATGATCTCAGGGTCCTGGGATCAAGTCCCACATCGGGCTCCCTGCTCAGCAAGGAGCCTGCTTCTCCCTCTCCCTCTCCCTCTGCCACTCCCCCGCCTGTGCTCTCTCACTCTCTCTCTTTCTCTTTCTCTCTGTCAAATAAATAAATAAAATCTTGAAAGAAAGAAAAAGAAAGAAAGAAAGAAAGAAAGAAAGAAAGAAAGAAAGAAAGAAGAAAGGAAGAAAGAAATTTTCTCTTTTTCTTCCACCTCTAGCCCTCACATCATATCCTTCCCAAGTTGGAAGTTCTTAATATCTGACTTCAGTGATCCATCCCTCTCTCTCACATGCACACATGCCTCATCTCTTGTCTCAATTCCATCCCCATAGAAGCTGGAACACAGGTCATCAATTTCTCAGACGTAAAGGACTTTTCTCTCTGCTCAGTACCGGCTCCTTAGCTACTGTTTCTCTTAGCACATTTCATCTGGGAAAACGCCATGCAGGACAGTTAAAGAGGAGAGACCGAGAGTAACAGGGGCTTTTCAGAGCTGAGCACCAAGCGCGTGGCTTCCGGGCTGCTCTGCGGAGCACCTGCAGCATTGCGCTCCTGAAGGTCCCCCTCCACCCCCTTCCAAAGACTGAAATCAACAGGCTCCATTAGCAACAGCCAATGGTGGGGAGAGGGAGGGAACTTTATCTCTGGAATTCCATCTTCTCAGTGATCCAGAAACTGCAGAAAGGGCAGGGCGCTCCATTTATTTCCCCAGATAGGTCCGAGGTACCTGACACGACCTGGCAGCCCATGTTCCTCCTCTGATTTCCCTGTCGCCAGGAGCCTGGCAAGTCTAGGAGCCAGGACAAGGCTCTGGGTGGGGCGGCAAGAGGGAGAGGGGAGGAGGGTGCTCTGGCCCTGGAGGAGCAAGGTGAGAGGGCCTTGTTCCTAGCTGCCCCTAGAAGGGCGGAGGGAGGGAAAGGGGATGTTGCCATCAGGAATGCAGGGCGGGACTGGAGACTGTCAGCCATGCCATTTCACCATGCCTGATCTCTTGGGATGGACACGGTTTAAGTTAGAAGGAGGGAGGTGTGGAATAAGACAGAGGGAGGGGCGCTTGGGTGGTTCCGTCGGTTAAGCATCCAACTTTTGGTTTCTGCTCAGGTCATGATCTCAGGGTCCTGGGACTGAGCCCCAAGTCCAGCTCCAGATTCAGCTCTGGGTCTGCTTGGAATTCTCTTCCTCTACCTCTGCTCCTGCCCCCACTCGCTCTCTTTCTCTCTCTCTCCTCTCTCCCTCCCACTCTCTCTCTCTGTCTCTAAAACAAATAGATAAATCCTAAAGAAACAATAAGACAGATGGAAAGATCAGGGATGGTGAAGCTGGCTTCATTCTCCTCCTGGCTTTGACTCACTCTTGCCCTTATTTTTCTACCTAGAAGGTGGTCTTGCAGAGCGGAAACAGCCCAGCCTCCGGGCCCCATGGACACCAGCTTTGGCCATGTGATTGGGAGCACGGCACTTAACTTCTCTGAGCCCCACTTTCTCCACCTGTAAATCAAGTGGTACGACCTCAAGAGCAGTGGTGAGAATTCAGCAAGGAAACACAGATGAAGTGCCCTGGCGAAGTACTGGACCGTTGAGACGCCCTCTAAATGTCAGTCCCCACTCCCCATCCTGCCTCCCACCATCCGCCTTCATGATAAAAAACAAACTCTCAGCCAAAAATGTAAGGGGAGAAAAGGCCATGAACACAGGGGCAGGTTGCTGCAACACTGGTTCGAGGCATGTAATCATCATGAGGTCAACCTTAATAGCTTCTATTTCTTTTACACCTGTCCTTGAAGAGCTCTGTGGCTCTCAGCCGCTGGATGAGCTCAGTCGCCCTCGTGAACAGCTGAGTGAGGTCAGGATTAGAAGCACTTGTTATGCCTGCCTCAGATTGGAGGGCTCAGCCCAGGAAGTGACCTGCCCAATGCTGTTCGGGCAGAACAGAGATGAACTGAAGGCAGCACATCGTGGATGACTGTTCAGTAATCACCAAGGGGCTCACGGTGTCCTTCTGCCTCCCGAGCAAGAACCGGGTCGTGTCCACTCTTTCCCACTCCCTCAGGCCATCCCGAATATGATGACCCAGGGTTCCACAGGCCTTGCAAAAAAACGTCTAGCTCTCAAAGTTCCATATACCCAGTGCATCACAGAGTTTTAAGCAGAACGTGCCCCAAGGCAGGAGCTGTCCAGGGATGCAATTTTCATCCACCCAAGAACCACTTCCCTCCAGCTTAGATATTAGACAATGGCATGCAAGTGGAATGCCCAAGTGCCTATAAAAGAATTATTACTAAGTAAGAGTGGATGATGATAATTAATTACCTCCCATTAAAGAGAAAGTCCCTGCAGCAAAAGCATCAAAGGCAATGTTTTACTGAGTTGGCAATTTCTTTGGCTCTGAAACAAGATGACTCCTTAGTCCACATCTTGGGTCTGTTCTTTTCTCTCGCATTCTGGCTCGAAGAATACGCATTTTGACTTTAGAAAATTTCTTTTAATTCCAGCCTTTCTCCCCATCCCTGATCCAGTAATCATTATTATTAAAACTTCACACCAGGGCCACAGACATATTTTATAGCAATCCTTTGATGGATTAATTCACAGTTACTCTCCTTCTTTACTAAAGTCTAAATCAAAGAAAATGCACTCAGAATGGAAAACAAAATCTCCCTGCCAGCCAAAAAGGGAAGACCACAGAAAAGAGACAATCAAAAGGATGATAGTATCTATCTCCTCCTCAACAAATATGCTAATGGGGGAGGTGTGGACAGAGCGGGAAGGGATGCTATCATCCCAGAAGAATGCAAGGGACCAATCCAGATTTCCTCCAAACCCTGTCCTACTTCTGACTCTATGGGGTGTATATCCATGTCTCTTAGAAACATACTTACTTCATGATTCTTGGGCCACACATCCTCACCAGAAATCTGAACCAGCTATCCTGTGACCTGTAAGAAAGTTCTCTGCCTACTGGACAAAGTTGACCATGGAGAGAACATCCTGAGACTGTCATGTAACTAATCAGGGAAGGAATCTTGGAGCAATCATGTGTAACAAAAAGAGTGCACAAGCTAGGGAGTCTGGGAGTTGAGAAGTGTGTGCACTTCCTGGCCTTGTAACGTGGAGGCTCTCTGGAAGTCAGGCTCCTTATCTGTAAGAGCAACAGAAGGATTCTTACCTAACAAGTTCTTGAGAAGTTGGAGGAGGTCCTTGATATGGTTAGGCACCTAGCTCCGTTCCTGAGTACGTGCCTTCCACCATGTTATGTAATTGCCATCTTGGGAGGATGGGAGATGCAGCTATACATGCCAGCTCCCAGAAGACTCTCTGGACCTTTGTAGGTACCTGGTAATTACTTGTTGACTGAATCAATGCAGTCAGATCCACTGGTTGTGGCTGGTGCAGCCAGAATGTTGGCAGACTCAGTAAGAGCTCTCTGAACATTGGGGAAGTATTTTCCAATCATCAAGCTGTAGAGACCTCAGCAATCCAGAGATGCCCTTTTGCAATTTGTTAGTACTCCCAGCTCCCACAGAAGAAGCTTGCAAAAACTTATGTGCAAGACTAGGCAGAGACAGGCTTCCATCAGCCTGTTCTGGAGAATAGCCGTTTCTTGCTAGAATACTTTCCCTGGAAACAACCAGCTCAACACCAATCTATGAGGATGATTATTGCTGGTGGTTGGCACAGGCCAACTTCTAATCTTTGTGTCTTAACACAACAAAAATTGAATTCTCACTGACTGGAAGTTCAAGGTGGCTTGGTAGGGGATTTTCTCCAACCACTGCCTCAGGGATCGAGTTCCCTCTCCATCTCAGCATATTCCTTTCTAAGTTGCCCCGGCAGAGGAAGAGGAGATGAGGTGGCACAGTGGCTCTTCTCTGCATTGGCCCAGAAGTAGCATAGATCATTTCTGATGATAGCCATTGGCCAGAACTACTCCCATGGCTCTAATCCAAAGACAAAGGGAGCACATGCATAGTAAGAGAGTACTGAAAGGCTCTACTGCCCGTGGGGACCCAGTGGATGGGGACCCAATGGATGGTGGCTCACCGCTCTGACAGCCAAGAAGCCCTGGATCCCTTCCCTCTACCATTTAATGCTTTAACTGGAGCAAAAGGAGGCTTTTAGGCAAGATACTCAAACACAGAAGGGTCCCAACCTTGGGAAACATTTTCTACTTTGCTGATTGTTCATCTTTTCTCCTCTTGTTCTGATGAGTGAGTTTCAGAGCGGATTACTGAGGCAACTGTTGTGGTGTCTTCGTAGCTGGTTCCCTCCCCCAACAGCTCAGCTGAGAGCAAAGATCGCGTAAAACCTGGCACTCTTGTCCTCTCGCTATCTCCTGGAGAAGGTGGATCCTCCCTTTCTGGAATGTATGGAGGCCGCCAGTCACCACGTTAATTCTGTTAGCAGCGGGGGCTGCTCCCTGAGAGGCTGACAGCCTAAGAGGCCTTTATAACTATTCAGGGGGGCCAGAGCCTGCAGGTGAAAGCCCAGCTCCTCTGGGCTAGTCAGCCCAGGACTCTCTGCAAGAGAGATTAAAGCTAGCCTGAGGCTTCCAGGGGAAGGGAACGTACACCGTTTGAGGCCCTCGAGGCTAGAAAGCTAGGCTTATATATTTCAGGCTGTAGCTTTGCCAAGTGTTTTCCCCAAGCACAAGGCTGTGGAAATTCTGAATTGTCCAATCACTGGCTGCCGTCCAAGCCACACTTCCCTTTACCTTCCCAATGCACCCCTAACCACCCCAACTCCCTGACTGCCTCCGGGAG
Source organism: Ursus maritimus (assembly GCF_017311325.1). NCBI lineage: Eukaryota > Metazoa > Chordata > Mammalia > Carnivora > Ursidae > Ursus > Ursus maritimus. The sequence continues at coordinate 19,608,635 of NW_024423343.1, read as the reverse complement.
CCCCAGCATTTTTCCCCAGCAAACGCATTGACAGTCCTATAAAAACTGAATGCAAGGAGAAGAAAAGGAGAGACCAGGCTTATTAACCACCCCCTCCCTTCGGCTAGCTGCATGGATTCTTTCAAGTCCACTGTTGGATTGCTTTGAGGTCTCAGTATGTGCTGATTTGCATGGCTGGCTTAGCGGATGGGGAAGGAGGTAAGACAGGCTTTGCACTGGATAAATAAAAAGCTCTTTGTTAATTAAGGAGCCACCGACAAGGCCATGGCCTATGTCAGACAGCCTCCACAGAAGGTTGGATTCTTCTGGAACTGAAAATAAGGAAATAGAGAAACTCCCCCCTCCACACTGCATAACTTTGTTCAAGGGCTGCTAAGTTATTCCCCGCTACTACATCAGCTGTGAGAGCCCCGCGAAAGCTGCTGGGGTTAAAATAAAACTCAAGTGCCGCCCCCCGCCCCCAGCATAGAAAGAAAAAGATGTGTTAAGTTATCTAAAACAGTTCGTCTCCCATCTTCTCTCTGAAAAAGAACCTAAATCACTAATTTTCTACACAGATCTTTTGTGCTCTCCTGGTGTGTCCAAACAGACTAATGGAAATGCAGGATATGAAGAGCCGCCCAAGCTGGCTTGAGAATGGTGAGTGGAAAGATGAAGTCACATTCTTCACCTAATGTCTTGGACCCACAAGATCTTACAAACGGCTAACCCTTCGTAAGGGCGATTTCCAGCCCAGCCTTGCAAAAGCTCTCTGCATGCCAAAGCTTGGACCAAGGCCCTGGCACCTCGTGACACCCCTTCAATCCACGCCATCCCCGTTGCTGAGCCAACCTCACCTGAACTTCTAAAGTGAGAGTCTAAGGTCAAACTTCCAGGCCTGCCCCTACCACGGACAGGTCGTACAACCTGTGCTCAGTGCAAAGAGACAGGGAGGGTTAAATGTGACCGTGTGACCAAGTGTGTCGTGCCTCCTACACGCTAGGCATTCAGTAAATCACACATAAACAATAGTGCGGCAAGATGGCATTGTTGCTCTTCTCTCTGCCTCCTCCAGTTCTTGCCCCACCTCCCTGGAGGGGAGCCAGTCTACCCCAAAGGGAGCTGGCCACTTCCAGGTAATCTAAGGGATAAATTGAGCTGATCAAACTTTTCCAAGAGAAGTGAATAGGGCAGAAAGGAATACAACAGCCCGAAGTCACTCCAGGCTCAAAGGAATGCCCCCACTTCCTAAGAGTTTACCTATCCCGGGCCTCTTTACACCTACTATAGGGGGCGGGCCCTGCGCTGACTCTTCGCTTCTGTGGTTTCGCTGGATCATTGCAGCAGCTCTACTGTGTAGGGGGGCCCCGTGCCCTCACTGTCACACTACTAGCAGGCTCTCCCCTCAGACTCGGCCTCCCATCCCACTAGAAAAACCTCTTCTAACCTCCCTAACCTCCAGGGGGATCACAGAGTCTCTGATCTTTGGGCGGACAGCATGCAACAAGCCCGGATTTGAATCCTGATTCAATCACTCATTAGTGATTACTTGCCACTAATCCTTAACCACGCAGTTTCCACAACTAGGAACTGGAAACAATAATGTCTTCTGCATGAGGGTCCCAGGAGTGTCAGAATCCCATCGGAACACTGCCTAACAACTCAGCCAGCAGTAACCACCTCCTGTAGTCAGGGTCTGCTGTGGGTTACAGACTAGCTACTTCTCAGGTTAGCAGGTGGCAGAGCTGTGATTTAAATGCAAACCAACCTGACTTCCAAGTCTGCCCTGTCTTACAAGACTCCATGCCGTTCTTTTTCTTTTCTTTTTGACTTTCTTAGAAAAGGTTTTATTTTTTTATTTTTTTAATAATAATTTTTCATTATGTTATGTTAGTCACCATACAGTATATCCTTAGTTTTTGATGTAAAGTTCCATGATTCATTAGTTGCGTATAACACCCAGTGCACCATGCAATACATGCCCTCCTTACTACCCATCACCGGCCTATCCCATTCCCCCACCCCCTCCCCTCTGAAGCCCTCAGTTTGTTTCCCGGAGTCCACAGTGTCTCATGGTTCATTCCCCCTTATGTTTACCCCCGCTTCATTCTTCCCTTCCTTCTCCTACTGATCTTCCTATTTCTTATGTTCCATCCATGGCTTTCTTCATCTGTCTCTCGCGGCAGCCCACCTGCCACACGCTCTTCTTACCACCATCATTTCCTAAGAAAACACCATGACGGCCTTTGTTCTGAAGACTGCATGGCCTCTCACCCACATTCCCAAGAACAAGTGGGTTCAGCCCTGTCCAGAAGGCAAAGAGCAGGAACCAAGAAGATGAAATTTAATGGCAATAAATATAAAGTTCCACATTTTGGTTCAAACCAAAAGTTACGTAGAGAGACTGTAGAGCAACTTGGCTCAGACCAGTTGAGGGAAGGGGGCTGTGACAGAGAAAGCAGCTGCCACTTACGCTCCGGCTTTGGCTCAGCACGAGGAGTGTGGTATGTGCTTTACTGCCGACGTCCCCACAATTTCATGTGAGCCGTGAGACGAAGCTCATGTCTCAGGGCTGTAGCGATCGATGTAAAATGTACCTTGCAGGAGGTCCTGGTCTTGCCCAATGGCCTGGCAGCTTAAGAGGGGTGCTTTCAATCCCCTGCCTCTTTAAAGAAGCTGCCTGACAAGAAAGAAAACATTTGAGAGGGGGCACATCAGAGGGTGAGCACGAACGCACTCAGTGTAAGAAATAGTTATTGATCCATTTACAAGTCAGACAGTGTTGTATAAGCTGAGGAGACAGCCAAGTCTCTGCCCTCTCAGGGACCCTAACCATCCCCTTCTTGTGTGTGTCTTCCATAAGTGTCCCAAGGTTGAAGCTTGGTCTGCAAGCAGCCCCACCTCTGGCTTTCTCTGACCTCGTCTCCCACCATTGCTCCCTCTGACAGTGCTCCCAGAACATTGCTCTCCTTGCCTTTCCTTAAGACACCAAAACCTCAAGACTTGGCATTTACAGTTGCCAAAGGCATTTCATTCCAAGGTTCTTCAAAGACTATGCTGCCTATCACTTTTTAAAATATTTTTCACTTTTTTTTTACTTTCTTTCCGTGGATTTATATCAATCTTCCTATCGTGGCTTAAAGAGTTTTAAGTGGCAGGGATTGTAATTAACAAGATTTATTTGAGGGAATTTGATATCTAATCTAAGGGGATAATTATGATGACCTGTTTTTGTCACACCTATAGCCCCAGTGCCTCGGGCAGTGCCTGGGACACCATGGGGCAGAAGAAGTTGTGAGATGATCGAATGTTGGAAGTAACAAGAACCAAAATACAAATGATGACAACTCCTGCACCTTCTTTTGTTCTCCTTGCTGTGATTTCTTCATATCTAAACTTATTTCCCTTTGATTTTAAGTTAGTTACTTGAGAGTAAATATCAGTGGTGCCAATATCTTGCCACTGATGGATGATTCTAACCACACGGGTTAGAATGAAACACTGACTTGTTAAAAAAGAAAAGAAAAGGGAAACAAAGGTGGCGGGTCCCAGCAGCCCAGACTCCTCCAGATGGGTTCTGCCTTTGAATTTTATGGTCCTGATGATGGTTTGGTTCCAAGAGAGGTCATCTCCTATCTGGTGGCTTTCCTCCAGTTTATGGATATTTTATTAAAAGCTGTATCCGGTGGACCCTCTAAAATGTCCGGCAAAAATGTCTTCCACTAAAGGTAAGGAAATGAATAACAGCATTCGGGTCTCAGAGGAGTTATTATACGCAGAGCAGAGGCCAGCTGTTCTCCATCTTTTCTGAAGATGTATCATGAGGAAACCACTGAAACCACAGCGGGCAAGATGTAAGTTGCACAGGTAGAAAAGCATGCTTAAGATAGAGAATTGTGAAATAAGAGAAGAAGAAAAGTTGAAGGATTTCTTCCTCTAGAGAGTTTGAAGTTGAATGAGGTCATGCATGCATCAGTCTGGGCTGATTTAGCCACAGGCCACTTGGAGGACAGAACACATACTGGAAAGTGACCTAACTCTCCCAACGTGACTTTAGACACTGGACGATTTCTATCAAACCATAAGGATCGTTTTGCCCATGAAAATAAGTTTTTGTCTGATTTTTTTATAACAGATTACACATTTTACTTGGGGAAAAGGAGTCGAAAGTAGAAAATGACGCTCAGTGGTTATGACGATTTAGGATGTAACCTTCAAAGGTTGATTTTTCTTAGACTCTTTCTACCCACAAGCAAATGACCAAAGAAACTCTTAACTGAAACTCCTAGACATCTGCTAAGATTTCATTGTCTAAATACTAAAGATGTTTTACAGCTGTCATCATAAATGGGAAAGCAGTTTAGCAATCTAAATTTGCACACTGCTCCCTAAAGAAAGGGGGTGTTAGAGGAATAATCTTTTTAGTCAAATGTACAGCACCAGCAGATAGACCCATAGGATGTGGGAAGACAAATAGTGGTCTCAGAGCCAAGAGACCCATGTCAACTTCACTTTTCCGTACCTAAATTTTTTTGTATTAGACAAATCCTGTACTCTCTCTCAGTCCCTTATTCTTCCCCCATCATTGCAAACCCTAGAGGTTGCTATCTCTCTCTAAATGTATTATAAAGATTAGACAGGATAGCAGAGTCCAAGTCCTATTATATAGTAAGCTTTCAATGTCAATATTATTATTTTCCAAAAAAAGGCAGCCAAAAAAAGAAATCATTTTCCCTCCTCTCTAACTGCAAAAAAAAAAAAAAAAAAAAAAAAAAAAAAAAAAAAGACACAAGTCCTTAATATTTCTCCCAACAGTGACTTGTACAAAAAGACAAAAGAAGTTGGCTTTCATTTTCACCTCCAAACAAAACCTAAACTATTCAAACAGATTGTTCTAGCTCCCACCATGAGTGAAGCACCATGCCCTCTTCCTTGGTAGCATTATTTGGGGAGACTATGCAAAAACTCAGAGAGGATACCTGTGAGACCAAAGGGACGTAGTCCATGTGCAGTGGGGGTCCAACCTCCACAGAGTCTCGATATTCTCAGTGCGACACAAATAAGCAGAGCCACCAGACTGGAAGTAGCACCATGAAGGGATGACAGGCAGCCCTAACCAATGGAGACCATTGTCCATGACTAGAAAGTCCTCCCCAAAGTTCCTGTGCCTTCCTGCCCAGGGACCCCTAGAAGAGCAGATTGAATTTCCAAATGGTCTGAAGAGATGAGGAATCAGAGTTGTATTTTTGCTGATTTAGAGAAAATAAAGGCAGTATTTCTTACACACCTGAGTTTGTGGGCTAAGAGCCATACCTGTAACCAATAACATACTCGGGAACACATGCTCAGCCCAACACGCAAAGGGCCTGGGAATCTTGAGAGAGGATGTGAAGAGGTAAAGGGATGTCTGGAAGTCTGGAAAGGCCCCAGGAAGACAGAATTCTGAGACATGTCCAATCAGAAAAGAAAGAGTTCAGAGAAGAGGGAGGAGCGCATGAAGTAGGTCTCAGGCAGAAGAAATGAGGCGAGGGGCACTGAGCTAGTCTCCATATACCTGGCCTGAAGCAGTGACTCGTGAGAAAAGTCTCACACAGAGCCTCATGCTTTGTCTCTCAACTGAGCCCTGGGAATGGGGTCTTTGCCTTTCCCCACTATTTTTTATCTTCACTTCATGTTTTATGCTGCATTCATTTCTTCTGTCAAGGATCAGTGTAGTTGATGATATAATTCACAGTAAGGTATTAAATGATAGTGATATCCAGAAAAACAATCAAGAAATGGATAAATAAATCCATCTGGCAACGATTTTATACATTAGAATATCAGTAAGAAACTAATTTGGGGGGCGCCTGGGTGGCACAGCGGTTAAGCGTCTGCCTTCGGCTCAGGGCGTGATCCCGGCATTACGGGATCGAGCCCCACATCAAGTTCCTCCGCTATGAGCCTGCTTCTTCCTCTCCCACTCCCCCTGCTTGTGTTCCCTCTCTCGCTGGCTGTCTCTCTCTCTCTCTCTCTCTCTCTGTCAAATAAATAAATAAAATCTTAAAAAAAAAAAAAAAGAAAGAAAGAAACTAATTTGGCCACATTGGGCTCCTAAAGGAGTCACCTGTATGACCTAGGAGTCTTACCTACTTCTAGACCACTCTTTGTCAAAGTGATCCAAAAAATCTCTCCACTAGAATAACTCAGGGTATGTGTTCAAACACAGATCCCTGCTTCCCACCCTAAATGTACAGAATCAGAATCTCCGAGACTGGAGGCCAGGCATAAAAAATTTCAAGCAAGCTTCCCAAGTAATCCTTATGCACAAAACACTTTGAGGAGCCTTACCTCCCAGGGCAGTGAACAATGTCTCTTTCTTGACCCTTAGCATCTTGACCATTTTGTACATATTCCGCAGCATATTTGATTCATGTCTGTGTCATCCCTGTGAACTTCACCACAGATAAAGATAATGAGAAAGGGACCAGGTGGGAGAACTAGAGGATACTGAGAAGGTCATATAAAAACATCACTATACCTTATAGGATGTTGGTGAGAATTTAATGAGTTTAGTACATTATATGAAGTACCCAACACAAGTGTTAGTTTTATTCCTTTACACTTTGCATGAATACACTAGGGTGTGAGTTCTTAAGGACAAGGACACTTCCCTGTCTTGTCCATCCTTGCCATTCTGGAACTTTGAGGAGAGACTGGCACATAATTGGTTCTCAGCAGATGTTGGTTGCATAGTCGACTTCATGAATGAGTTCATGGTAGTGACCTGAAAGCCATAGTAATGGCTACATGACAATGCTGGTTGCCCTGAAAATGGCTTTTGAAGGAATAATTGAATACATTAGGATCATCTGCTCATGATATGTGCTTCCTCTCTGCTTCGTCAATGCCAGCAGAACAAGTTTAAATGAATGTATGCATACATAGAAGTGTATACGTATTTTAAAATACTCATAATGGACCACTCATCCGCTCTAACTACCCATCTGGTGTGAGTCAAAACAAACCAAGAAATGTGGACACAGAGCTCACACATAAGTTGAAATTTATGAGCCAGAGAGGTCAGAAAAAAGAATTTGAACCTTACTGGAGATACACAGAGCTAGCTAAGAGGGGGCCAAAGGATACAAACTGCTCAGGTAAATGACTCTGGACCTCTGTTCCACCATATCCAGTTCTACAGCTTACCCCAAATCAAGTGTAACAGGAGAGCTCCGGAGGCTGAAGGCAGGTGGCTGCCCCAGGAACGAAGAGGATGGATTTCCTTCCTGTTTGAGCGCAAACACTGTCATCCTTAGAAAAAGGCAGCTGGTGAGGGGAGGAAACTGAGCACATTGAAAAACCCAACATATACATGTATATGAAGAAAGACGCTGGGCCTAAATAAACTTAGACTGGAAATGACCCACGTGGCAGGGGAATGAAAAGCTAAAGTTATAGAGCCATGGAGAACCAGAAAGGAAATGGAAAGAGCTTTCTTTGGGGAGGCTGTGAGTCAGGAAGTAATGCCTCTGTGGAATGAATGGGATCATTCAAAAGCCCAGATTGCCCTGCTTGGCCCCCTTCTGCTTCGTAAAGGTACAACTGCTAAGGACATGCAATGGGGGCTGATCCATGCCAAAAGCACTGTTCAACTCAGATGGGCTAGCAAAAAAGTAAACGAACTCAATAAAAAATCTCAGCCAAAACAGTTATATGAATCCAGGTAGGTAATGCCATCACATGATGGATTATATAGTTCTCATTTTCTCTTGGAGTTCCCAGGATCTGAAAGCCTTAGCTGGAGAGCCATGTTCAGATACACTTGTTAGTGCAGAGAACTCACCCAGAGTCCAGTGAAGAGAAAGCTCAACCATGAAAATTCTTGATATCGAGTAGCAAGGTAGAAAGCTGTCAGATGGTAAGAGGTTTTATATTTCATGTTAAATCACCCTCTCTGTTATTTCTTCTCTGCCTGATTTTATTTTTTCTTTGGAAAAAACAATGACAATTCACTAATATGTGGAATATAAGGAATATCAGAGAGGAACATAGGGAAAGGGAGGGAAAACAGAATGGGAAGAAATCAGAGAGGGAGACAACCCATGAGAGACTCTGGACTCTGGGAAACAAACTGAGGGTTACAGAAGGGAGGGGGGTAGGGGGATGGGGTAACCAGGTAATGGGTATTAAAGAGGGCACAAGATGTGATGAGCACTGGGTGTTACACACAACTAATGGATCATTGAACACTATGTCAAAAACTAATGATGTACTGTATGTTGGCTAATTGAACATAATAAAAAAAAAAGAAAATTCTGATCCAATCACAAAATTATCTATCCACTATTTTCAATCGTATGCACGTAGGTAGAGAGCAGTTGATCCATTGTGCTGGTCAGATTAAGCCCTCTTTCTCTTTCTCCTGCCTTCAAACTCTGCTACAACCCATCCTTCCCCCCAAACACAATGAAGACGAGTCAACTTCAGAGATGTGTGTCCACATGCAACAGAGACAGGATTATAGCAATCCTGTGGACGTTGTTGAGATTTTGAGTGTTGGCCTTAGGAATCTGGAGGAAAAGCAGTTGTGAAAAGAAAAGAATGAGGCTTCTATTCACTTATGTGTATAAGTAAAGTTTGGGCAGTCAAATCATTTCATGGAATTATGTATTTTCAATGTCTTGTATCTCATGGCAATGTATTTTACAGATATATGAAACGTTGAGTGCATGAGTCACATTGTCTGATGTATAAAGTGTCTGAGATCTCCTACAGGAAATGTAGAGAATGTTGTACAGAATGATACACAATGTACTCAAAAATCAACCCATAGGATAAAATAAATATCCATGAGTCCATACTGCTGTAAAGAAATGATTGAGTAAGTAAATATGTGAAGGAGAAGGGACAAATACTTCTAACAGAAAAATTCCAAATAATGAATATAGAAGGAATCAGAGAAATATAAAGTCATCATTACAACACCAAAGTTGGTGTAGGCAAAATCCATGGATGAATGGCAAAATTACTGTGGAAACTTTAAGGAGAACCAGAATATTTACATACTCCCCCAAAATATTTATTAATTACTGTAGTGGTTTTCACCTATGTCCACAAATTATTTGATACTCCTCTCTCCAGGAGGTGGAATTTAATTCCTGTCTCCTCAAGTGTCCATTAAACTTAATGACTCATTTCTAACAAATAGAACATCAAAAAAGAAAAATAGTAACCTGGCAGATAATACCTTATCCAAGTAAGGTAATAAGTAACCACCCTCGCCAGTAGTAAGTCATGTTGGTATCAGGTAGATGTTAGTATGATGTGATAAAGGGGCTCTTCACCTCTGTGGTATTCTTCCCAAAAATCTGTAACTCTTACTAATCATGGGAAAACATCAGACAAATTCAAATTGAAGGACATAATAAGAAGATACCTGTCTAGTTCTCTTCATCTTTTATCTTAAGACATAGAAAAGAAAATTAAAACCAAAGGAAGCAGAGAAAAGGAAATAACAAAGAATATGACCTAGCTCAAGGAAGTACAAAACAGAAAAATAATAGAGAAAAACAATAAAACCAAAAGCTGGTTCTTTGATAAAGTCAATAAAACACAATTACCTACATTACGAATGAAGAAGGTAACATTATTTCAGATTCTATGGATATTAAGAGGATAATAAGAGAATGGTATGAACAACTTCATTCAAATGATTTTGACAAATTTGATGAAATGGAGAAATTCCTTGAAAGGCAAAAACTATCAAAGGTCACTCAAGAAGAAATAACCTGAATAGCTCTGTATCTATAAAAGAAAATGTATTGGTGGCTAAAAACTTTCCCCCAAAGGAAACTCTAAGCTAAATTGTTTTCCTGGTGAAATCTACTAAACATTTAAGGAAGAAAGAATACCAATTCTACTCAATCCCTAGCAAAAATTTGAAGAGGAGGAAATATTTTTCCATTCATTTCACTAAGCTAGCATGACCCAGATACCAAAACCATAGTAAGACATTACTTAATGGTAAAAGATTAAAGTTTTGTCCCTAAGATCAAAAACCAAAACAATATGTCTACTCTCAGAACTTCTGTTCCATGTTTTATTGGAAGTTCTAGCCAGTACAGTAAGTCAAGAAAAAATAAATTAAAAGCACCTAGATTGTATCTGTATTGTAAAGGAAGAAGTAAAAACCATCTTTATTCGCAGATGACATGATCATGTAGAAAATCCCTTGGAATCTACACACACACACACAAATAGTAGAACTTATGAATTTAGCAAGATTGCAAGAAACAAGATGAATATACAATATTGTATTCTTATATATCAGCAATGTACAATCAGAAGTGAAATAAAGAATTAATGCCATTTACAACAGCATCAAAAAATATCTAATACTAAGGCATACATCTGAGAAAATACATGCAATGTCTATACCAAAAACAAAAACAAAACACTGCTGAGAGAAATTAAAGAAAACTTAAATAAATGGAGCTATATACCTTGTTCATGGTTCAGAAAATTAAATATTATCAAGATATTAATTCTTTCCCAAATTTGCTTATGTGTTTCAAAACAAAATCCCAGCAGACTTTCTCTAGAATTCAGCAAGTTTATTTTTTGTTTAAAAATTTATTATTATAATAGCAAGTTTATTTTAAAATGTATATGGAAATGTAAAAAAGAAAAAGAAAACAGAATTGGAGTTCTAACACTACCTGACTTCAAGACTTAATATAAAGCTGAAATAATCAATACAGTATCATGTTAGCATAAAGAAAGACTCATGGATCAATAAAACAGAAGAGAAAGTTCACAAATAGACCCATATATGTATGAACTGATTTTTGACAAGGTACAATATCAATTTGGTAGAGAAAAATATAATCTTTTCAATAAATGATCCTGAAACAATTTGATATCTATATGCAAAAAAGGAAATGATTCATACCATAAGCTGTATACAAAAAAAAAAAATAACTTAAAATGTATCATTGACCTAAGTATATATAAGTGTAGAATGATAAAACCTTTAGAAGAAAATACAGAAAAAAATTGTGATAAATATTCAAATACAACACCAAAAGTGTGACCAATTTTTTAATAATGTGATAAATTAGACTTCATCTCTATACTTTGAAAGACACAGTTAAGGGAATACAAAGACAAGTGATAAACTCGAAGCAAATATTTTCAAATTCAGACTTGGTAGAGGACTCTCAAACTCATTAATAAGAAAAAAAAATTGTAAATGGGCAAAAGATTGAAAGATACTTCACCAAAAAAGATACAAAAATGGCAAATAGGTGCATGAAAAGATGCCACGTTAATCATTAGTCGTTAGTGCAAATTAAAACTCGAATTAACTTAATGCCAATTAAAACCACAACATACTGTTACATTCCCACTAGGATGGCTAAAATTCAAGACTGATCCTATCAAGTGTTGACAAAGATGTGGAGCAACTGGAACTCTCATCACTGCTAGTGGAAATATAAAATAGTGCAATCACTTTGGCAATCAGTTTGGCAGTTTAAGAAATTAAGCATACGATTCAGTCACTCTAATTCCACTCTTAGATATTTACCAAAGATAAATGAAAGCATATCTCTATATAAAGATTTGTACGTGAATGTTCATAGAAGCTTTATTGTAATAACAAAACTATAATAACCAAAACATCCATGAACAGATGAATAGATACATAAATCATATTATAGCCATACAATGGGCTCTGCTCAGCAATAAAAACAAACTATTGATATCCACATCATCATGAATGAATAAAAAAAAAACGTTCCTGAGTAAAAGAAGACAGACAATAAAGAGTACACACTGTTACGTTTCCATTTATATAACATTCTAGAAAGTGCGAATTGATCTATCATGACAGAAAGCAGCTTGGTGGCTGCTTAAGGATGAGGTGAAGGTACAAAAGCACCAGTAGAAACTTTGGAGGGTAAAGGATGCATTGATTATCTTGGTCATGGTGATGGTTTTATGGGCATATATGTTTGTCAACACTTACCAGTTTATAACTTTAAACACATGTAATTTGTTGGATCTCAATTATATCTTGATTAAAAAAGAAAAATATATACAGAATAATCCCCATGCCAATTTTCACAGAGGTAAAAAAAGAGTAATTAGGAATGAAAAGATGTATTATTCACAGTTCCAGGTGAAATGCTTAGCACTCTGGTGTACTTTGAGCATATAATGATGGCAAAGAATTCTCAGATGCTCTGCCTCCTATTTTAGATTGTCCTTTTTGCAGACACTAGACATATCTGCTCTTCCATTTATATTTCCCTAATCCCTGTTGGTCCCTCCTCTGCCCCCGGTACACAGCAATGCCCAGGGCTCCACCTGGTGCCTGCCCTCATGTGAGGTAACTATAGAAAGACGGAAGTACTGAAGGGTATGCTCCCCTGGGCGTTGTAGATTATTCCAGAAAGATTATGCAGCTAAGATGGCACACCAGCTGCTATCTGTCCACTGTAAGTTAGTAGGAGGATTAACACCATCCCAGAAGTATGACCCTAAGAATATACCGGAAACATCTGCTGGAACATGGACTCGGACCCTGCCATGATAAGAGATCAACAAATTCCAGCCAATACACTGCAGCATCTGCTGTTGGATAAACTTAGCACAACGGTGGCAGTGCTTACTCATGTTGGTATTCTGGCCCATGGAAACATCCTAAGAATCTGGGCAGAGTTGTCTGTAGATTTAAACCTGATGAACTGGAATGTGAGAGGAATGAAGGGGCCCACACCCGTTAAGGATCTCAGCCAGGAAGCCTGCCTGATTTACAGTGACCACCACTTCCCTGAACTCAGAGCATTCTACATCTATCCCACCATTTACACCAGTCAGACAATGTATCAGGCGTTGTCTGGTGCCCAGCACTGTTGTCTAATGTGAGAACTCGGCTCTTGCAGTGAAATTTAACCTGACATATTCATCCACTCATACAATAAACACCCATTAAGTTTCTACAGTGGCAAAGCACTGTGTTGCATACTGAGGTTACCGGCATGACGAAGACCAGCATTACCCTCATGGAGGTGAAGTTCAAGAAGGGGAGGCAGACATTAAATAGCAGCACACGGTAAGTGATGTAATCATAATTGTGGGCAAGAGTGGAAGGTACAGGTAGCAATCAGAGCCAATTCTGAGCAAGCTGAGGGGTCTGAAGGATGGGGAAGCTTTCTGGAGAAAGGGATGTCAAAGCTGAGATCTCAGAAATGAATAAGAGTTATCTGGGGGAATCAGAGGAGGGCATTCAGGTCGTGGGAGAGGAGAGAGAGGCACAAAAATTACAAGGAAGCCAGGGGAGCTGAAGCAGAGAGAGAGAGATAGGCAGAGGCCTCATAATGAGGGTCTTGTAGGGTGTGCAAAGGATTTGGGGAAAATGGAAAGCCATGGAAGGATTTGTATTTTACCATCTTTGTTAGATTGCCCTCTAACACAGGGATTATATCAATTCAACATAAAGTAGCCTAGCCACCCAGAAAATTCTACCTGCAAGCAATCTATAATAATAAACCTTTGTTCAGGGTCATCTGGGTTGCTTACTTGGGGTAAACTACTTTAAAATCTTGTCTAAAATGCCTGATTCCACCTTCGTTTTGTTTTTATAATTGCATACCAGGTTCTTTTTTTTTTCCTTTATTTGAATTCAATTTAGTTAGCATATACTGTAATATTAGTTGCAGGGGTAGAATTTAGTGATTCATCAGTTGTATATAACACTCAATGCCCTTCTTAATGCCCATCACTCAGTTACCCCATCCCCCACCCATCTCCCCTCCAGCAGCTCTCACTTTGTTTCCTAGAGCTCAGCATCTCTTATGGTTTGCCTTCCTCTCTGTTTTCATCTTATTTTATTTTTCCTTCCCTTCCCCCTTCATCTGTTTTGTTTTTTAAAGTCCACATATGAGTGAAATCATATGACAATTGTCTTAATACATAATACAGTCTAGTTTCATGACAATTGTCTTAATACATAATACAGTCTAGTTTCATCCACGTCATTGCAAATAGCAAGACTTCATTCCTTCATTCTTTTGATGGCTGAGTAATATTCCAGTGTGTGTGTGTGTGTGTGTGTGTGTGTGTGTGTGTGTGTGTGTACCACATCTTCTTTATCCATTCATCTGTCAATGGACATCTGGGCTCCTTCCACATTTTGGCTATTATGGACATTGCTGCTATAAACTTTGGGGTGCATGTGCCCCTTGACTGATTCTACCTTCTAATTTCATTTGGTACAGTGATAAAACCTCAACAAATCTTTCTTTGTTGATTAAGTATCTGGTAGAAGTCCAAATAACTATCTAGAAGTGGGAGGAGAGAATCCCAGAGTTGGGGAAGAAAGGAGAACCGATCCCTGCCCACACATCAGAAGAGGCTTGCCCAGGGTCACACAGGGAAGAGGAAAGAGCCAGGGCAGAATCTGGGCATCTCAGGCCCTTACACAAATGCTTATGACCCTGTGATGGCCCTTAAAAGCTGTGCTCTGGTTTTTCTTTCTTTTTACTTATGACTCTTCAAAGGCAGAAAACAAAGTTACTCAAGAGTTTGAGATTGTTGGATCCCAGGGAACTCAGGTTGTTTTTAGAGATGTTTTAGGTAGAAGAGCCGACGTGGCATTGGGGACAACAAAATTAAAATTGACTGTGCACCTGTTGGGGGCCAGACACAATTCCAGGTACTTATAAACCCACTCTTTCCTTTCCATAGCCCCATAAATCAGAATTATTAGCCCTGTGTTATAGATGAGGAAACTGAGTCTTTTAAAAGCTCACCCAAGCCCACAAAGATAGCAAGGGACTTGAGAAATAAATCTGAAATTCTAACTGAGGTCAGTATGGCTCAAAAGCAGTGTTCTGTTATCTCGTGCAGACTCCCAGACTGACCGGGTTGGGTGCCCACACACAGACGGAATTACCTTACCTTTCAGGGAACTTGACCACTGGCTGGGGTTGCTCTAAAATGCAAGACCCTCAAAAGCTTGCCACATTCCTGGGGGATACTGATCTCCAAGGAGCTCTTTGGGACCCTTGTCCCCAGGGAATGTGACAGTCAGCACCTGGAGTAAAATGGCTTACAGGATGTTGGGCCCAAAGCAAGACATGACAAAGACATAGAGAATCCCCCAACCAGCCTTTCCCTCAGAGGAGATTGGTTCTTATCTCATTGGAACCTTCTTGCCTGGCTAGAAACTTATCCCTGCCCTGTCTACAGAGCCACTAACAGTGAACCCTCTGCAGCGCTCAGCTGGTCGTCTGTGTGCTCAGGCAGTAAGGCAGTTCTCTCTGTCTTCGTCTCTGTCTCTCTCTCAGCTCTGCCATCTTTGGCTACCCCAGAAGCAGCACAGATCGTGCTGCACCGCAGTACCCAGAACTGAGATGTTATGTCTTGAAAAAAAAAGAGCAAGGGACAAGGCATGTGTCATTCCCAGAGAGAAAATGAATCTTGTGTTCTCTGATTACTTGGAAACCTTTGATTTCTCTTTCCAAGAGAAAGGGTTACAACTGTGCTCCTTGGGTGGCTGAGAAAGGAACAAAATGTCTGTTTTCTCCCTTATTTAAGCAATATGTCTCAGCATTTGTTCCATTCAAGCATCAGAGTGAGAAGGTAGTTTCATCACTGTTCACCCTTCCAGGAACCCATAAGCATCCCAGGCCCCATACCTATGGTATCTCATATCAATAATGTAACTTAGCTTTGGAACAAAGCTCCAAGCCCAACCACCTTAGTGATCAAGGCAAAGCCTCCAACTTGAGTCCTTGGCTTTCTCCCATTCCCTCCCACTCCAGGGTCCACAAAAATTTGGATACAGGCAGAAACTAAAAAGGGCCAAGATAGAAGTTTGAGCAAAAAGCAATTATTAGAGATGAATTTCTGAAAGCAAAAGAAAAGGAAAAGCAGTGTGGTATCACAGAAAGAGCATTGGTTAAGGAGTAAGGCATGGTGGGATTTACTCATAGCTTTGGCTTCCACTGTCCTGATGACAACAGGCAAGACACTTCACCCCTCCAGTCTCAGACTCTTAACCCATGACATGAGACTGTCTGGCTTGACCTTTAAAGTTACTCTGCTAATGACATTGCACTACACCTGTTGTCCTATGAACTGGAGAGACTGGAAGGGAAAAGAAAGAGGTAAAAGGAGAGAGAGCACAAGGAAGCAGGTAGAGCTTCAGAATAAATAGAGCGTAACAAGAGAACCAAGTTTAACATACAGCACAAGGAAGAACACCTGGAAAAGAGAGGCCAAGAAGAGCGTCCAAAGGGAAAAATAGTTTGGAGTCAGAGAAATCAATTGTGTTGGTTCAACTTACGACTGGATAAGACCCAAGGCAACCTGTAGGGATGCCCAAAGCTGGCAGAAAAAGAGAGAGTAGAAAAAGACAGAGCTGCCTCCCTGTCTTCCCACCTGCTCTGGGCCCTAGAACTCCCATCTCTCTACAAGGTAGGTAGAGACACCCAGCTAACACAGAGGAAATAATCTACCCAAGTCTCGTGGCTGGCTAAGAAGACACTC
>NW_024423343.1:19425795-19592109 GCF_017311325.1 Ursus maritimus | reverse complement strand
TTCATCTATAAATGTTAAGTACTATGATTTGACTAAGGAGGCATGAGCCTGGCCTGAGACTTCTGAACCAGTGACTAGAAAGAGCTTGCATTTAATGTAAACTTAGAATGACAAAGCAGGGTGGAATGGTGGGTGGGGTGGGGAGAAGGAGAAAGAGAGAGAGGGTGAATATAAATTATCTTTGGAGGTAATTGTTGACTGCTTGTGGGAATGTTGTGACTCAAAGTTCAGAGGGCAGGAAGGACAAGGAGACTCACGCTCCCAAGGGTGCAGAGTGGCTCTGCTAATTGGCCTGGGGCTGGCCCATCAGTGACGCCGGCTCTGCCCCAAGCTTGGCAGGACCGACCATGACTTGCTACTGGAGGGAGGCTTGGGGGGATTTATGAGATGAGCTAAGGGGCTGTTCTTGGCAAGCCAAAGCTATAAATGTATAATATTTTATCTCCTGCAGGGATGTTTTTAAGCAAAGGAAAGACGGGAAATGTCTACATCAAGTGAAAAGCCCAGCCGCTGGTCAAGGAGAGTGGCCTCTCTCTCTGGAGCTACATGAAAGGCATGGTTCTGTCTGCTCCCTGTGGCCTCTGCGGATCCTGCCCTGGGAGTTCAAAAGTTCAGTTGCAGCCAAGAAGGGAAGGAAGCACACCCACCGCCAGGGTTCTCCTGGGATTGTCCAGAGGAGAATGAGCTGGGACTGCTGGAAAAACCGCCATTGCCCCCTCCCTCGCTTCCTTTCCTCAACACTTCTTCACCATCCAAATAAAATGTTAGCGCTTCGGTGGCACTGACGTGTGATGGAGTCAAAACACCAGACCCATGGTCTGCCACTGAAGAGCTACAGGGCCTGCAGAATGTCCTTTCCCCTCCCCAACTTCATTTTCTTATAAAACGAGAGGGTCGAAGCTGAATTAAGGGCATTCTTAGTGATCCTCTCCAGTGACCACAGAAAGGCAGAATTAGCTTTTCAAGTTCGGAAAAAAAGAAATCTCTTGTGCAAGAGAATTCCACTTAGAATTCAATGCAAATCCCACTCCTTCTCTAAGTCACTTCAAACCAGCCATGCTCTGGTGAATGAGACCAGCTGGGATGCAACAGGAAACACAGACTAAATTCCTGAGGGCCAACTGAGGAAGCTTGTCTCACCCTCGATGCCACCTTCTGAGAGTCTATAAGAACAGACAACCTGTTCTTAATTTTCTAGAGGATGTTGCAACTTCATCCCAGACATTGTGTTCTTCCTTTCTCTCTCATCCTTAGGGACACGTCATTGAAAAGAAAGTGCCTAAAGCCAAGGCTGCAAAAGCCCGTACAGAAATTGTATAAATGAGAAAAAGACAAGCCCATGCCAGGAGGGACAGCTTAGGGAGTGTTGTGCAGAATAGATGTCAGCTCTGATTTGACTTAGTTGGCTGGAGGCTCCCATACAATCTTGTGTAACCTGCACAACTATAGGCTAAGTGCAAGGCTTGGCTTACAACAGTTATTCAAAATCTACATGTCAACAATAATGGTACAATCCTATGTGTCACAGGCCAGGTTCCCCAACAAGCAGACTCAGAGATGAGTATCCCCATTCAGGGATACACAGCCAAGATCAACAACTAGCGGGGGGAGGGGGGGGGAAGGAAGCGGTACAGGGCGAAAGAACCACCATGGAATTGGAACAAAGTCTCAGCCCATTCTCTAGGGGGCTCTGCGGTTGGGATGGTCATTCTGAATTGTCTAGAATTTGGGCAAATTGCCTGGACCCTTATACACACTGTATAGATCAATCAGGGATGGCAGCTGTCCTTGGGAAGAGTATGAGATGGCGGGGGGAGGCCTATAACGCAAGGGCAAGTCTTGGAATAGGATTCAGCTGCAAGCAATCAGCCAGGAGCACTGGCAGCATCTGGGGGAACACAAGCTTCAGTGTGGTGGTTCTGGATGGTACCGCACAGAATCCACTACCCTATGTTAAATACTTCAGAGTTTAACAAGCATGTTCCTTTTGCCCTTCTGGATCCACTCTCTGCCTTGCTCCACTCCGCTCTTTGCCCTGGGAGGCTGACCTGTATGGATTACATCAGTAGGCTCCCATGCCCTCTGACTCCCACTTGGGTTCAGCCAGTAGAGCCTTGGCCGAAGATCAGAGGGAGGGAAACGAGGGAGGGCAGCACGCTTGTTGCCCTGGCTCCATGTCTGCAAGGTCACATTGGATTGGACACCTCCTCCAACTGGAGGTCAGTGGCTCCTATCCAAGACCCTCTCACAGACCATTGATTCTCTCCTTCCAGGTTCTGGCAACTACTCCCTCCCCTCACCCTTTTACCTTGGTGCTCTGGCAGGCCTCCCTCACCCCACCCCTCCATGGTACTAACGCTGGGACAGCTCTACCTGTGTGATTTGTCAACTCTGCCCACACTTCTGTAAAGTCCTTTCTTTACAAAGTAAACTCTCCTTGAATTATCCTAATTTGAGTGTACTTCCTCATTTGGTTCCTTCTAGGACCCTCCTGATACTTTTAGACACGTGTTATCTCACCTCTTCCTTTCTACCGTCCTGTGAATCGGATGTGCTTATCCCCACTTTAGTCTGTAAGAAAGTAGAGCCTCAGAAGAGTTGCGTGATTCACTCAAGCTCCCAAGTTAGTAAGACGGCCCTTGTCTGTTGACTCAGATCCACCATCGACATCACTATCACACCCTAGTGCTTCTCTCAGATTATTCTCTTTTCCCACACAGCTCAGGAAAGAAACAGGAGAAGAAGGAACAGCCATGGAAATTTGAGACCACCGAACGTTCTAAAATTTAGCATGAGGATGCCTTTCATTTTAGCCCTGGGATTAGGAAAGAAGGAGGAGAGAGAGAGTCCTCTTTATGATTCTTACCCTATCCAACTTCTGGAAAACTTCAGTTTCTTTTCTAAAGTACCTTTCTCAATTAGAAAATTAAGTTATTTCAAAATCCAGATCTGCTCCAATCAGCTGCTTGACCCTGGTCAGGTCACATGACCTTTGGCTCTTCGGTTTCTTCATCCGCGTAAAGTAAAATGGTTAACTCTGTGAATCCCAAGCTCCCTTCCATTCTGTGTTTCTATGAGCTCCTTGTTCTCTTTGCTTCTCTTATCCTAGAAACAGACAACAGTCATGTGGATAAGCACTCATACTCACAATTGTTAGTCACATCCCTGGGAAAAAGAAGGAGCTCAGATGGTGCCATGCACAAAGACTCACTTGTTAGCCCTAAAGGACCCTTCAAAAAGTCTTGTCCAGACCCTTGCTTTAACCAGAATAACAGTTAAGCCCAAATGAGAGAGCGAAGATACCATTTCATTTTGCATTGCTCCCAAAGTCCCTGTGTGTAGCAGATAACTAGATTCTCAGTCCCATCCAGGGTAGTGCTTCTGTTTTTCCTGATCAAAAGCAAATGGTTCCTCTCTGTACAAAATGTCTTTTGTCCTGTCTTGCTTATGATGTCCCGTATTATTGACAAATTGTGCAGGGACTAACTAGGAATGAGAAGTTCCACTGTGAGGCTGCCACCACTGTGAAGAGCTCTCACTTACTGAACCACCAGCTGAAACAGGGAGAAAAAAGGACTTGTTCCTCCCTCTCCGTGTTCCTATTCCTAGATCTTGGGTTTAGGAATTAGAGACACTGGGTTCTAGTACTAGCCCAATTGCTACCCTTGAGAAAGTCACTTCCTTTCTCTAGACCTTGTTGTATTATCTATTAAAAGAAGTAAGAGGACAGCATCATCTTTTCTAGGTCTGCCTTTCCACGAACCCCTATGGATAAATAGGATTCAAGTAGGTTGATTTGGATAGACGGCATCTTAACTTGGGTTCCCCCAGTCAACAAGATCTAAGTAGAGACTTAGATTGGGAGGTACAGTCCTAAGGCATCAAGAGTGAGGGAAAAGGGACATGAGACAAGGAAGAATGAGAACAAAGATGATGTATTATAGTCTTAGTTGATTTGGACTGCTATAACAGAACACCAGAGGCTGGGTAGCTTTTAAACAACAAAATGTATTTCTCGTATCTCTAGAAACTGGATGTCCAAGATCAAGGTGATAACATGGTCACCTTCTGAAGAGGGTCCTCTACCTGATTCATGGTTGGTGCCTTCTGACTGTGTTCTCATGGGGTAGGAGGGACTAGGCATCTCTCTGGAGCCTTTGTATAAGGCACCAATCCCATTCATTAAGGCCCCATCCTTAGAATTAAGCAACTCCCAAAGGCCCCGCCTCTTAATACCATCTTCTTTGGGGTTAGGATTTCAACATATGAATTTAGGGGAGACACATTTAGACCATAGCAACAGCAATCAACCTAGCCACAGCTTTACATGCTTCAGAGAAGTCCAAAGAGTCACTCAATCACCCTAGACATCTCTGCACAGGTTGTACAAGGAAAAAAAAAAAACAGTCTTGAAAAGAAGAAAAAAAACAGGAATTTATCTGTAGACACCCTCCTATTTCCTCTCCTCCACTGGTCAAAGTTTACCCACGGGGGATTTATCTTTCCTGTCCTGGGTTACATCACCTGACCCCTTCAAAAGCCTCAGGGTAAGCCAGATCCTTCAACCTGAAGTGTGGCACTGCACCCCACCTGGAAGAGGTGGGAAGAGCCGAGGAGTCTGGCATTCAGTCTCCTCCACCTGGAAACTACTGTCCTGGCAGAGGAAGGCAGCTAAGGGTTTGGGAGATCGTGAAGCTGCGAGAAACTAAGGAGGCACAGACGCCATATCTGGCACCAACAAGTAGACATGGTTATGATGGAAATGCATACTAGAAGAGAGCTCAGGTACCTTCATTCAACAAACGTTTTCCAAGAAATGTGGATGCAGAGGTGGGAAAACTTTTTCTGCCCTCAAGGAACAGACTCTGTTGGGGAGACAGACTTAGACAAAGGCAATGACAGCAAAGTAATCGATCGTTGTGAATGGTTATATTTGCCCCCCTCATGTTACATGGAGGGAAATGAAGCCCAGGCCTGACCGAATTCACACGAGGAGTCTGGGACGGAAGGAGGTCTACAAACCCAGGCTGTGAATTTCCAAGTCAGCGCTTCACTGATGGCCCCTCTCTCAAAGCCACAAAAGTGGTATAGAGTGGGTTGTGCTCTGGAACAAGAGGGGATGAAACAGGTCCAGTGGCATCAGGGCCTGGCTGAGCCGCATGGCTCAACTGTTCAAAACTGCCTGCAGATCAGAATGACATCCTGGGGACTGGGTCTGGGGTGGGTGTGCGGAGGAGGAGGGAGTGTTAGGGAACTCTTTGTGAAGACAACTTCTTTGCTAAAAGGAGCCAGGAGGAATCAGTTTAATTGAAGTTAAAGATATTTTAAGGAAGGTAAGAGCCTAGCTGGGGGTTCAGCCAAGGGGTTTCATTCTGCCTTTGAAAATGAGAAGAGTTGAACAGGATCTGTATGGATGAGCTGATAAAATAGTCCTTTGAAGTGGACAGGGATCTTTTTATAGCCTCACAATAACTTAGCCCCGGGTGAGGGAAGAGAGCTGCTCTCATTTACAAGCGTGGAAGGTGGTGAGCTGTCCCCCCTCCAATTGGATTTCTTCTAACTTGGCCATAAAGAGAGAGAAATTGGCCTGGTGTCCTTGTCTAGCTGAGAGAAGATAAATCTGGCAGTCTTTCCCACAAGAGAGCATAGATGAATGGCCCAGGGAAAGCCCTGGAAGGCTGGTTAACAGACATTACAAAGAAAGGCACAGAGCACAGAATCACAGTCCCCACATTCCACCCCCAGCTCACACACCATCTAGCCCCCTAGATAGATCATGGATTCCACCTTAAAAAGAATTAAGAAGTCGACAGTTATATGCAGCTAAGGAATCATTGAACACTACATCAAAAATTAATGATGTACTATATGTTGGCTAAGTGAACATAAGAATAAAAAATAAAATAAAATAAAATAGAAAATAAAGAAGTCAACAAAAATGCCAAGAAATAGTAGAAATAAAAATTAGTGAAATGGATTATTTACTTCGTGCCACATGCAATACAGGCAATATCTCTTTGTTCCTCTTATCAACGTCGGAGGTAGGTATTATTTTTATTCCCATTCTATATTCGAGAAAAGAGAAGCTTATTTATGGATGAGCAAATTTAAGCACTTTGTTCAAGCTTAGTACATCACAGGCCAGAAGCCAGCTGGAGAAGACTGCTGGATAACCGCTCAGGTAGCGTGAGGTCACCTTTGCTTACAAACCTCACGCTGCGGAACTCCACACTCATCTTATTAGCACTTGGTTCTCTTGGCCGAACAACTGGACGAGATGGTCTAATCTCCCATTCCCTGAACAGTTCAGAATCTCCCCTCAGACATGGGAACATTTTGCCAGAACCTGAAGATTCAGCTTTTCTCAGACTCCTGAGTCTGTACCACCACCCCCCAAATGAAGAGAAAGAAGAAACTTGGGGACACAAGCCACAGTGATAAACACGCCTCCAAGAGTGAGCTGCCTCCGTTGTCGGCTGGCGAAAATGCTGACCACTGCCCTTCACTCCCACAGAAGATGAAAATAGGGATTGGAGACCAAAATACAGTAACTTAACCTGACATGTGAGGCCTCTGCCAAGATCGTAAGCTTCCTAACTCCCAAACCTGGCCCACGTTCCTGTAAACACAGTGAAAGTTTAATATCTGAAGCTATGAAGTAAAAAAAGCAAAGAAGTCAGGAGACTTTGGGTTTAATCTCAGTTGCATCAAAACCCATGTACTGGCCTTCTAAAGGGGCTCTCCCTTCCTCTTGACCTCTGGCGTCCTGTCGGGACAACAAGAGAATTCGACACAGCTCATTTCCAAAGTGTCTTCTTAGCTCTTCTCATCTTGGGTGATATCCTTGCCTTACTGATCTCATAGGGGCTGCAGAGAGAGTCAAAATTGGTAGAAGTGGGATGTGGGGAGAATGGGCTCTTACAAGGAAAGTTAGTAACGTTTCGTATCATACAAGTACAAAGGGCACTTGGTCAGCCACGTACTCTTCCTAATCATCCTTGAGACGTTATAAGAACAAATGGAACACTGTGAAACTCCATGATAGAGAAACATCTCCCATCCTCTTTTTGGATGGAGACTTGACTCTGGAGGGCTATGAAGGCTTTCTCTGATCTGTTAGATGGGTAGGAGTTCAAAGTCCAGGAGACCCCTCCCCCAAGCTGCTGCCTATGGGGTTTCCACTTCTGATCTCTCACTGACCTCTTTCCTCCTATGGAGACCCCAAGCATTCAAAGGAAAAGCCCTGGTAATGGACTCTCAGGACACATTGGGGCTGAAAGAAACTAGGGATCTTTTTTTTTTTTTTTTAAGTTCTGGGCATAGGGCATGCGCTAGTTGGCCTGGGTCTAGCTATGAAATAAATTGCTCTCATTATTATTTTATTCTCTGAAGAAGACAACCTCAGGTTAGTATTTCAAAGAAGAATGAGTCACTGGAAAGGTTTAAAAGTACCTGCTAATTATTTCTTTAAAGAAAAACCTGAACTCTGGGAGAAAAGAGTTAGACCCAGCATCAACTGGCCATTAAGATGAAAGAGCCAAGTTACCTGGGCTGCTTCGGGAGGCCCAGAAATAACAAGAGCGCCCCTTGTATTTGCAGAGCAGATTTCCCTGCAGAGCCTCTTCCACAGACATTATCTCACTGACCCTGAATTCCTGAGAGAGAAGCAGCCCACTGCTGGCTTTGTTTTCCCCTTCTTTCTGCCTTGCTGTGATGTAAGGAGGCTGAGGGAAGACAGGTCAGTGCCAAGAAGGGATGGGGGTCTTTCAGGCGTTTGTGGAGTCAGCATACACACAACTGCTTAGAATCCGAAGCCCACCCCCCACCCCTGCCCCCCAAGCTGGGAGATGTCTGGTCACCTTCTCCAGTGGCTTCCAAAAATGTTTGGCTTTTATTCTAATAAAATGCTATGAAAAATCCCAAGTTAAAACAGAAGATCAATTCTAAGGTAAGTTCAGATTTTTAATACTTATTTAGTATCAAGTCCATCAATGAGAATAATTAGGTTCGTTTGATGAACACACAACTTTGCAACCAGTCATCTGGAGCTCAATGACCACAGAGATGAAGCACGTTATGGTTCACACTCTAAATGTTTTTGAAAAAAACCACCAAGATCCCTCATGCCAATGCTTTCTAGGATCTTGAGTGTCTCAAGAATTTAGTTAGGTTAGTTAGTGTTATGGTCAACGGAGACATTTCCAGACTTTGTCCAAGAGGAGAAGGAGATGAAGGCTGCTATCCAGGGGGAAACAGTGGCCCAGTGTCAGAGAGGATGCAGTTGTATTTTTCATATCGGAGAGGATAGGGAGTGACAAGTTTTAGGAGAGCACAACCCTGTGCCCTTACCCAAAGGCTACAACCCAAGTGAACCTCTGGTAGGGCCGTCGCACGGTTGGCCAGTGATGAAGTTTTGGGTATTAAGACTCTGGGAGCTGGGACTAGGTACTCTGGCCAAACCTCGTCCTTGGAAAGTTGAATTTAAATTGGTCATGCATTTCTCAGAGTCCATAGTCTCTCATGCTTCATTCCCCCTGGGCTTCTGAGGGGAGGGGGGTGGGGGAATGGGATAGGCTGGTGATGGGTAGTAAGGAGGGCATGTACTGCATGGTGCACTGAGTGTTATACGCAACTAATGAATCATAGAACTTTACATCAAAAACCAGGGATGTACTGTACGGTGACTAATATAATATAATAAAAATATTATTATTAAAAAATAAATAAATAAATAAGAATAAATTGGTCATGCAGGTCTGTCCAGTGGGTGTCTTCCGAAAGACTGACCAAAGAATGCAACCAGAAAGGGCAAAGCGGGGGGACACAAAAATGGACTTTTTATCCACCCTGTGAGCTGGGGCTTAGACGCAGATTTTGTCATACATACAAGAATTTTATTACAAGAATGAAGGAAATTTCCATTTGCCACAGTGTGATTGTTGTGTTCTCCCAAACCTGATAAGTTGGAAACCTAATGCTTAAGGTGATGGTATTAGGGACTTTGGGAGGTGATTAGAGTTATGGGGGTAGAGCCTTCATGAATAAGATTGGAGCTCTTATAGAATAGATCCCAGAGAGATCCCTCACCATGTGAAAGTAAATGAGAAGTCTGTGACCTGGAACAGGACCTTCACCCAACCATGCTGCTACCCTGATCGTGGACCTCCAACTTCCAAAACTGTGAGAGATGAGTTAGTGCTGTTGATAAAGTACCCAGCCTATGCTATTAGGGACAGCAGCCCAAACGGTCTGAGACACCAGTCCACACCTTGAGCGTGACAGAGCAATTCACATCCATTGCACCAGCCCCGGCTGTTCCTGGCACCTCGTCTTCCCCAGTTTACTCCCTTTTCTTTTGGGTTCGGCCTTCCTCTCTCCCGGCATCCATCCTTTCTCTTCTAGGTCTTAATTTCCTCCAAACATTGTGCTTCCTGACAAGCACATCATGGGACAGAGAAGAGGTTCACCAATGGTGATTGTCAGCGTCAGGACAGGTAGACTATTTTCAGGGGGAGCTTGTTCTCTAAAGACTACCTCACCGTCTTAGGGCTACAGTTTAATGCCAACTGGCTCCCCCACTGATGGGTAAGTCTAGTTCAAATGCTTCCACCAGTTGCATTTCTATGAAGCCAGCCTTCTCAACACAGTGGAGGCTGTAACTTCCACTTGACCCTCACTCTCCAGAAGCTTAGGTAGGTAATGCTGTCTGACTCACAGAAGCAGTGACCTGGGGTAAGTAACGGGAACCCAAGGGAAGAGCCTTTCCTCCCAGTCTTTCCTCCTTCAAGAAGCTTACATCTGTAAGTAATGATCGCACAGGTTACTAGCAAATCCATGAGAGGTCTTGATGGGAT
The DNA here is from genome assembly GCF_017311325.1 of Ursus maritimus. NCBI lineage: Eukaryota > Metazoa > Chordata > Mammalia > Carnivora > Ursidae > Ursus > Ursus maritimus. The sequence continues at coordinate 19,582,255 of NW_024423343.1, read as the reverse complement.
AGGAACTACTGGTTTCAATTTTCTGTGAAAGGACTCAGGGGCCAAAGGCTCCACCCCATGTATGGTTTTCTCATACTTACTTCCTATCATTTCTTCCTCGTCTTGTTATACCCCTGAGGAAAAAAACACCATGCCAGGGTCAGAAGGTCAGAATGCCTGAGTTTTAGCTCTGCCAATTAACTGCACATGTGGCCCTGAGCAGGCTTCTTAACCAGCCTGTAAACTGAGGAAACGGGGTGGAGCTAGGTACCCATCACCTCCATCTTCTGTGAACTTCCAAGTCCCTCAGCCATGTACAATCAGGACTAATACAGCACAGTTTTAATAGCCATTCACAAGCCCTGGAGGGTGGGGGGAGGAGAAAGCTAAAGGAAACAAGTGGGATGTTCCACTAGCTTCAAACAGGAAGACGCTTTTGGTTCACCCAGGCCAAGGATTAAAAGCATTCCAGAGAGCTGAGGCGGTGCTGGGACAAAGGTCCACGCTCCCCGAGGGCTTGGAGCCATGGAGGAGAGGCATGGAAAAGACAGAGAGCCCCCAGTAGGATCTGGCTCTCAAACCTGACCCAGTAGGAGCTGAGAACAGGGGGAGAATAAAACGATTGTCCCTTAGGGAACATGACCAAAAAAGCAACATCCGCCCCCAGGCCTCCTCCCAACAGGAGAAGGAATGAACGCAGGATAACACAAGGGAAAAGTCTGGCTTTTGGAATGAATCCTGAGATGTCTAGAAGCTGAGACCACCCCTTGACTTATGAGTTTAGCAAAACCTAAGAGCGATCAAGGTCCAGGTAACAATGGTAAGCAACCCTTTCATTGACTCTCCCTCTCTCTCTCTCTCTCACACACACACACACACACATCACTACCACCACCACCATCAGCAACAACTGTATAAGTCTTTCAACTTCCTCCTGCCTGCACACTCATCTGGGAAATTTTATAGTAGAAAGCAAGAAAAAAATGTGGCATCCAAGCTAAGTTTCTCATGAGTAAAAACATGCCACGTGGCAAAGGAAAGGTCAAGGAGAAAAGAGAAGGGAAAAGGTACAGACAGCCTTTCATCTTACCAGGGGGAACAGCACTCCAAGATGTGGCGTACTGGGTCTTAAGTGGAGCCCCATGCCTGGAAATTCCTGCATCATGGCTACAAGCTCTCGGCCCTGCACACAGAGCAAGGAGCCCATGTTCTTCTGGTCCTGCAGGTTGGCCACCATATTATGAGACTTCGAGTCTGCCTTTCGAATCTGAGTCTCAGTGTTTTTTTCTATAAAATGGAAATAAGGATCCTTTGGCCCAGCATACCTTAGTGGACATAAGATTCAGGAAATAATAGATGAGAGAACTGAAGAGGTTCTGTGGATCTGGGAAGCAAGAAATTATGTTTGAACCAGGGTCTGAGCCAATATGGAAGTTCTCAGCAGGGAAACAAAGTTCAGGTCATGGAAATGGATAAAGGAGCAAGAAGAGTAAGTCCCGGGGACACAATGGTTCAAGAGTGGGCAGAGGAAAAGTAGCCAGAAATGAAGACCAGACAGGAAGTGCTGAGAAGTAGTGGAACCATAAAGAGCTGAATAAAGGTGACGTAAGAAAATAACCATTTGTGTCAAGCAGATTTCTTACGAGGTTAAGCTTTGTTCTTCTTACCTCCTATGTATCCTCAAAAGCACAGTGGGGATCAAGCCGAGCACAGAAAATGACTATTAGAGAAGAGAATACATGTGACATTTGTTGTAAGACTGGGGAGAACTGTAGGGCGAGGCCATTTCTCCCTGGTGGTTTACTGTGCAACACTGGACATCTAACACAGCTTCTCTGGGCTGGCCTCAGCCAGTATTTACCCAAATCCTTAGTGACTTGGATTCAGAAGGTATGGCTATAAATCCAGCTACTCCTGGGCAACTGACTCCAAAGGGAAAGGTGAGCGGCCAGTGAGGGTGGGACATAGTGCCACCAAAGTGTCAGGATCTCCTCGCCCCAAAATCTGGTCTGCCTTAGAACAGGATGCGGATCTCAAAGTTCTTTGCAAAGGAACCACACTTGCCACTTGAAAATCTTTTCTTACAACCACACCCAAAATAAATTCGCTTCCACAGCAAATATTTATGGAAAACCTCCACGTGCAATTGGGCTGGGCCCTGAGAGGTTGAAAGAAGACGAGATCTAGAAGACCACTAAGGCAGTGAAACATGAGGCCCCGCCCTCCACGTAGCGGGGAAGGCAGACTCTTACCCAGTGACCGCTAGCCAGACTGTGCTAAGTGTCATCACAGAAATATAAACAAAATGCAATAGGAACCCAAGTGCTAGTCATTAATTCTGCACCAGCAAGATCCAGGAAGGCTTTAGAGAGGAGGTACCATCTGAACGAAGTCCTGATACTGAAATGGATTCTGATATTCAGAGAAGGTGAGGTGTATTCCAAGCTGAGTGAACATGGCAGGCAAAGTTTTGGCAACAGGAAAGGTTTTCTGCTTTAAGGAATAAGTTAGTGGTTCAGGACCTCCGTCTGTATTCACTGTAAAGTCAAGAAAGGTTTTTGAGCAAGGATGTGGTAGGATTGGTTCTGCTCTTTACACAGAGCTTTCTGGCCAGAATGAGGAGAGAGAATGGAAGGGTAGAGGACTGAGGGAGGAGACTCCTTGGAAAGCTCTTAGCAAAGGCCAGAAGAGGAACCACCAATATCCTAAAGAATAAAGGAGCATTGAAATAGAAAATATCGAATGTTGTTTCAAGGTTTTCCAGCATGTGCCAATAAAGAACACAGAAGGTATGGGACTGGGAAACTAAAGTGATGATAAAATTATTTTTAGACAAGTTGTACCTGTCACAGATAAATGACTTAGCAAGAGACAAGTCAGGTACCTGTGTGGGAGATGACAGCAATGCAACCTTATAGAGGTTAGGTTCTGAAGGCCACACTCAAGGTCAATGTTGAGCAGAGGCAAAATGACCCCTGCAAGTCCCTCAGGGATATGTAACATCTGAATCTGAGATACAATCGCGCTGTCAGTCCAGTAGGACCAAGAATTGTTCCAGAGTGGAGGGGCCATTGGGCCACCAAGAGAAGTAGCAGGCTTGCATTCTGGGGTCTGTTATAAGAGAAACACTAGAAGCTCATTTCCCATTACCAGCTCGCTCAGAAGAATGGTGGCCAGAACCAACTGCATGAGCTAAATTGTTGCCTGTTGACCATGCAGTTGATGCTATCTTGAGTTAGACATCATGGACCTCTTTGTGCAGTGAACTGACTTCAAGCACTGGCTGTGAAATGCCCATGCAGAGAAAAGGAATCAAGAAGTACTGAGGGCTGGGGACAGCACACTGGGAAGTGCTAAGGGCTGACTGAAGGAATGTGGTCAAAGGAGGAAGAGCCAAAGAAGAATCAAAGAAGGAGAACGAGGGGGTATTAAGAGTAGTGGAAGTCAAGGAATGACAAGGAAGAGGAGGACATCAAGAAAGAGAGGGCCTTCGAATGCTAAATTCCATTAAGAGAAGGGAGCTTCAAAGTCCTCTGATGAGTTCGAGACTGGAGTGTTATCAAACATGTTAAAAATAGAAAGCCTCCATGAAGGATAAAAATGGAAGCCAAGTTATAAAGATGGGGGGGTTAAGATAGGTGGGGGGTTAAGAAATGAAGGCATTGAGTTACATTCTTCCAAAATTTGACCATAGAAGGAAGGAGAAAAACTGAGGAATTCTGAGGCAGAAGCAGGGATAAGGAAACACTTTGAAGGGCATGGTCTGGTTTATAAGAAAATCCCCCGTTATTCATCTCTAGTAATAATTGCTAACACTTACTGAACATGTACTGCGCGCATTGATGTCGTTAAACTTAGTTACCCCTTGAGACAAATACTATTATCCTTCAGAAGAAACTGAGGGGATGACAGTAAAGAGGTCAGGCAAATATCCCCAAATCTCACAAATGTTAAGGGGTAGAGACAGGATTGCAAATAACCAGTCTGACCCTGGGGCCCCACTTACTCTCCTGTGTAAAGTAGTTGGAGTCTGCCGATGTCACATGTCAAAGACCAAGCATTGGGCTTTGTTCAGAAGCTTCCTATAGTCTGCCCCATTCATTCCCAGGACTTTGAACATTGCTTTCACTCATTCCTAGGATTTCACACATTGCATCTATGTAGAATTACAGTGCTAATCCTTGTAAATGACACGTGGATCAATATCCCTGTCCTTCTGCTTGGACACCACTGAGAGTCTTCTAGAATGCCCACGCTACTATGTCCTCACTTCTCCCTCCCATGCCGAATACTAGGACTGCATGCAGAGTCAGCTTCCTGGCACCCGAACTCACAGCAGGTGAAAAGCCAAGAAGTAAAATGAGGAAGGGGTGAAAAGAAGTCCCCTCAACTATGCCAGAGATGAGCTGAGGGGCTACAGGAGGCAAGGGGTGCAGTTAGGGGTACCTATCTGAAGCATTTCCCTGGTCTATGGCATGATGCGAAATTAACAATCAGAACTGAGAAACACAGGTGGTGTTGGATAAGAAACCTGTGCCAAAGAGTGTAGAAGAAGTCAGAGCCCCACCGTTGTGGCCTTGCCACCCAATCAACACATTTTTTATTGAGCAAGTGCTCTTGATCTTGACCATGCCAGGCAATGGGACCACATGGTTCTGTCGGAGAGGCTGTGCTAAGACGTGTGAACAACTGAGAACGATAGTGTGGTAGGAGGGCTGTGCTTCAAAGGAGAGGGACTCACTGAGGGCCGAAATGGCCATGGTTATGGTCAAGGTGGGGCACGGCTCTACAGCAAGCTGATCGGGGGGGGGGGGGGGGGCTGGGAACATGCCAGGGGGACAGCGTAGGAACCTCCGGATGGAGTTGGTAAGAAGATAGCTTCACCAGAGTGGTGTATGAATGAATTCTGGGGAGAAGTAGTTGATCAAGTGGAACTAAAAAGGAGATGACTTCGAGGTACAGCTTTAGAACAAGAGGTAACCCCGAAGGTGGTGGAAGGGGTGGTGTGTCAGGGTGTTTTGTGCCACAGGCAGTGGATAAGAAAGACGATCCGGAGCGATTGCATAGAACAGGGCAAGATGGGGCCAGCACGGAGCACATTAGGGAAGTGCAGTGATATTATCTACTGTCTGATCTGGTCTAACCAGTAATACACTGACCTCTCGGGTTGCAGTTTACAAAATACTTTCATAGGCATTTTCTTACTGAATGTATGCACCAATCTTTTTAACCCCATTTTTTTTCCCAAAGAAAGAGAAAATCAGAAGATGCATGACTTTCCCAAGATCCTTCAGCCAAGGACTGGCTAAACAGCCTTCTGACCTCAGGTTCCCTCTCAAATGTCCTCCAGTGGCTTTCTTGACCTCGGACCTGTGAGAACACAAGAGTTAGTCCCCAAGGGCTCTCATACTCTCTCACGTCTGGGTGATGTCAGCTGTTTAGGTTACAGTCTTTTATTTACGTACCCTACACTCAAACACACAAAGCAGCACATAAAGCAAAGATGATTCATCAGTCCATACAGGCAAAATGATGTCCCCTTACTTCAAATCCGGGCTGTGCCAGTGTGAGTGATTTGGAGAGGACCCGGAATCACCACACCAGGGTCTGGGGCTCCGTATGCTTTTCTGTAGAGGCAGAAGCTCTCAGCACAAGGGAATGGACTGGCTCACAGAGCCTACTGACTGCACCCTCCTCTGGGTGACTCAGACATGAGATAGGGTCTAGCCAGAGCATCTAATTACACAGGCCAGGTCAGGCTCTGGAATCAAAGCCCCGCTCACTGCCAGGCTACTGGCCTCCAAGGTGTCAGAGAAGACAGCCGCAGGCAAGGGGCAGGGGACCCACGTTGGAACCGACTTCAGCAGTCCTTGGTCCCAGGCAAGCCTGCTCTACAGACTGGGAAAGGTAATAAAGGGCTTTAATAGAGGTTTTATTATGGGCTGGGAGGCAAAACTTGGTTATCCGACTGGCAACCTGTGCTGAGAAACAAGCAGGTTTCTTTCATGTGGCAACTCTGACATGCTGAGATCATGCCGAGGAGCGGGGAGGCAGGGCTCTGAATTTCTGCAACTCAGCACAGCCTTTGTGGGAGATGCCCAGACAGCTCCGAGCCGGGGCTGCTGCGCCAGGCCTGCAGGCGGGCTGCGCAGGGGATGAGGAGGAGGGCTCGGCCGAGGGCCCCAGGCCAGCCCATGGAGAAGCCCGCACCTCCCCTCATCGTGCAGAGGGACGAGCTCTGCTGGCAGGGCCCAGGGCCCAGGACCTCCCCAGCTGTGTATTTATTTTCTTTTCTTAAAAGAAAAAGTCCACTAGTTCAGAAGCAGCTGCCAGTCACGTGGGAGACTCTTTACAAGTGAAGACTGTGGCTTCATACTACAAAGACCAGGCTTCTGATAATCAGCCTGCTTTAGAGACGAGTTCATTCAAATATCTGGAGGAAGGTGAAACGTATTATCTTGTTGCGGTGAACTAACCTAACCTAAAGTTTACCATTTTAGCCATTCTTAAGTGGGCAGCCCAGTGGCCTTAAGTACATTCACACCGAAGCGAGATTTTTAAGAAAGAACCATTCGATGTCCAGCATGGGGTAGAATGATTCTGAGGGGAAAAATCTGTCGTCACTGACGCACATTGGAGAGAACTCTGCGTCAGCACTCTACTCCAGTGGGTAGAGTTGTTTCTCACGGTGGAGCAAGATAACAGTTCTGAAACGGCTGTACCTGTGTCCCGGGGCTGAACAAAGACGTAAATGCATGTCAGATACGAGCAGCCAGGTTTCTCACTGCTGGTGTGGGAGGTTACAGATAAGGAAAGCGATGAACCACGTGGTCCTGGGTTAGCCAGAGATAGCCAGATGGACTCCTGCTTAGCTCGATATAGATACTGATGGGTCCATATGAAAACTAGATATGTAGTAGCATACACATACGTATTTTCTTGATCTGAAAGGCCTTCTTAAGAGGGCCTAGAAGCAATGACATTCTGCTAGCAACAAGCATACCCAACACCCAGATCTTGGTTGCTAATTCCATTATACAACAAAAGGAACCAGGGCTCTTGATTCTAGAGCTGGGGCAGGGAAAAGACAAGATGAGCCTGGAGCCTCCTTATAGGGCCAGAAAATAAGGGAGTGCTCAAAGAACGAAACAACAGGAATATGTCAAAAAGAAGTAGGAACCAACAGAATTCCAGTGGCTAAAACTGAAACAATCTGAGCAACAAAACAAGCAACATAGTATTAGATTATATAACCCGAAGTAGCAAGTAAATACACATGCATCCATACTGACACAAATAAACACTGGCATAAGTAAATAGTAGAGAATAGGTAAGTTTCCCAAGCAGAAGAGTACCGAGTAATTTATGTAGATACTACCCTCTTAAGGAGTGGAGTGAAACCCTCTACCTCTTAGATGTAGGGTAATCGTAGAGTCTTGCTTACAAAGAGTACAGTATGGAGAGAAATGAAAAAGTAATTTTGCAGTGGGAAAACCTGACCAACACTATCTGAGCCAGATAACCAACGTCAACATCATCGGTGACAAGTTGATAGTAGGGCTCTTGTTGCAGTATATTGAGAATGGCCCTGCAGCTGTGTAGACTTCCTCTCAAAAACCCATAACCCCAGTCCGAACATGACAAAAATAGGAGCCACACTCAAACCGTGGGCCATTCTGCAAAGCATCTGAGCTATATGTATGCCTCAACATTGTCAAGGTCATCACAAACAAGGAAAGTCTGAAAAACTGCCCCAGCCAAGAAAAGCCTAAGGAGACATGACTAAATGTCACGTGTTATTCCGAATGGGAGCCTGGAACCGAAAAAACGACATTAGGAAACACTAATAAAATCCGAATAAAGAGTGGAGTTTGGTTAATAATAATGTTTCAGGGGCGCCTGGGTGGCACAGCGGTTAAGCGTCTGCCTTCGGCTCAGGGCGTGATCCCGGCGTTCTGGGATCGAGCCCCACATCAGGCTCCTCCACTATGAGCCTGCTTCTTCCTCTCCCACTCCCCCTGCTTGTGTTCCCTCTCTCGCTGGCTGTCTCTATCTCTGTCAAATAAATAAATAAAAATCTTTAAAAATAATAATAATAATAATAATAATAATAATGTTTCAGGGGCACCTGGGTGCCTCAGTTGGTGAAGCGTCTGACTCAGGTCCTGGTCAGGTCATGACTTCATGGGTCATAAGATTGAGCCCTGCGTCAGGCTCTGTACTCAGCTGGGAGACTACTTGGAAATTCTCTCCCTCTGCCCCTCCCCCAATTTGCAAGCACACGCTCTCATTCTCTCTCTCTAAAATAAATATATAAATCTTTAAAATATTAACGTTTCAATATTGATTCATTAGTTGCAGCAACTGTGCCATCACCATGCAAAATATCAACAATAGGGGAAACTTTGTGATATATGAGAGCTCTCCATACCATCTTGTGACTTTTCTGTATGTCTAAAACTATACTTAAAATAGGAAGTTTATTTTAAAAGACATATAATGCATACAGACATTAATTGATTTGATTTCTTAGGCATCTAATACGAGCCGGAGATCATCCTGGTCTCAAAAAGCAAAATATCCCAATACAGCACCATACAAGGCAAAGGAAGACGAACAAACAGCAGAGCTGCAAAGCAAATGCTCTGCTGGTTCAAGAAGTAATCACAGCCATTGAAAAAGGATGAGTGCCTCGTTTACTCCCTCTTGAGCCCCCACGCTCCAGCCTCTCCAGTGAGGCAAACAATTCCTTCATCATCTCTGTCCCCGGGTCTGTGTTAAAATGAATGAGACCCTGTCTCTGTAGGGCATGCGGTGGCATCAGTAATGCCTTACCCCAGGCTCTAGATCAACACAAGTGCCGCCCTACGTGCCCAAGAGCAGAGAAGGCATTCTGAAGAGTCCCTACATCTCAAATATGGTGCTTGGGGTCACCTTTCAGAGTCTGAGGCTCCGTGCTGGCCAGTTTCAGAAGATGAGGGACCCTTGATGCCATGTTTAAAGATCTGAGTCCCTGGATGAGCCACATGGTTTCATCCCATCCTGCCATTTATGCCTTCCACACATACTGAACCCCTGCACAGCTGCCAGGCTGGCGTAACGGCCCACGTTCAGGCTCTCCGCTCAGACTTCCTGAGTGCAAATGTGGCCCTACCACCTACAAGGCACATGATCTCAGGGGGCAACATCCATCCAAGCCACAGATTCCTCAGGTAAGATGAAGAAATGATTGAACGTACCTAAGAGAGCTGAAGAGATTAAATGAACACACAAAGGGCTTAGCAAAGTAAGTGGCAATGAGAATTAGCTGTTCTCGGTATCAGGGGATGCGGATACGAAAGTACACAAAGCTGATACAGTTGCTCGTGTCATTGGAAAATGAAATCTAGTAGATTCCATCCAGTGGCCACAGGTTATTCCCCTCACCCAACCTCCTTCAGGCGATGGGAGGAGATTGGCAGAGAAATATGATTTGACTGTGGAATAACATTGTTCATGAATAATTTGGGTCATGCGTCAAGTGCGTCCTTACACAGCATATTCTTTCCCCACCAATATCAGAATCATGTATTATGACAAAGGGATGCCTGTAAAATATTTTCATGATAATGCTTAACTAAATCATTACATCCCCAATAGCTAAATCGTGGAAGGAGCCGAGATGCCCTTCAACAGATGACTGGATTAAGAAGATGTGGTCCATATACACAATGGAATATTACTCAGCTATCAAAAAGAACGATTTCTCAACATTTGCTGCAACATGGACGGCACTGGAGGAGATAATGCTAAGTGAAATAAGTCAAGCAGAGAAAGACAATTGTCATATGATTTCTCTCATCTATGGAACATAAGAACTAGGAAGATCGGTAGGGGAAGAAAGGGATAAAGAAAGGGGGGTAATCAGAAGGGGGAATGAAACATGAGAGACTATGGACTCAGAAACAAACTGCGGGCTTCAGAGGGGAGGGGGGGGGAATGGGATAGGCTGGTGATGGGTAGTAAGGAGGGCACGTATTGCATGGTGCACCAGGTGTTATACGCAACTAATGAATCATCGAACTTTACATCAAAAACCAGGGATGTACTGTATGGTGACTAACATAATATAATAAAAAAATATTATTATAAGAAAAAAAAACTAAATCATTACAGGTTACATTTAATAAAGTAACATCGTTTCTGCACTATATTGATAATTTAAAAGGGTTCATGATGGAATACTGGAAATCAGGCCTATCATTAAAAAGTTCAATATGCATTTCCACTTCATATATATGTTCTTGAACAAAATACTACCCCTTATAGTAGTTAAAGGTCCCTTTCAGTTTGGCCCCCAATTGACAGAAAGAATATCCTTTGATTTCCCGCTCTAGCTAGCAAATTGAGTCTCCTGCTGTCCCACTTCACCCAACCTACCCCCAGGGGAAAAAAAAAAAAACAAAAAAAACAAAAAACCACTTTGCTCAAAGAGTAGCCCATTCTATCTAAAGTTTGATTTTCTCCTCCGCTGGGGGGTGGGGGCTTCAGTGAGCCTCCGCCCACCACTGTGTACCTGGAGACCTCTCCTCACCTCTGTGCAGGGCAACATAACTGCAGGAGCATCCTTCCCACCAGTTTGTCCCCATGCTGATGGCGACAATTTAGTACTCGGCTAGGCAGTAGCTTCTTGTTAATTAGACTAGATCCCTACAAAACAAAAACTGTACAATTCACTGAGCTTCCGGTCCTGTAACAACTTGTTAATTTCTCCAAGGATGCAGACCATCCCTTCTGCATCCTGTGCATAGCACTTCGGAATGTAACAAAGAAAGAACTTTCATCTGTCTTTTTCCTATTAGCTATGAACACTACTGTCTAGTGCATAGGGAATTCTTCATAAATATGAATGAGGTGGTTGTTTCTTTGAATGAATCTCCTCTATTGCATTGCTTGGCTATTTCTATTTCACAAATAATTACGTGGTGCTTACCATGTAGTCAACACTGTCCTCTGTGCTTTTACATATATTCACTCATTTAATCCTCAGGATAATACTGTGAGGCAAATACTATTATTATATCCTTTTTACAGACAAGGAATGTGAGGCACAGAAAAGTTATATAACTGGCTTAAGGTCACTCACTAAGTGGCAGAGCTGGAAGGGGAACCCAGGAGATCTAGGTTTAGAATGCCTGCTCCCAACCCTATGCTATAACTAACTTCTATATTAGTCCACCCTCCTCCTGGCCACAGGGGATGGGCCCTGGCTTGGGCATGGTCAGTCAGAGGACCACATCTCCCTAATTAAAGTTACAGTCTGGGATGTGGACATGTGGCTCAAGCCAGGGCAGAGAGAGTCTGCCCACCCCTGCCCCCCTCCTTCCCACCCAGGGTTCTGCCATTTGAAGCTGGTGGAGAAGGTGTTTACCTTTGGAGGCATGGAACAGGAGAGACATGAATCCTGGAAGCATGGAAGGAGGAGAAACCTATCTCTTAGAGGATAAAATAAAGCCCAAGGTTGCAAAAGTGGTGTGGAGATGTGAGCAGAAATGAAGGGGGAGAAGACACCTCGTTTAAACCTTTGGATCTAGGTGTGACGGAAACCCCTCCCACCCATGGGCTTTCTGTTACTCCTCCCAGTATGCAACCTCCTTTTTAAAAAACTTAAGCTACTAGAGTTGGGTTTATATTACTTTCAAATAAAACCACCATTCATTTGTTGGGGGGACGGATGATTTAATGAAAAATAAATGACTAAAAGACCCTGATTAATAGAAGTCAGCCATCTGTTAAATAAAGAGCAGTTGTGTCATACGCTGTGACAAGCATGGGCGTTCTAGCCCTGGACTCAAGAGCCCCCGCCCTCACAGGGAGGGAAGACAGACGGTTAAACAATGAACTGCAATGGGCCCGCAGGCTCCATCCGGAGCTGAAATCACCCCAGGGCGGCCGCAGGGCAGTGTGGAAGGGCCTAGGATGAAGTGAGGGAGAGCAGCAGAGCAGGCAAGGCCACATCAGAAATTCAGTCTCGGGGCGCCTGGGTGGCACAGTCCTTAAGCGTCTGCCTTTGGCTCAGGGCGTGATCCCGGTGTTCCAGGATCGAGCCCCATGTCAGGCTCCTCCACTAGGAGCCTGCTTCTTCCTCTCCCACTCCCTCTGCTTGTGTTCCCTGTCTCGCTGGCTGTCTCTCTCTAATAAATAAATAAATAAATAAATAAATAAATAAATAAATCTTTAAAAAAAAAAAAAGGAAATTCAGTCTCACCCTGAGATCAGCGGCAGGGGTGAAAGGGAGGGAGGGGTGTGGGCACTGGGAGGTTTTAATGGGGATGACATGTTCAGATTTGTGCTCCCAACAACTCTGCTTGAGGCGGGGAGAACATATGGTCTCGGGGGAAAAAGTAACGGTGGCCTGGCCTAAGGTCACAGCGGAGGGGGCTAGAAATATCTGGGAAGTGTTGAATTTGGGGTCCCAGCAGCCCAGGGTAGCAAAGCCAGAAGAGAAATTAGAGATTTCTAGGGGTCTGGAGAGCTGTTTCCTTTATCCACAGAGGCCGTCGAAGGCGCCAAGGAGCACCCCTCTTGCAGGGGTCAGCACACATTTGGGCAAATCCAAGGCACTCATGAAGGAAATAGTCCTTAAGATGAATGCAAAAAGCAAATAAAAATTGGAAATAGAGATTTTTCTTTCCTGGTCCCAGTGGTTTGGGAGATGTAAAAGCCACAGCTGATTTGTTTGTCCCTCTTCCTCACTAGCATCAATGAATTTAGTGCCTCATTTTCCCCAATAGACCTGCCCTCATCAGTCTATCTGCTCATTGGCCTTGACCTCCAATTCAGGATTTTGACATTATGGTAAGAGAGGTCAGCCAGACACAAAAGGACGAGTAGCGTATAATTCCACTTCTAGAAGGCACCTGGAGCAGTCAAATTCAGAGACAGAAAGTAGGGTGCTGGTTGCCAGGGGCTGCGGGAAGGGAGGGATGGCGAGTTATTGTTTGATGGGCTTAAAGTTTTAGGTTGCAATCCCATACAAAGCCCTGGAGATAGACGGTGACGGCTGCACCGTGGGGAGGTGCTTAATTAAGGCTGCAGAACCACACGCTGAAAAGTAGCCAGAATGATAAATTTTATGTTACGTATATCTTCCCACAATAAAAATAAATTTAAAAAAATACTGGAACCGAGTGCATGTTTATTCCAAGAAGCTCTCTTATTTCCTTCTATTTTCCCACGTCCTTCTCCTTAGAGCTATCCTGACCACAGGGACCTGATTATATCCTTATTTTATAAATGGACACACATCCTTATTTTATAAGTGTTGATTAAGGACCTGCTGTTGGCATTTCCTCATTTATTCCTAACAACCACCCAGCGTGGTAATGATATTGGCCCCAATTAACAGATGAGCAATCCAAGCTTCAGAGATTTCCACTGAAGACTGCAAAGCTTGTGCTGGATAAAGTAGAAAAGAAATTTCTTATTAAAGAAACTGATTCAGAACTCATTTCTTCATCTGAGGACTATAAAATTCATTTTGAGAGCCTTAAACCCGTTACACCTAAATCATTTAAGAACCCCGTAGCTGCACGGGGGATTTCTTATGGGCAGTCCTTCATTCAGCATCTTGCTTCCACATCCGTCTGTTCTCTCTTGTAGGAAAAGACCAGAATAAATCACTCTTCACACACACTAGCCCAACTCGCCAAACCCCAGCCAAGACTGTTCTGGAATATCCCAACCCATTCCCATAGGACCGTTACAAAGAAATGGAGCTAATTGTTCCAAATGGAATGCACATCAGAAGGGTTAAGTGAATTCTTTTTCATTTTTCTAAGGGTTCCATAATTAAAAGAGGGACGGTTGTCTCCATGAATATGATTATATTGAGCGCCCACCTTCCTACACAGAACCCCACAACGCTCAGGCAGCAGCTACCCAGGGGTACAGTGACCCACTTTCCCCTATCCGAAGGCTATCCATTTGTTCTTTCTTGAGATAGGAGAAGTCTTGGAGAGTGTCCCATTCCATCTTTGCTTTTCCTGCCCTTCCTGCTCTCCTGATGTCACTTCAGTCCTCACCCTACAACCACACAGCACAACCTGACAGGCCACCAGGACTCCCTTCCCTCCACGATCACTCCAGCCTGCTGGGTGCGGGGCCAGGAGGGAGCGGGGCTGCCGGAGGTCTGCAGGGCGTGCTGGCACTCCCAGGGTGAGCCCTGGAGGCAGACAATCCCTGGAGACCTGCCAGAGTGACTCCCCAGACAGCCCGAGAACCGGCTGCCAAGGAGTTTCTCCTTAATCTGCAGCACCACCTTTTGAGAAGACGCTGTATTGGGGGATAATGTGGGGCGAGACCGAGGCTGGGAATCGGAGCTGCTAACTCGTAGGGTGGATGGCGATGTGTGCTTCTGGCCTGGAGCAGGACTGCCTACTGATTCTAAATCTCATTCTATTTATTTATTTGTTGGTTTGTTGGTTGGTTTGTTTGTTTGTTTGTTTATAAAGATTTATTTATTTGAGAGAGAGAGCATGAGCAGGGGGAGGGACAGAGGGAGAGAGAGAATCCCAAGCAGGCTCCACGCCCAGCATGAAGCCCAACACAGGGCTCAACCCCACAACCCTGAGATCATGACCAAGAGTCGACCGCTTAACTGACCGAGCCACCCAGGTGACCCCTTCATTCTTTTTAAAAGTTCCTGTCTTCATGATCAAGCTTGCCTAGATTGGAGAATAAATCCCAGGCTAGCTCTTGAACCGAACTAGATGTTATTCTTCTCAAAGACTTTTGTGTAGGAAAGCCAACCAGACAGAAGGAGAACTATGTCTAATTTTTAAGTGAGGAAATGAGAGGAAAGACAGAAAAACGGTGTGATTGAAATTAACACTACAATGCGGTGCACACAGCCGGCGGGTCAGCAACCTGGTTCCGATGACTGTAGAAATGGTCACTTGACCTGCATAGGCCAGGCCACTCAGCCTCCCCTGCAGAGACCGCCTGCCCGGGTTGTTCACTGAAACACCAAAAGACGTTTGCTTTCTGCTGCATGATCTGGTTTGGCAGTTTACCTCCATGCCTCTGAGTTAAAAGTGACTTGTTCCTTCTCTTTGCACCAAGTGGCCATTCTCCCTCTTGTTCTCAGTGCTAGACGGTCACTGCCCCACCACTGGATCTATTCTCTGTCCTTCTGCCCCGCGCTGTCCCCTCAGCAGGCTGGGCCTTGAAGATGCCGCTTCCAGCTGGCGTGTTTTGGATTCAGCCAGTGGAAGGTGCTGGTAGGAGATCAGAGGGCAGCAGGAAGAAAGATCAGGGACATCCTTCCCCACTCCCTCCCTGCCTCAGCTTGGTTCTGGGGTTCTGACTGCACCCCTCCCCTCCTCAGCTTCCACCAAGGAGCCCTCCTTCCTGAGCTGTCTCTCACAGGATTCCGGTGACACCACACCCCACGCCTTGTCCCCTCCACCCCACAGATGGTGGCAGCTTCCTGCTGACACGCCTCTCTGGGGGCCTCGACATTCCTGGTCGACCCTTGAACAGCTGGTCCTCACTTTCTAAAGCAGTACTTACATTAGAGTCGCCATTGGAGCCACCTCTGTGGTAAGTCCTGTGTCCTGCCTGCACCCCGCCTGCTCAGGTCACACTCAGCTCCTTGCTGTGACACAGATATGGCCTCAGGGTCCCTCCACATACTTTTCCATTTCCCTGTAACACTCAATTCCCAGATTCCCGCTTTGCTCACCTCCTCACCTCAGGGCACATATCCTGACCACCCCCTATAAAATGGCAACCTCCCCTCGTCCCCTTGCACCTGTCCCTCTGTCTCCCTTAACCCTCCTCTGATTTTCTTCATAATGCTTTTTGTCATTTGATGTATCATATAGTGATCAATGTGTTGTTGCTGTGGGTTTTTTCTTTCTCTTCCCCAGCCGGAGTGGAACTCATTTAAAGTTCATTGCTAACCTTAAACAGTGCCAGGAATACGGTAGGTATTCCATAAACATTTCTCGAATGAATAAATGCATTGTGTAGACACTGCTTGACTCCCCATCATAACTTCAGGCTGTGAACTCTGCGTGCAGCTTTTCCCCACGAAACCCTATACACCATCTCAGGGAATAATTACTGAGGAGTCGAAGCTGCTTGAAATTGTACTCAGTGATACTGGATGCAGCATAAAGAGAAATCAAGTCAGAAAAGGAAAGTAATTCCCAAATTCCAACGACCAGCAGGATTTGGAATCTAGACCTAAGCTCCAGAACTAGACGTTGAGGTGCAGGAGTGAGTCGAAGAGCCAAACTCAGAATGGATGGCTTCATGAGGCAGGTCAGGGTTGGGTGGGACTGGGACGGAAAGGACAAGAGGAGGAAGTGCTTAGACAAAGTGGCCATGTGGCACGGCCAAAGGTTTCCAAGGTGTCCTTGGAAAATGAAGAAGAAAATGCAAAGTCCTGTATCTTTTTGTCTTGGGCTTCCTCTTCATGAAAATTTCCAACTTCCCTTATGTCACCTAGACAACACCTACGAGCCCTTCATCTTCTGAAGCAGGAGTGATGGGGCTTTGCGCCTTCTCCTTCCCAAGGGTCGAAAGAACATTGAAGGGGCAAAAGTGGGCATCTCGAAATAAAGCTCTGTTGGCCCCAAGAGAAACATCAAGATTTCACGGATCAGAATCCAGCCCACCTCGAGAAAACACCATGGAATAACTCAGAGCCTGTGAGACCTGGACTCTTGGGCCCACAGGATCTGATCACACCCACACTGTGTCCCCTATACACTCCTCACCACTCCCCGCTGCGCAGAGCCACGCTAGACTCCTGACGGTTCTTGGCCTTTGCTCCTTTTAGCCATTCTCACAGCAGAGTAGCTTCCCCTCATCGTAGCCTCAACTTGCATTCCCCTACTGACGAACGATGTTGAACGTCTTTTCATGTGTGTATTTGCCATCTGTGCACCTCCTTTGATGATGTGTCTACTCAAATTGTTTGCTCATTTTTAGTTTTACTGACTTTTGAGAGTTCTTCACATATTCTGTGTACAAGTCCTTTATCAGAAAGGTAAGCTGCAAATTTTTTCTCCCAGTCCCTGGCTGAACTTTTCATTCTCTTAACCAAAGTCTTTGAAAGAGCAGAGGTTCTAAATTTCGATGAAGTCTAATTTACCCGTTGCCTCTTTTGTGGACCATGCTTTGGTAACATAGCGAAGAAATCCTCACCTAACCCAAAATCACCAAGGTTTTCCTTTTCCTCCTATGTTCTGGAACATTTTCTGTTATCTACTTAACTCCATTGTGATCACAGAACATACTTTGTATGATTTTGAGTCTTTTAAGTCTGTTAAGGTTTGTCTTATAACCCAGGTTATGGTTTATCTTGATGAAAGTTCTGTGTATTCGTAGAAAGAATGTGTATCCTGCCGCTATTAGGTGGCATGTGTGAAAAACAATAATGTCCAGTCGGCTGATGGTGTCGTCCGGTTCTACAAATTTGCCGATTTTCTGCACATTCATTCTATCAATTGCTGAGAGAGGACTTCTAAAGTCTCCAACTGTAATTGGGAAATTGCCTACTTCTCTTTCCAATTCTATCTGTATTTTAGCGTTCTGTGGTTAGAGGCAAAACATTTAGAATTGGTAGGTCTTCCTTGTGAATTGACTCTTTAATCGTTATATATTGTATAATGTCTCTCTCTGTTAAGTTTTTTTTTTCTGTAAGTTTTTTTTCTGTGATGTCTACTTTGTCTCAATTTAGTACAGCCATTCCAGCACCCATCCTTTTACTTTTAACTGACACCAATCATTTGAAGGGAATTTTTTATAATTATTGATACACTTGGATTCAGATTTACCATTTTGTTCTTTGTTCTATTTGTCCTCTCTGGGTTTTGTTTCTCTATTTCTCCTTCTCTGCTTTCTTTGGGTTTATTTGAACATTTTTTAGTATTCCATTGTAACCTATCCACTGTATTTTTTACTGTATCTCTTTTTATAGGTTTTTTGATGGTCGCTCTTGAAAAGACAATATACATACTCAACTTTTCCAATCTAGTTTGGTTCAATATTTTACCACTTTAAGTGGAATGTAGAAACTACCAGTTGGCCCCTTCACCGACCCCTTATGTCATAGTCATCTTAGGTTAAACACTGAAAATTCTGTCAGACAACGTTGTATTTTGTCGTCGTTGTTTTTAACCATCAAACAGACTTTAAAGAACTCACTGGAGAAAGGTAGTCTATTAAATTTACTGAGTTATTTATTATCTCTGTTACTCTTTCTTGACTCTTGATGTTCCCAGTTTCCTCCTAGCATAACTTCCTTTGTGTCTGCAGATTTCCTCTAGCAATTCCCTTAGATCAGGTCCTGCTGGTAATAGGCTCTTTTCTCTTCCCTTCATTGGAGAATTTTTGTTTTGCCCTCATACCTGAAAATATTTTTGCCAGACATAGAATTCTAGATGAAGAGTTCCCTTCTTTCAGCACATGAAAAATGTTGTTCTGATTTCTTCCGGCTCCCTGGTTTTTGATGAGAAACCAGAGAAATCTGGTTACTAGAATCAGGTTTTCCTTCAAGGAATGCATCATTTCTCCCTGGCTGCTTTCAAGATTTTTCTGTCTTTTGTTTTCAGCAGTTTAATTGGGATGTACCCACATGTGGCTTGCTTTGGATTTATCTGAGGTTTGAGGTTCACTGAGCTTGTTGAACCTGTAGGTTTCTGACTTTCATCAAATTTGGAAAGTTTTCAGACAATTTCTTCTCGGCCTTATGCTTTTTCTTCTTTCCTTCTGGTTCCCTGATGACATGAATATCTGATGTTTTTGTTATTGTCCCACATGTCCTTGAGGTCTGCCTGTTTTTTTTTTAAATCTTTTCTGTCTGTGTCCTGATTACATAATTTCTATTGATTTATCTTCATGTTCTGACTTGCCTCCATCATCTCTGTTCTACTAACAAACCCATCTAGTGAGGTTTTATTTTTATCTCTGGGTTAACACACTTTCTTTCTTTCTTTTCCTAAGTTTCCTCTTCTATTTCTTTGGGGAGAATTTCTATCTTTTCACTCATTTCAGAAGTGTTCTCCCCTACTTGTTAGAGTGTTTTTTAATCACTGCTTTACAATTTTTGTCCATGTTAGTGAGACATTGACTTCTGTTGATTATCTTTCTCTGTATGGGTCAAGATTTTTCTGGTTCTTTGTGTGCCAAGTAATTTTGGATTGTATCCTAGACATATTGAGCACCATTTTCTGAGATTCTGGGTTGTGTTTAAATCCTACAAAGAATGCACTTAGGCCACAAGTTCTAATTAGCCTTATAAGGATTATGGTTCCAGTATCATCAGTTCAGCTTTCAACACCTTTGTAGTACTATTTGAATTTGTCTCACAGGTATACTACCCAGTGGCCAGTCTGGGATTTGGATAGTGGTATGTCGCATTGTTCAGTTCTCAAAATCTATATGTGCTCTTTAGGGTCAAGTCTACAACATGAGCAGCCCAGAGGGTTAGACCAGAAGTCCATGAACCAAGTTAAGGGGTTTCCCTACAGTTTCAGGTACCTGCAGGCTCCCATTGCTGCTGCTATCATGGGATTGCTTGAGCTGGGACAGAAGAAATGAAGAAAAGACCAAAAGAAAAGGAAAACAAGGGACATCGACACTCTCTCTGAATATTAGGAGTTTTCCTTCCTACTTAAGCCAGAATTCAAGGACTTCCCCTGGACATTTTTGTCTGCATCGTCCTGCCTGCTTGAAGATTTTGGGCTGATTGAAGTCAGGGAAATACCAGAGTGGAGGAGAAATAATAAACTCACTCCCAGTTCAGGGAAAAAATTCTAACCTTTTCCCCCAATCCATATGATACTGTTTACTTTTCAGAGTCCTCAAATAGTTGCTCCATGCATTTTATCCAGGCTTTGGATTCACTGGGAGACACAGGCTGGAATGTGCTTACTCCGATTTACCCAAAAGCAGAATCTTCTTCTGTAACGTTTTCAAATGGAAGCGATACACGTGATTTTTAATTTTTCTCCACATTTTTCTAATTAAAAAAAATTAAAATAATAATAAGAAGACAAAATGACCAAAACAGTTGCTTAACCTGGATTTGTCCTTCAGAGGGCTGGGGAGTTTTACTGTCTCTGTCCTCACATAGCGTGACTCAGGATTATTGGATAAGGACTCCAGATAACCTTTATGGGGAACTTCAAGGATCTAACAAACATTGCAGTCACTTCTGGGCTCTGTGAGTTTTTCCTGGTTGAATAAAGCATGGTGATCATGCACCTGGGCTCCAGTCTTCAAGAGTCATGGCCATCCTGCCCTTGCGACACCAAAAGCAACCTCAATAGGATCCTAATGGTGCCATTGCATCTGAGTGATTAGGTAGGAGTTATGTTTCCTCTTCCAGAAGGGAACTGTAACAACTGTGGAGTACTTCTATGTGCAGACACTGTACCAGATACTCCTCACACTTTATTTACTTTCGTCCTACCACAACCAGAAAGGTAGGTATTATTAGCAACATTTATAGTTGAGAAACCTAAGGCTCAGTAAGATTAAGGCACTTGCCAGGTTCCCAGAGCTACTAAGTGGTGAGACCCAATTCGAATCTTATTCCAGTGTCTTTATTCTTCCCACACATTATGTGCCCCTTGAGGGGAGCATTAATGTTTGATTATTTTCTGTAAATCCAAGGCTTTTCACCCAGGAGGGCTCCATAACTGAATTCATTAATTTAATAACCAACAGTGGCCTCTATCTTGTTGGGTTCTTTTCTTTTTCTGCCTGTCGATTTCCATGAGTTTCCCTTGTTCCCTACTCTGTCCTCCAAAGGGACCCTGAACTCCTCAACATTCTGGCATGCAACATCTGGTCACTTAAAAACACTGAAATGACCAACTAGATTTCTCAGTTCCTGTTCAGATGCAGAGCGTGGTGGAGACACGGTGAGCCCTATCTATTCCTTCCTCTATGTCTTCCCGCCACAGCCAGTGCTGGGCTCTGCATACAACCAGCATCCCATAATATTTCCAGTTGTTCCAGTCTTTGGCCAGACATTTCTTGTTGTTTCTCTGTTCCTGAGTGCCTGCTCTTTTGTCCCACCTTCCCTACCTGCCCTGGAGAACCTGCAGTCCACTCTCTAGGTTTCTATAAAAGGGATTCTTCTATTTGGTGAGAGATTGGATGATGTGACCTCTGAGGTTGCTTCCGTGCTAACATTACGTGCCCTTGTGATTCCAGGAAGGTAGCACTGCTGACTGCTGGCCCTTGGGAAGAACAAAGGGACATGTGGCAAAGCTCCTGTTCTGTGCTCCAGGAAACACCAAGGGATATGTCTTCTTTGACCTATGAGCCATCCGACCTTTGTAACATACCCTAAAAAGTAGCTCTCAGACTTTAAGATGATTAAGAATTATTTGAAGTGCGTGACAAAATGCTGATTCCCTTGCCCAGCTAACAGATTCTGAATCAATAAGGGTGCTAGGGCATAGCTTCGACAGTTTTCACAAGTGCTCACAGGCAGTTCTGATGCAGGTGGACCACAGCCTACCTTAAGAAATTTTGCACTAAAGAAAAAGTACTAGTGAGATGCCTTGTTTAGCACTTGGCATAAAGGGGCTGATGGTAGTTAATTCTGGACAAAATTATTTTTTGCCTAAATGCAGAAACAGACTGTCCATAACAATAACGACAATAGCTAAGACTTGCTGGGGGCTGATCTGAGCCAGCAACAATGCTACATTGTCCATTTCATCCTCAAAACTCATCTGGACAAGGACTACTATCCAAATTTTTAAAAGGACAGAACTGGAATCGGGGGTGAAGGCAGGTCACAGCCAGTACATGGCCAAGACTGGATTTGAACATGGGTTTGTGGGACCCCAAAGACAATGGTCATTCTACACCACCACACTTCCTCCCTTCCTAGTAATTATCTTGGGGAGAAGGAAGAATGATTATTGTGCATTAGCTCTGCATGATATTAGCCTACCTCGCTTAAACTTAGAAAGAAATATGGTCATCATAAAGGAAAACACCAGACAATGAGCCCAAGGGAAGTTGTGGACTCTTCCACTTAAAGTCTTTAAAGCATAAAGAACTCGATTGTTTAGCTTCATTCTTCCTGAAGCCAGAGAAATGGAAAAGATGACCCCCCCCCCACCGCAAGCCTTTTCAGGCCAAGAAGTCCATTAAATCTTGCCCTCCACGAAATACCTGTCTTCGTGCTAAAGGACTCGCTGTAGGCAGCTTTGCCGGCCCGTAGATGCAAACATCTGGACGGCAGGTGCTTGATTTTGTAGGTGCCAGAGGACACACAGCTGAGCTGCACAGCTGAGGGGACAGGGGAGGAAATGTCATGCGTTGATGTAGCACCTTTCGACTCTCCCCAAGCCCCCTTCAACAGGGAAGTGATGGGGGTGGGAGGTGACCGGAGGGCCAGCAGCTGTGGAACGCTGCACAGGGGAGCATTTAAGACTAGGACAGGAAGTGAAACACAGAAGGGCAGTCAGTCTCGGGGAGGGTCTGAGGGAAGTGGAGGGGAATGGACCTGACTCTTCCTGCCTGACGCCGCTCTGGGGAGGGCCTGCTTAAGCTCAGAGACCAAGGACTCTACTTCTAGTTCTCCGAGGGGAGGCCAAAGAAGGACGAGGAAAGAGCTTTTTTGTTTGTTTTCATTAAAAACAAAAAGAGTGGGTGCAGGGGTGGCTCAGTTGGTTAAGCATCTGCCTTCTGCTCGGGTCATGATTCTGATCCCCGGGTCCTGGGATCGAGCCCAGGCATCGGTGTGTCCAGACTCCCAGCTCAGCGGGGAGTGTGCTTCTCCCTCTCCCTCTGCTGCTATCCCCTCCCCCACCTGCTCATACTTCTGTCATTCACTCCCTCTCTCAAATAAATACATTAAATTAAACAACACACACACACAGAGACACACACACACACAAACCCAAAAACGAGTCACACAGACAGCATGTGCTTGCTCCGCATTCCTGCCCCTCCCTGGAACTGGGTGTGGAACTCAGAGAGCCCACTAGCTCACAGGTGCAAGGGGCATCCGTTGTCATTTTCTTTCAATCCATTTGTACCTCATCCCAGGTCTCTTACCCACCAGGAGGGGCAAAACAAAACAAAACAAAACAAATCCACTTCCATTCTCCTAAGAGACTTCTCCCCCAAACGGTGGCAATGTTGGAAAGAGCCCTCTGGCCAAGGGTAATGGATCTACCTGGTACCTGCTAGGATGCCCTTGTGCCAGCCTATAGAGTCCAGTCCCTTCGGGTCCAGTGCCATTGGGCCCCCAGGCCAGCCTCCCTAGGTCCCCCACACCACCATCCCCTCCAAAACCTCCTCATCAGGCACCACCAGGACCCCCCCAACCCACTCTGGGGTTACCCACTCTCTGCCATGCCACTCCCGAGATATTTGCCTCCTTCCTTTTTCCCTCCCACTCTAGAACACCAAGAAAATAGGCTGGTCGCTTCAGACATATACAAAGACAGAGAGAGACTTTGATTTCAATGTAACGTCTACATTCCATCCTGCAAGAAAAGCACTATTTAATAAAATATAAAACATATATAGCCTCTTTATGTGCGAAGTGCATAGGCAATAAAGCACGAAGTTCTAAGCACTTTACACATGCTGTGCATTTAAGTCTCACAAAAATGTTATGAGGTAGGTCCTACGGTTATCCCATTTTACGGACAAGGAAAGTGAGGCACAAAGAGACGGAGTAACTTACCCGAGGTCACACAGCTAGGCAGTGGCAGAACTGGTATTTGAACCCAGGTCATCTGTTTCTAGAGTCTGTGGTCCGTGATGTAAGCCCTACCCACAAACTACTTCCTTGAACCTAGAGGAGGGAAAAACAGATTAAAGCACACACAAACGAACATTTCAAAGTTTTTTCCCCACACGACGATAAGTACATTTTCCTAGGCATCGCTAGATATTTTCCCAAGACCACCATGATACTGTAGAAGCTTATCTCTGTTCAAAAGCCACCAGCAAAGAAAAGAACAAAAAACAAAAACCAAAGAAACAAAAAACAAAACAAAAAAAAAAGAAAGAAAGAAAGAAAAAAAGAAAAAGGAAAATCATTTCCGCTTCAAAAAATTAACCTGAACTAGATCAGATTTCAAACCACAAGTAACTAATTTACTTTGAGGAGCAGGGTTAAAAGTTTAAACCATCAAAAACAGACTTAAATACAGAGAACAAACAGTTGGCTGCCAGAGGAGAGGGCGGTCCGGGCATGAGTGAAAAAGACAAAGGGAAGGAGGGGTTAAACACATCAGTAAAAACGGCAGTTGAGTTCAATTTGGGGGGAAAAAAAGTAAGTTGCATTTCTAAAAATCTGAGTTGAGTGATGGTTTTACCTGGTACATATGTTCTCTATCAACTAGTAAAGTGCAAATGTGTCCTTAAAAAAAATAAATAAATACTTCTCCAGCTGGGAGTAGGGGTCTACAAAAATTGCAAGTAGAACCATCAGATAGCTACATAGTTTCGGTAATAAAAAGTAAATCTTGTTTCTATATCACCATCCCTGATCTCCCGCCTATGTTCCCTACTCATATTTCTTGGCCCTTCGAAGGCAACA
Organism: Ursus maritimus; assembly: GCF_017311325.1. Taxonomy (NCBI): domain Eukaryota; kingdom Metazoa; phylum Chordata; class Mammalia; order Carnivora; family Ursidae; genus Ursus; species Ursus maritimus. The sequence goes on along the minus strand of NW_024423343.1, from coordinate 19,557,699 downwards.
TGGCACAATCCAAATCCTTTACTCTTCCCCTAAAACTACCCCCACTCCTATATTCTCTACCTTCATGGCAACATTTTTTTCAGTCTTCCAAGCCTAAGACCCAAAAGTCAGCCTGTTTGGGGTGCCTAGGTGGCACAGTTGATTAAGCATCTGACTCTTGGTCTTGACTCAGGTCGCGATCTGATATCGAGGCCCATGTCAGGCTCTGTGCTCAGCATGGCATCTGCTTAAGTTTTTCTCTCCCTCTGCCCTCCCCTCCCTCTCTCTCTCAAAAAAATAAATCAATCTTAGAAAGAAGAAAAAAAAAGTGAGCTTGTTTGTCTCTTTCAGCTCAGCTCCTGGCATCAAATTAGTCTCCAAGAACTTTTCACCCTTCTTTGTAAATATCTTTCAATTTCATTCCTTCCCGATCCTCAGTTCCATTGTAGCAAGTTCAGGTCCTCAATATTCTTACCTAGGCTTTTCCGCACAGCCTAAGCTGGTCTCCTGGACGCCTTCCTCTTCTTTATCAAATCACCACCCTTTCCCACTGTTACTAGTCATCTTATGACTAAGCCATTCCTCCCGGGGTTCCCCCAGTACTTATCAATACCATAAATCATAATCACCGTGCGCATAATAGCTGGAATAAGTGGACAGAGTAAGCTCAAGTGCCCTAGTTGTCTCTCAAGGTCCACACAACATGGTCAAGCCCACCCTTCCAATTTCACTTCCTGCCCCCCGAACACCACAGCCACTGTGTTACAACCCTCAGACAACCACAGTTCATATAAAATACCTCATTCTTTTCCTTGCTCCCTGTTTTTGCACGTGCATTTTCCTCCCTGGTATTAACGTCTACCCCTTTCTTTGCCCAAACCACTCCTACGTGTCTTTAAAGAATCAGCTACAAGGCCACCTCCCCAATGACACATCCCCCACTGACCTAAGCAAGTTTAGCACCTTGTGTAGAATCCCTCCAAAAAAGTTGCATTGAAACATACAGAAACCAATGAAATCAAGTCAGATGTCTTCTGACTCCAGGCTATGAGTTCCTGTGTATTCCTGGGAACTCAAAGACTGCCTAGCGCACAGGAGGCAACTCAGAATTCCTTTACTGAATCAGAGATGCAACATTTTATCAAACCTCATTTTTCTGCTTTGGAAGTGAACAGGGAGTATGTTCAGGGGACAGAATGCCTGACCTTGAACCCCGGCTTCACTTGCCGGTTTTCTCATCTTGTGCAAAGTATTTAACCTCTTCATGCCTCGGTTTCCCCATCTTCAAAACGGGATACTGGTGGCACAGACTTCCAGGGGTTGTAGTGAGCATGAAGTGAGTTTCACACACAGAAGGCACTGAGAAGAAAGTACGGCAAAGATCACACACCCAATAAACAATGGTTACTATTATCAGCTTTCTAAAGATTGCTTAGGGGACTTTATTAGTAAGACCTTTTTCATATATACCCCTTTTTTTCAATGGTTTGGAGTTTAAAACCAAGCAATACTAAGCACAGCTTTTTAACTCATATTATATTCCACTTATCAGTGTTTCCAAACAGAGGTAGAGAGCATTTCTGCATGGAACCTTTCATGCTAGCTTCTTTCTGGGACTTGCCTGACATGGGGAGCAGATACCATGTTTATACCCTGCCTCTTTCTTCATTTTCCCGCTCTATTCAGTGGGTCTCCCAGAACAGGATTTCCCCTGGGATCTAAGGATTTCCTGGGGAGCACACTCAGGGCCTGCGCCCCAGGACACCCTGAGATTCTGACTCAGTGGTTGTGGAGCGGCACCCCAGAATTGTATTTTTCCAGCACCCACACTGATTCTGTTATAAGTGGAACATACCCATGCCCTTGAAAAAGACTGCCCTGTGAACACCCACCCGAGACCTAACAGAGGATAGAAAAGTCTTTCAGAATCTTCCAGAATAAAAGGAGGAGGTGGTGGCAGTCGCAACAGCTGGAGGCACGTATCACAGCATCTCTTTATCTGCCTTGTTGCCGAGCCCTCTGTCAGCACTCCATAAATAATAATCACCATGATAATAATAGCTGGAATAAGTGGACTGAAATTAAACATAAGAAAAGTGGAGCCACAGCTGGAATGTGCAGTGGTATAATGACGTGGGGGAGGGAAGTCCTGGCTCTGATTAAGGAGAGCCCCCGGAGGCCCCACCACCTCACCAACCACAGGCAAAAGCAGGCTGTCCTCCTGATGCTGATGCTGATGCAGATACAAGAAGTCCCATACAGAATCGTCCCCACGTGACATCTGTGGCTCCTCGGGTGACCTCCCTGAGCCCAGACAGGACTGGGGTTCCTGGGGACCACGTGAAATCAAACTTCATCACTCTGGCATCGGAGACTACCACCCCACCCCGGAAGTCACCCAGTCTCTCCACCAGTCCTCAGCTCCATTGCTCCCGATCTCTTGACCAATACTAGGGTTCCAACGGGGGCAAGGCACTGGACTAGACAAGGGAGATCACAGAAGGAGACACTGTGGCGGCCTCCTCAGATGTAGTCTCTTTGTGGAGATGAGATCAAGGATGTGATTAGTAAGACCAGGTCCTCCCTTCTTGCTCCCCCGGGCTCACTCTCCACCCACATCCCGCTCTGGGGCCCTAGACGATTATGACTTAGGAATGCATAAACCAAGCCCCCATTTCCTCTGGCTTCCACCAGAGGTTTTCCAGGGGTTCCACCACTGGCAGCCGACAGTGGGGGGGATTGGAGAGCAGGAAGAACAAGAGGTCTAGATGTTTATCCCCCAATCCCTCCCTTCCTGTCCAAGGGCTGTCAGTGGCTGAATACCCCTACCTGAGAACACAAATGCCCTTTGGAGGCCTTTCCCTACACCTGCCATCTTACCAAGTCCCAGCAATTACACTCTCCCCTGGGCCTTTCTTAGGCGTCTCTTTGATTTCCAATTCCAGTACTGACCATCCAGTGGATAAGAACCTTCATTGTGCACCTTGTACCCACTGAACCGTCTTACATACAACCTGGAGCACCAAAAATGTTCAACGAATAATGGCTTTAATTAAATCGAATTGAAGTTCTCTGGTCATGTTGGTCATATGTGTTCTCCGTCTCTGTAGGGATGGGTAGAAATGAGCTTCCAACAAAGAGACGAGTCCTGAGGACAAGCCCCAGGGAAACTGGTCACTACTGCCCCTCATTTTAAGGAGGGAGAAATGAAGGCCTCCTCTATCACTGAGATGGAGACTCGCCTTTCTCACCCCTGCTATCTTCTTTGCACTACGTTGAACAGCAGAACATAATGCACGGGCAAGAATCTTTGTTTATGTTTCCCATAAAACCTCCGGTGGGTAGAATAGACCTTGAACACAATGGGTACTTGATTCATGTTTGTGGAATAAAGAAATGGAATGTTAATTTTGTGGCCGTCACAGTGCATCAGTCCAGGTCCTGATGGGGAACACAAGGCACAACCAAATTGGGAACATTTGAGGTGGTTTAATAAAAGGACGATTTAACAAAGATGGAAGTAACGAGTAGTCGTGCAATACCCTGAGGCAAGCAACAGTGGAGAACCATTATGATCCCTGGACCTGACAGGCTGGCAAGTTAGCTGCTTTCCAACCCCAGAGAAAATTAGTGGAGAGGACCATCTGACAGGAGTTGTGACCTTCAGGCCAGGGACCTAGTGGACCCCCAGTGGCCTCTCAGAGAGGAAGCTGGAGGAACAAATACTCCAGCTCACTCTCCTCCCACCTTCTGCTCTCCTGCTGGAGCTCCTCATTAGCCAGGCTAACGGGAAACCAGAGGACGTGAGAACTGACTGATTTGGCACCTAGCCTGTGGGGCAAAAGGTGGTGTGGGGAAGAATAGATCACCCAAGGGGGTCAAAGAGAGATTACCCAGCATGACTTCGCATGTATTATCTCATTTAAACTTCACAAGAATTTTATGAAGTAGGAACTTTCATGATTCCTATTTTAGATGAAGAAACAAGGGCTCAGAGAGGTTAGGTGACTTGTCTAGGGATGCACAGCTACTGGAGGAGTGGGGCTGAGTTCAAGTCAAGGAAGCCTCACTTCAAAGCAGTATCTTTAACCACTGCCCCATCTCTATTGTCCTTTGCTTGAAGGGGTCCCAGAAAGAGGTCGTTGACATCCATGAACCCCCAACAGTGAACCACTACCCTCATCACGCTATCTGTGCCCAAATAACCATTTCACAAGTAATGTAGTTCATTTCTCATGTACCGAAAACCAGTATTATGTTTTCTCTCTTAAGTCATGCTAGTTTCTTCACATCTCCTTAAGCATTCTGGAGGCAAGTTTCAAGAAAGAGGAGACCAAGTTCCTATCATCAGAGTTGAGAAGGAACTTTAGAGTCCAAGGTCACCTGGTCTGGTCTTAAATCCAATACTTACATGCCTCTAGATGGTCTCCCGGTCTCTGCTGTTACGCCTGCGTGATGAGGGATAACATGCTCCTGGTGCGCCCACTCCATCTGGGCAAGTCTGACAACGAAAGCATCCTCCCTGATGATGTACATTTTTAGTTTGTATGTAAAAGTCTTGATTCTCTTTCTGCCCTTTGGAACTATGTAAAGCAAGTCACATTTCTTTCACATGAGAGCCCAGATTCTGATGGGTCCCCACAAAGCCATCATATCTCTGGTCTCCTCTCCACTTGACCCTACCACTTGGATATTATTCCTCATAAAGTATGTCTCTCAGAACTGAACACACTACTTCTGGAATTGTGTTCCTTCCTTTCGACAGATCTAGAAGGTTAGGTCCCAAAAAGTAAAGCAAGACTTCCTGAAAGTCACACGTACAGACACACAACATGTATGATCCACTTGGGCCTACAGCTAGGGCTGAGGGCGGCCATGGAACGCCCCCCCCCGGGGGGGGGGACATTCTCTCTTCTTCTCCTCCCCACCAGCAGCTTCCATACGTCAGCTGCCTCCTCTTTGTGGATGACACCGGACAGGGAGGCAGGCAGGAGATATGCTCTATGCCCTCCCCTCTCCCTTCCCCACAGGGGCGGCCACGGTGGGAGCCAGGAGAGTTCTATTTACAGCCGCCTCACTTGCACAGGCGGGGGATCTGGACAGCCGACTGAACTCGTCCGGGATGTGAAGCTCTGGGAGATGCCAGATTGTTATCATTGTCAGATACAATTTCCTCCCACTGCCTCTGCCCCTCCACCAGGCCCGTGGTGTCCATCTGTTTATGGAAACAACGAGGTCCTGGCTGGGTATTTTTAGACAGAGCCTTTGTTGGGCAGGAGTGACTTCCCACCAGAGCCCCACTTGTCAGCACCATCCAGTCTCTCTTCTCCATTTATTTGTTGTAAAATCTCTAATAACATATAAAACCACAAAGCCGGGGGTTGAAGGTTCCTCGGAATGTGGTGGGTGCTGACCTTTCTCCCCACCTCCTCCTGCAAGGGTGGATTTTCCTGTTTTGACCTGCTTCTGTTTTTGTTGTGTTTTGGTTTTTTGTTTTTTGTGTTGTTTTTTTTTTCTTTTCTGGTTCTTTTTCTTCTCCTGTCATTATTTTGAAAAAGAATAATGTACAGCAAGTCCCACCCCCATTGAAAAATGAGCTTTATTTGAGGACTTCCTGAGGAATGGGAAATTGCACGGCATGCTTGTGACAGCTGAGTCTGCGGAGGAGAGGAAGTAACGCCAGGGTCAAGGGGAATGAACAGTATTCCAGCGTTAGCACCATTGGGTCAGGGACAGGCTATTAGTGACCATCAAAACTGATCATTGTTTTACAGATAAGGAAACTGAGGCACCCCAAAGGGAAGGGAGTCATAAGTGACAGCCTGGCAGCCTGTGCTTCAGCGTGTGAGTGTCGCTGGTCGCCCAGCACAAGAAGCTGGGGCCGGCAGGGGCAAATGGGAGCAGCCTCTTTGGGGAGAAGAAGCTTAGGAGGGAGGGGTGATGAGCAGAAGAAAAGCCTGGTAACCCTTAAAGAGAACACATATCCCCGTGCTTTAGAAACCAACTGTAGGGGGACTGAGACACTGTCATGGTGGTTTAAATGGAACCCCATCGGATTCTGAACCATGTTATTAACCAAATAGCTTTGGGGGCTTTGAGCTTAAATTTGCTCATGCAAACAAAGTGTGGTGCATGCCAGGTTCCAAACTTACACTATGTGTATAAAGTTTAGATGATTTAAATTATGAAAAGCTTGACTTCCATCAAGTCCATGTAAAAGGACAGTCAGGAGAAAAGCAATGGACATGGAACTGGCTTGGGAGAGCCCGATTCCAGCTCCAGCCCGGCCACTAACCCTCGGCAGCAAGGCTGGCAGGATGGGCAGTGATCTCAGCCGTCGGGGCCTCAGTTTCCTTATCTGGAAAATGCCCAACGAGCTTTAAAAATTTTTTTCAAGCTCCTCGTCTTTTAAAACATTTCCTTGTCTTGTCTGAGAACCAACACTAGGTAGAGGTTGGAGTCCAGATCCCCCAACTGGCATTTAAATTGTCTTGTTTTCTAATACATATTGGAATAAAAATCAAACTGGAACACGAAATAGCAGGTAAATATGCAGCCTCTGGACGCAAGAGCCTGGATTGGAAACCTAGTTCCACCACGCACCCATTCTGTGGCCCTGGGGAGGTTTTAACCTTATAGTACTTTGGTTTCTTCATTATAAACGGACATACTAATACCTACCTCGTGAGATAGTTCTGAGAATTTAGTGAGTTACTTCATCCAGGGTGCTTAGAGCCTGTCAGAGCAAGCAATGCATGCTAACTATTAAAAACTGGTCTGCTGCCATCTAAAATCCCCTCGTATACTACCAAACGTCTGAAAACAATGAACTTGGGGTGAGTTCTAATCCATTACAGGGGGAGGGAAGGGAGATGAACAAGTATGGACTATGACAAGTGGGGGTAGCACTAGCTTTTAATTGTGATGTACCAGGCGGCATTAGCCCTGATGCACATGGAGGCCCTGGATCTCCCAGAGCTCTCCACGGCTCAGGCCCAGCATGCACCCTGCATGTCTTAGAAGGCCTGCTCATTCATGCTGGACAGCCAGACACTGGACCTGAGGGCAGCATGCCAAGTCTATGGCTTCAAGAGAAGCAGGGAGCGAGGGCTCACCTGGGAATCAGAACACGTGGGTTCCACAGCTAGCTCTGGAACTATGAATCATGTGACCCCAAACTACCACTTCTACTCTCAAGCACCACTTCATTGTTCATCTGCCAATGGTGGGGCAGGGGGGACAAGGTGAAAATGTCTCTGAGTTTTCTACCACCTCACACAGTACATCTCTGGAACAGGGTCAAGTTCTGGGAAAGTTTGCCCACCTGGACATTTCTGAATAGTCCGAGGAAGCCGAATCACATACAGGAAGTGCATGAGCCCCTCAAGACCTCCAAATTCCCTTCTGCTTTGATCCAGGTCCTTGTCTGGTGACCAGAGCTAGGGAAGGGGCAACTGGGCACTTTCCAAAGACACTAGAACCACCTGTTCCTTGGCCCTTTTCCAGAGACAAGAGGAATAACAGTAACAATTTCCCCTAGGAATGCCACCAAATGGACCCAACCCGCTGGTTGCCCCCCCGCCCAGGTGTCCATTCTCATAGAGCCAAAGTGCTTATTAAAATGCAGGTTCTTGGGTCTGCTTGGAGCCCACCAAATCAGAATTTCCAATGACAGAACCTGGGTATCTGTATTTTCACGACTTCCTGCAGGCAATCCTGATATAGAGTCCTATCTAAGAACCCTAGATCCGAAGAATACCGAAGTATATTGCCATCTTTCTCTCCACTGCGAGGTACAGACAACTGGTCGAGTGTGACTTGGCCATCCATTACCCAGCTGGAAAGGCTGCTACATCCGGCCCCCTTGTTTCTGCTGTGGGCCAAGCAGAGATCACTATGACCCACCTGTTCCTTCAGGGGCATGCAGTTCCTAGACAGAGATGAGGGAGTGGAGAAGAATGAAGAGACAGACCTCAGATGAGTAATTAAAATACAACTCGGTGTGAGAAGTATAATAGGAAATGGGCAAATACGATGAGCCATCACAGCAAGCAGTGTCATAAGGAGTATGGCCTTTGGAAACACAGAGAGCAGAGTTTGAATCCCCACCCCACCACTTACCAACTGCGGATTTCTGTGGGCCTCACCTTCCTATTTTCATAAAGGGGATGGAAAACTCTGAGACTCGTGAAAATCACACGACTGCACCTGGCACAGAGTAGACACTTGGCGACCTCCAACCCTTTCCTTTGCCCCTGGACTTCACTAATGACAATCGGTCCACCAGGATGCCACAGAGACAGAAATGATCTCTTATCAGGAGCTATTGTTAACTCCAGTTGTCAGAGATAATAACATATTCATCTAGTTGTCTAAGAAAGAGTTTGTTTTATTTCCCATTGTTTAGCTGAAAATAAGACCTGCTTCCGTTTTGGGGATCTTGGGGGCTATTTGTTCTGGCCCTTCAGAGAGTTCTAGACCCCTGGGAGTGGCTTGTCCTGGAAACAGAATACCTTGCTTTCCCAACGGGAGTGTGGTCCTCCAGGCTCCTCCTCCCCAACGGAGGAGTCCAGCATGGTCTGGGAGAGAGGCCAGCATCTCCTCTCTTGGGGACATATCAGTCTGAGATGCCAAGACAAATGGCCTTGTTTGTTTGTTCTCTGTCAGCCGAGTCTATACCGTTTACAAAGTGCTTTCCCACGCATGGCCGATCCCGTGGTGATGTCAACATGATGGTAGCGATGACATCTGAATGACTCTCTTCCTCACCTCTTCCAAATCTTTGCTCAAAAGTCACGTTGTCAATGAGGCCTACCCTGACCACCTTACGAAAACTGAAACCTGTGCAATCCCAGCACCCCCACTGTCCTTAGAAGTTACTTTTCTCGTGTGTAACGTGAGGAGGCACCCTACAGACCAACTCTAGGCAGCACGGTTGGCCAAGGGCCTCAGCTGCTCTGACCCGACACCCATCACTGCGTTTGAGCTGAGACCCACCTTCCAAAGGCTGTCCCCAGCCAGCGACTGAGTACATCCACAAGACTGGGACTCCTCCCGTCGGGCTCAGGCTTGAAGTCTCCCTGATGGCCTTGCCGACCCGGGAAGCTTCCACCCAGCCTTGTCCCTCTCCTCACTCAGGGTCGGACTTGCATGGCGGTCCGATGGCCCACGTTTCTCCACAGCCCCCTCCTTTCCCTCCCACAGGCATTTTCTCTAAGGAACTCTTCACATGTTCAACCCTAACTTGGAGTTCACTTCTCAGAAGACCCAGACTAACACCCGTTAGCTAATTTCTCTACCAGTGCACTAAGCCCTTTGCTTATGGTATTTATTTTATTTTCTGTCTCCACCCATAAGAAGCAGGATTTTTTTTAAACTCTTGTGTTCACTGACGTACCCAGGCACCTAGAAGGTGACTCTATACGAACCTTAAATAAATAAACAATGCCCATTTCACAGATAGGAAAAGCAGGTTCAGAGAGGTGGAGTGACTGGCAAGAGGCTCAGCCAGTAAGTGGTGAAGGTAGACCTAACCCCAGCCTTCCGGCGCACAAACTCTGATCTCTTCCCTAGGACCTGTCCTGTCTTCCCTCCCTGCTCTGTCCTCCCTTCCTCTCCGCTCACCCGTCAGAGGCTCCATTCCTCTGTTTCTCCGCTTCTGGGTCTTTCTCTTTGTTCTTCATGATGTCGTTTGCCTCTCACGTGCTCAGTCTTTGTGGTGTGTATATGGTGTGTGTGTGTGTATGGTGTGTGTGGTGAATGTGCGTGTGTGTTGTATGTGTATATATGTGTAGTGTCTGTGTGTGCATGTGTATATGTGTGGTGTGGGGGGTGTATATGTGTAGTACGTGTGTGCATGTGTGTGTCTGTGTGTGTGTCGTGTGTCTGTGGTGTGTGAGGTGTGTATATGTGTGGTGTGTGTGTGTGCTGTGTGTGCGGTGTGTGAGGTGTGTATATGTGTGGTGTGTGTGTGTGCTGTGTGTGCGGTGTGTGAGGTGTGTATATGTGTGGTGTGTGTGTGTGTGCTGTGTGTGCGGTGTGCGTGTGTCTATGCTGTGGCTGACCGTGTGTCAGTCTCTCTCGGGGATGTGGGGCCGGGGGCGGGGGAAGGCTGATGGGACACAGGTGGAACCACGCAGGTGTAGGGCTAGGAAAGATTCCAGCAGGAGTGGAAGGATGACCCAGGGAAGTGACAAAAGTGATGACAGAGACATGTACCCAGATGATAGACAAATGTGCAGGCGGGAGTGGGATGACGGGCCCCACCCAGCTCCACACGGGCCTGGGGACTTTGGCGCAGTCCCTGAATTCTCTTCACTGAACTGTCGTCTTCACTTTAGGAATTCCAGGTCAGTGGTCTCCACAGCAATAAAGACCAAATGAACCAGTGGTGGGAAAGTGCCTGGTGAGCTGAGCATCCTTAAGGAAGGACAGGTGGACACGGGCGACAAGAGAATCACAGCCAGGTCTGGGCTCTCTCGCACTCCACGTTGACCCCAGATGCTGCCGCCCACTGAGTGGTCGGAAAGAAAACACCTTCGGCCTGTGGGATTGGGGCGGCAACAAGGAATTTCCCGACAGGGGGGCGGCAGAGGCGATGGAACAGGTGCCCGGGGAAAAGCCAGGGAGTCGCCTTCCTGGAGCGTGGGATCCATTCCCATGTGCCTGGGGTGATTTATGCAAGGTCTTCAGGGCACCCCCGGAGGAGGAGGCTTTAGCCTCATGAGGACGGCAGGGGGTGGACAGAGCCCAGGACAGAGGGACAGCAGGCCTGGTGCTGCCTGCAGGGAGAGGCCACCAGGGGCATGAGTGCCATCAGTGGAGGTGGCACTGGCCCTGCCCAGAGCCCTCCCAGCCCGCAGACTCCAGCTCCTGAGCCCTAAGGAGGGAGAAGCAGGAGAATGTGGGGAGCTGGTGTCCTGATTATCCTTCTGCAATCACGGAGGGAAATAAAAGGCAAAGTGCAGTGAGGGTTTCACCCGGGTGCCCCGTCCTGCCCGACCCAGCATCTGTCAGTCATAGCACACATTCTAAAGGGGCTTACAGCCATCGGGGAGCAGAAACCTCCTGACTCAGCAGAGGATGTTCTTTCTGGGCCTTAAGGAGAGCTCCAGGAATCCTGCTCTGATTTACAGCGTCACTCGGGGTCTCCCCCCACCCACCCACCCACTGCTCCGAGGCTGGAGAGCCGGCAGTCAGGAAGATGGACGGTGGACTGTGTCACTGACTTGCTGAGGGGCAGGGAACATGGACCAATGACCACATTCACTCCAAAAGGAGGCACGAGGGCGGGGCACCAGGGGGGTGATGCTGCCCTGGCCCCCATGGAGGTGCCCATCCCGCTCACCCCCAACACCTGCATCCAGTGGTCTTCGCAGCCTGTGCACGGCAGAGTTCTCTAAGAATGGGCCCCCATTACTGCCCTCGTGAGCCATGCTCCCTGCGGGAACTCAGGAGAGCGTCAAAGCCTCTTTCCCCTTCTGTCTGTCTTCTCTGAGGGCACAAATAAAATACATAACTCTGTGGATCTGGGGGAGTAGCATAGAGAGCTCGGTGGAGAAGAGCCTGGCCAGGCTCATGATCCTGGAGGTTAATCCAAGCAGTCATTGATGAGGACCTGAGAGGAAGTCCCAGCAGGTTCATGCACTCTGCAAGGCGTCGCCTGGCCTGGCATCGCCCCCGCACTTCCTGGATGTCAGCCAAGCCATCCTCGCCAGACCAAGGCCAGAGAAAGGACGGCAGTGGAGCCCCATTGATCTTGGGCCTGGGGGAGTTCTATTCTGCTGAGCCAGGATTCCAGGAGTCCTGAGAGCTCACTCTTAAACAAAAACCTCCTCCAGTTTCCCTGTCTGCTGGTCCTTTGGCCTCTGCTTGGCCACTTCCACTGACAGGTGCTCACGACCTCACAGGACAGTCCATTTTACGGTGGGACAGCCCTGGATGATAACTCAGAGTTTTATAGAATAAAGGCTCTGCCTTTCCCACTACCCACCTCCCACCTCCTTTAGCTCCATGACTGGGGCACGAATTGGGACCTGGGATACTCCTTCTCTGCTACTTTCCTCAGCAGCTCTCTGGGGGAAAAAAGCACAAAGACAAAGGACACCCAGGAGAACCTGAAGTTGCCTATGGCTCTGGCCTCCTAACTTTGCAAATGGTAAAGAAACACAAAAGGGAGAACTTCTTTAACCTAAAAAGTGGGCACATCCCCCAAGCCCAGGCTCTTCTTGCCCTCCTGTCCTTGTCTGGTTTTTGCCCTCCCACTCCACTCAGAGAAAGTCATCCGGGAGGTGGAGTAAGAGAGAAAAACCATGACCAAGACAGAACCAAATTCTGGGCGCTGGTCTCCTCAGTCTGCCAAGAACAACAAATGAACTAAATGACCATGTGACCTTCATAAAGTTAATGCTCCCCATCTGACACTCTTTGACTCGTGCGCAGCGACCATGCATGGGCTTGGACTCCGGATCGCCATGTCCAACAGATCCTCTTACCTTCACCTGGGAGGGGGTGCAAATCCCGGAGTTCCTTCTCGGAAATTCAAAGCTATCCCATCTCTGCCATCCCATCTAGACGAGGCCTGGGATTGTGGGTGGTCTCGGATCTCTCTGAGAAGGTGTCCGTGTGTCCCAAAGAGCAAAACTGGGTCTTGGGTGACATCCCAGAGTCCCTGCACTGTGAAACAAGTAGCAAAGGGGACAGGCGGCATGCTACCAGGAGGGCTCAGAAGGAGGACAGCCTCTATAGGTGTCTTGGAGACCCGCTGGGGCGCATTATCAGCCTGTGTGGGTCAACATATGCCATGGTAAAGCGGACAGCAGGGACTGGCAAATCCAAAGCCCCATCGTGACCCGGAGGCCAGCATGACCACAGCGCCATGCTCTGTCATCAAGATGCCGCGAGGGCCCGGTTCACCGGATGGCGGCTTTATTTGCAGATCAGCTCCTGCTGGGCCCCCCTCCACCTTCCTGAGCTGTAAGTGTAAAAATGACTCAGACCGAGGCAGTCTTTCCATCTAAGCAGCCTAAACTAAATCTGATGGAGATCTCACCCTCCCGGCTCAATTCCGCAGGCCTTCCGGACATGCCTAACCTAACTCACCAGGTACGACGAGGGACCCCTGCCTTCTCTGAGACCCCATCTTAGAAGGGAGAGCAACTGGTCCCACCTGAGCGCACGGCTGCCCTCCTGTGACTACATCAGGAGTTCTGAAAGAGCTTCCTGGCAGGAGCTCTCCTCCTCGCTGGGCTGTCGCCATGGAATAAACAGTCCTCTCCTCCATTTGTAAATGCGGTTCGGGGAACCACCCCTCCCCACGTGCTCAGTCCTGTGTTTGGACCTTATGCCTGAATCCCCTGTCCTGCCTACTTCCATGACTGATCAAAGTCCGGGTGATGGCACATGACCCAAGACAAGCCAGAGAGACTCAGGACAAAGGCTTCTGAGTAAAACTGTTACAAAAAGACATTTACCGTTGGGGATGCTCAGCCGCCATTACCTAAGCTGGTGACTTTATCTGGTGTCCATCTTGCCACCTTAAAGAAGGCTCTCCCTGAGGACAGAGCCACTACAGATGAGAGCCAAGTGATAGAGAGGGGGAGAGAGTCTCAATGACATTGTCTGTCTGGAACCAACCACAGATTAAATGGCACTCCCTCTGAGCTTTAGAGATCTGGGTTGGAAGAGAAAGGAGCTGATACTGATCCCAACATCCTTCCTGGCATCTCTGTGCCTCTTCATTAAGTGTGAGAAAAGCGAGACCTCCACTCTTCCTTCCCAATAGGGCATCACTAAATAACCCACCAGCACCAGCCCCCAGCAGACTAGAGAAAAATTCTAAAAAGCAGAGACTGGGGGAGGACACCATGAATGGATTTAAAGAGTGAAACAGCATGGAGTTTGGAATCTGGCAGATTTCTGTTGCTATGAAACCTTTGACAAGTTATGGTGCGCATTGGGGAGGACACCTTTTGTTTCATAGTACAAATAATTCATAGATATACCATTATAAAAAATTTCAACTTAATACAAAAAAAAAAAAAAGATTAAGTCCTGAAAGCCCACCTTATCTTACCATCTCAATCCTACTTCCTTTTCCAGAGGGAACTTTGGTGCATATCCTTCTAGACATTTTTCTTTGTATTTGCCTGAGTGCGTACACACACACCCATAGGTAGTTTTATTCTTTTTTACATAAACGATGTAGCAGAAACCTTATCATATTATGTATTCACCACATTGTTACTTAATCCTGGGCATGTAGCAGAAAATATTTCCCAGCTTCCCTTGCAATTAGGTTGGGAACCTGGGACTGAGTTACAGTCAGTGGGCAGTAAGTCACATGTCACTTGTGGTCCAAGGCAATTATGTCAACAATGCCTTCTCCGTGTCGCCTGTTTTTCATCCCCATAGACAGAGGTAAAGAATTCTGAAATGATGGAATTACAAAGTGGCGGCAGCATGACTTCCGGGTCCCCACTTGGAAGAAAGCCACACCAGAGAGCCAATGGACCCACACTGGAGTGGGACATGGGCAAGAAGTAAGTGCTACATCTCTCAGATTTGATGTTTCTATGTTACTGAAGAAAAGCCTAGACTATCCTGACTAATACAAGTGGAATCATACTCTTCCTCTTTTTCTGCATTTTTTTCTTCTTAACACCATGTATTTGCACATCATTTCTCTTCTCCTCATCAGGATAACATAGAGCCTTTGTGAGGGGATTAAGTGAGAGCACCGAACATAAATTCTCTCAAACTCAAGTAACCCTTTCTTCTTCGTCTCCCGCATGCCTCCCTTATAGCACTAACTAATATTCTGAAGGACACCTGAAACGCTGGGGTTTTCTTATTCCTCTTGGGAAACGGGATGGGTTCTCTGCTTTGAGGTGCTCTGAGAAGACATCCTTGTCCCCAACACGTCTTTCATGCTGGATCAAAAACACCATTATTAGCCATATATTCCTTTGGGTCCGGAGGCTTTAAGAATTCCTACAAATACTTTGGGAACTAGAACATGTTAAACCTCACCCAGTTAAGTGGGGATTCGTGGTCCAAGCTGAGAATTTGATCGTATCAGGGTGTGGGGTGAGTGACAAGGGCACCCAGATAAGAAAGAGGTGAAAGAGGAACACAGACAAAGTTCTTTGATTCTTCAGTTTTATTTCCTCAAAAAAGCACATTCTTTCCAGGAGAGCTCTAGTGTTGGTTATAGTGTGTTGTTTCTAATTCTCGGGAAAGTGGTCACCCACGTAGGGAATCCCTGACAGCACTCCATTAGCCAGAGTGTCCAAGCAACCAGAAGGCCCCAGGGATGTTCCGTTGGGAAGCACAATGATGCTGAATCTTGTCCATATTGTTTATGATTTAACAACTGGTTTATTGTGTAGGGTATTCTGGGTCACTCCTGGGAAACTATTTAAACAAATAATCTGCAGTTTAATGATCTAACAGAACAAGTGTTGTCAGGTTCTTGGAAAAGAAGCATGATCTAAAGCTATTCATAAATTCTTGGAATTGGAAGGTACTTTCAATATCTCCTAGTAAGATCCCTTTATTCTAGGAGTGAGCAAACTGGGACCTAGAGAAGCTAAGGAACTTGCCCAAGGTCAAAGTTTGCATTCTTCACACATATCCTGACCACCAAAGGGCTGATGTCATTTTCACCGCGTTGACATTTCCCTGGTGTTACGGAAAGAACACTGGAATGTGAGCCATAAGACCTGTTTCTAGCGTAGGCTCTGCTGCCCAGCAGTGCATGACCTTGACCAAGGTGTTTAACCTTTCTGAACCAGGTCCACCATCAAGCTCTTAGGAGCCTGTCAGTTATATGACTCCCTGCATGCAGTCATTTCCTGCAAAACCTACCATAACTTATGCTTTGAGTTGAGCAAAACCACCTGCTCACAACTTTTCTGGCCAGGGATAGGGGAGCAGTCAAGGGCAACCACAGCCATACTCCAGGTGAGTGTGGGAAAGACCACTGACATCAGAAATAAAACAGTATGAAATCTACGCAAGAAGCACACAGGTACTGGCAGCTCCCTTTGGGGATATTTAAATGCTAGGCATCATAAACTCACTTGGGTATCCACCCAGCACCTCTCACCCCTTTCTCCTTCCTAGGAACTCCAGTTTTGTTCAAGTGTCTGCTCTCCCTCACTTATTCTGCTTGCTTCAGGTTTAAGTTCTAAATACACTACCTAAATCATGGCAGTCCCATCTCCCCGACCAGTGTTTTGCTCAAGAACTCAGTTTCAAGCCATTCAGCACACAGCATTCCCCTAACAATTATTATTTGTCCAGAAATGGGCACACGTCTTAAGTAGGACTATCAGGTAGAAAGAAAGGACTTTTATTCCATGCCAGGGAAGGATTTTTATTCCGTGTTTTCCCTATCTGCCTGTATGTGAAATAAGAGAGCATATCGCCCCACCTGCTGTGGGCAACCATCTTGAAACCATGACGGAAATGGCCTGAGAGCCAAGACCAACCCTTAGAAGGGAGAAGAACCAAGCAAATCACAAAGAAATGGATCTGATGAATACCCCTTGCTTCGAGTCCACACCACCTCTAGATGTTCTCTACGTGAGATTTTAAGTGTCTCTACCACTTAAAGAAGCATGAGGCTGTTTCTTGCCATTGTAAACATTCTAACCAATAGACAAGGTCAATACATATGGAAGAAGGCAAGTTCCTGGAAATTATGGTGTATCCTAAATGAGGTCAAGAGATGGCTCTAGTGCCATACGTCTTGGTCCTGGAAGCACTGGGTCCCACATGCCATGCCGCTGAGAGGTCACATTCCTTATTCCTTGGCGTCTCTGAAACAAATCCCAAGAACTGAAGTTTGACCTAGTGTGTCTGTTCTTGTAACCTCTAAGGAGGGTGGCCAGCGTGTGCTGTAGTCCTGCTTCCACGTGTAAACCAAGCGGGTACGGCGCATCTAGCTGACTCTCATTGTCCGCCTCATAAGCCAATTAGCCATTTCCAAAATCTCATCTATTTCCCTTCTGCTCATCCCCTCTCTGTTCCTCCCTGAACCCCTCAGCCAAGAGTGGGATCCGGTTTGGAGGGAAGGGGAGGAATGAAGAGTAGAGGCCCTAGAGCCATCACCTGAAAAGATACCGTTTTGCTCTGGGGATGGCCAGAGCCTCCGAGACGAATCAGAATTCATTCAGATGGAAGTGCACCACCCTTCTGCCTCCAGCCCGGTGCCTGGCAACACCCTGCAGGATGGGCCAAGGCCTCCAGTCCCTCCGCCCGTCCTTTTGGCCTTTGGAAGTCCATGCATTCCATTCCTGGGCCCAAGATGGTGCTGGAATGTTGCAAGTCACTTCTGCTTCTTCCCTGAGAACTTCTGCCAGGCATGGACTAGGCTAGATTCTGAGAATGGGATCCCTGAGCGGGAAGGGTACATCAAATCTCACCATAGGCAACTCTTGCTTTCCCCTCTCCTCAGGAAACCCTTCAGCCAGGGATCCCTGAGTAACAGTGAACACAGAAGCCACACTTGTAGGGAAACAGAGATGCCACAAAATCGCATAGTGGAAGCTGAGAGGCTCCACCTGAGCCTCGTCCTCTTCGCCAAGGATGTGTGAGGCCTTCACTTTTCTTCAACCCCCAGAACTGCATCCCTGAAAATGTTTCTGTTCCCTTGGAACAGGATATAACAGCATTCAGACACTTAATGTGAAAAACAAGAAGTTTGGAATGAAGAATCCCTGAAGTCACTTCAGATCATTTTTTTTTTCAGATTTTATTTATTTATTTGACAGAGAGAGAGGCAGTGAGAGAGGGAGCACAAGCAGGGGGAGTGGGAGAGGGAGAAGCAGGCTTCCCACTGAGCAGGGAGCCCAATGCGGGGATCGATCCCAGAACGCTGAGATCATGACCTGAGCCGAAGGCAGACACTTAACGATTGAGCCACCCAGGTGCCCCCAGACCACATATTCTTGGTTATAACCTCTCCTAGAATTCATGAGACTCCTGGAATTGAAGACTGGCGCCAAAAAGCTTCTCTCTGGCCTCAGTGTCCTCCCCTGTTCCGTGGAGCTCTACCTGTCTGCCAGGCTTTGCCCACAATCAGAGGAGGTGAATGGATGTGCAAAGCAAGCATAAGCTCTTCTGTCTCATTTTCACACGTGAATAGAATGGAAAGATTTCCTGCTGTTTCTCTCTTTCTGCCTCCAGGGAGCATGAGAAGGGGGTGACTTCCAACCCAGGTCTTCCCGCTATATTCTACCTGCAATTGCAGCATTTTCAGGGACTTGTAGGTCCTCTTGCCACAGGTCTCCCCAGTTGGGAAAGACAACCCCGCTCTCCAGAAATGATCCCCGCCTGCAAAGCCCAGTCTTCCCCAGGGCGCTGGGGGCTGTGTCTTTCACACGGGGCTTTCCTGCCCCGGAGCAGCTGTGGGAATTCGCACCCGACCACTGCGGTTCAGCTGTGAGTCACAGCAGGCTCGGCATACACCCTATGGGCTGCGTAGGTTCCCAGGATCAGGACCCACCCAGGACGTCTGTCGCCTGCACCTGGCTCCTGATCGGCCCTGGAATGCACGGGCAAGCGGGGGACGTCTGCTCCTCTTCCCATTGTACGCTTGTCTCTCTTTTCGGCTTAGCAGACTAAGGTTCAAGTCAGGGTCAGGGAAAGGGCTTGCTAATGCCGTTCAGATTTCAGACCCAGAAGGAGCTGAGAGGCAAATTTCTGGGCCTCTGTTGAAAGGTGTCCTAGAAGATATTTTCTCAATTTCCCAGCAATCACATGCTGAGCGCCTACTCCATGCCGGCTCTGAGTCCAAGCCAGGGGATACCGGGATGGGTCCCATGAAGCCTAGAGCGAGGGGACAGACACGCTGATGGTGACAAAGCTACGAACCACAGCGAAGAAAGGGGTCAGAGGCGTGCGCCATTCTAAGGCAGGGTACTTGGGAAGGAACACTCTGCCTTCTGGAAGCAGAACCAACTTGATGTCTACAACAATCTTCCACCTCGCCCCGAACAGGATCGAGCTGCACGTCTTGTCTCTGTGAATGGAATTCCTGGAGCTACTCAGGACACAAGACCCGTGCGACCCCCGCCCAGCAGCCCTGCCTAATGGAGGTCGGCATGGAGCAATATTGTCTTTATTCTTTTATTCAGTCCGTCAATAAATAAATGTCAATTACATGCCTACGACATACTGGGCTTGGCAACTGTGTGTTTTATTTCTCTGATTGTCCCTCCACCAGACTGTGGTTTCATGAGGGCAAGCGATCAGGTACGACTTGCTCATTTTTAGATCCCTAACCCCAGCCCAGAGCTCAGCACGCACAGGTTCTCAGTAAATGTTTGTTGAATGAATGAACGAAATTATGCCACCGCTACAGAGTCTTAGGGTTGTGCCAGTAAAACTGATTGTAGCCAGGAGTTGTCTCTGCTTTTCTTCTACTTTCCCCAAGCATACAACACCCACCCAAAAATCCACACACAGGATGGGCATGGGCAGAAAAAATGGGAGAGAATATTTTTAATTGGAAAGTTCCTAAGGAAAAAACAAAAACAAAAAACAAAAAAAATAACAAAGCCATACCATCACAGTACATACTTCAGCCCCTTTCTTCTTACTGGCTTCCCCTCCTTCTGTGCCTCGGGCCTAACCTAGGGCTGGTTTTCACCAATCCTTGCCAAATTATAAAAAGTTTGGTGACACATTGATAGGGAAGGACTCAGCTCACTAAGGAGTGTTTGCACCTCGGTAGAGGGCTCTGAAATTTAACAGTTCAGCCAGGCTTTAGCGGGCATCCTGCCAGTGAAGCTACTACACCAAGAACCAGCAAATCAAAGATAAGTAAGACAACTTTCCAAGGATAAAAGAAGTTACCCAAAACTACAAAGTCAAATGCTGTGAGTCTAAGAACCCTACAAAGGGATATTGAGGGTTCAGAGGAGGGAAAGCTGGAAGAATCCAGAATCTTTGCAAGGAACAGGCCCTGAGATAGATCTTGCTGTTTGTGCAGGCATAGACGGGGTGGGCAAGGCTCTCTGCACGGAGGAAAGAGCATGAACAAAGATGGAAAGATGCCTGGTCAGTGTTTCCCTTTCTGCTGGAGCTCGGCATACACAGAAGGGACCAGGACAAAGTGTCAAAAATAACAGCAACACAAGCTAATATTGCTTGAGCTCTTACTCTATAACGGCTACTCTGTATCTAATCCTCATGACGGAGGAAACAGAGAGTATTACTTGTCCCTTTTGACAGATGGAAGACACTGAGGCATGGGGCAGTGAAATGACTTGCCCAAGCTTGCAGCTCTGTTAAGTGGTGAAGCTAGCATTTAAATCCAGATATCCGAACTGCCAAATCATATCGCAAATAGACTCTTGTCTTAGATTGTGGTTCCCAAACTATGTCCCAGGGAATGCTGATCTTATGAAATGACAGCTCCTCCACGCCCCCACCCACCCCCTCAAAAAAATACTTTTAGGAAACCCTCTATACTATCCTGTCCACCCTCTGGGAGAGTTACGATGCACAATTATTTATTAAATAATTTCTGATAACTCCTATTGTAAAGAGACAGGCTTCACTTGGTCTAACCCAGTGTTTTCCAAATGCATTTCACCAGAAAACTCTGTAATCATGTAGCACTCGTGGATAACCTAAGCACAGTGAGCCACAAAAAAACCTGGGAAATTCTGCCTCAGGACGTTATTCCTCTCCCCTCTCTTCCTTCCTTGTAGACTAAGTCCTAGCAGAAATAATAATAGCTTCTCTTCATTTCATTCCAGGGTTTTTCCAAGTGCCTTAACAAAGATCATCTCATCTCACAATATTTGAAGCTTTCAAACTACCTTTCTAATTTCCTTTTTCTTCTTGAAAGCAGAACCCCACATGATCGCATTTATGTAGGTGTAACTCAGAAAGTTAACACCCCTGTCTATCTTTTATTCAGATCAGAAGGGTGAAATATTCTACTACTTAAAAGAGAGAGAGAGAGAAATCCTTTTCTCCTAACAGATTTTATCAGTTTCTAGGAATTACTTAAAAATACGCTTATAATAGTAAATGTCAAAGATTAACACTTCTCAACTCCCTTAAGAGGTCTCCTGCCAGACGTTTATTCTGATACGAACTCCTTCCTATTAAGGATTACTTTACAAAGAACACAATTAATTTAAAGTAAGACATTTTAAAAGAAAATGAGAATTTGTTGTTTTTTTAATAGAGCATTTTAGTGGCTAAATATTTGCATTCAAGAACAGAGTTTGGCTTCACTCAAAGGAAGGGCTCTGTGATAAGAGCTTCAGGCTGCAGGAGGACTATTTGGGGAGGTGAAGGATGTTATTTTTATCCCTCGAATCACCCCACCTAGGCAACTGCATCTCTAGCTCTCAGGTTTGTTGGGTTCTTTCTACTCCTTCTATCTCCTGAATTTCTGGACTGCATGGGCATTGAAATTCGAACTGGTATGAATCCCGGCTCCAACCCTACCTCATCGGATAGTGTTTCTTAAACTGCTTTTATCTCCATTTCTTTATCACTAATTATAAAATAACACTGTTTAATAACACTGTGCTGTTGTGAGAATGAAGCTGGAACAGGTGCAGAGTATCTAGCTCCCGCCTGACGCTCAGCAGGCACTAAGAAGGTGTAAGGCTGCAGATCTCCACTTGCCTTGCAAAGAGCAGGCAAGACAGGCAACCAGACGCCCAGCGTTGCCTTAGGGGCTCCAGGGCGTGGACTTTGAAATTTCTACTTAACACGGACAAGTGGGTGAAGGCTTGTCTTCTCTCCACCTAGCAACCCAAGGGGAGACCGAAGAAGGCCACTGGCTCCCCGCCCGGCCCCATTTCTCTAACATTGAATCCCATTCATTCCGCAATGGCGGCCATCATTCTAGGGCACCTGGCCCTTGGAAAGGGGGGCTCAGGAAGTCTTCACGGCTTCTCCTCATTTGCAGCTGTGGCCCCAAAATCACCCAGAACTGTGGGGCACAGACAGAGGCTTAGGAGACTGGGTTGGGGGCAGGGGCCAGGATGCAAGCATGTTCTCAACCAAATGCCAAGTTTAGTAGCTTGCAAAAAAACCATCCTGACCCCCAAGGCCCAGAGGTCACCGTTTGGAAATGGAAAACCGTCCCCAATAAATTGTTGCCCACCACATTATTTCTGGATTTCAGAAGAAGCTGAGTTCAGCCTGAATTTCTCCCTTTCACTGACCCCATTTTTATCCCTTAAAAGGGTAAAAGGCTTTGGGACCCAAACTGTGGCTGTGAATACCCAGGAAGGGGGGGATGGGTTGTGGTGAGGAGTGTGGCCTTGCCCTCTTCACAGCTCTCCAATAGCTTCACCCTAAGGCTGGGCCACACCCCACCACGGCTATTTGGTTCCGCCTTGGTTTCCAGACACTGGGCTCCATGGGCAAAGCCAGCAGATCAGTGAGCCCCTGCCTCAGCTGTGGACCCCTCCATCCCTCCGACCTCCACCTTACATCCCCCAGCCTTAGAGAGAAGCCCTCTTCCCCTTTCCGCGTCCCTCCAGAAATCCCATGGGTGGTCTCGGGTGTCACCTGCAACCAAAGCGTCTGTCTGCCCTGCGGGGCTTTGCACAGTCCCCCAGCCCCGTCACCCCAGGCCCCATCAGAAAGCTGAAAGGCCTGGCGTTGCTGACACAAGGATAATGGGTCTGCTGGGCTGAAAGCATTCCAGTCTCCCACATTCAGTAGGAAGGGGTGCATGGTGGGGAGGAAAGGTCGGTAATGCTGATGGTTTATGTTTTCCCAAGCCAGCATTCCTCACAAACAGCTGTGTTTATACAAAAGCGGGGAGAGGGAGAGACGGAGAGAAAGGACAGTGTCCGGGAATGACATCACTCTGTCTTGTCTGCTTCAGCTCCAACCACGGGGGCAGGACGAGGTGGGCGGTGAAAGCCACAGCGCGTTGGTGCCGGGGCGCTCATACGTGCATGTGTTTATTAGATACATAGTTTTGCGACTCTCCACTCTGCGCCCTCCCCCCTCTCACCCCCAGAGCACCCTGATACACTGTGCAGAACACTGGTTTCCCTAGAACAGCGCCCTACGGAGAAGGCTAGATTGGGGGGCTTGCGTTCACTCCTAATCTCTTTAACAGCCCCCGCCCAACCACTGAAGAAAAGCCGGATGGGAGGCAGAGCCATTAAAGTGAATTAAAATGCATCCAAGAAGAGATTAGCCCCCAGAGCCATTCCCATATCAGACAAAGGCCCCTTTCATGCGGACTCCAGCCGCTTGGAGCCCTGGAAGCAGAGATTAGGGAACAAATTCTCAGAACCCAGCAGCACTGGCTCCTCGGACACGGGCCAACACAACCTACCCTAGCTCGACCTTCAGGACGCAGCTTCCGCCGAAGCTACCTCTGCCTTCTTCCGACGCCGGTGGTAAGGGAGGGGGCCACGCAGGGGCAAGTGTATCCCCCCTCCACTGAGCCAGCCTGGCCCTGACACAACTCAGAGGCACAGGGCCCGCACCCGTCCTTGCACTGGCCCGAGGACGTAGTGCTAACTCCAGCCTCCCGTCTCAGCGTTCCAGGGAGGATGTCCTTCCACCGGCGGTCTGTCCTTCCACGCAGTCCCTTCCGAGCGCCATCCCCTCATCTGCGGGGGTTTGGCTGAGCATATCTTGTGCTGGGCTGAGCAGGACGCGGCGTGGCTACAGAGAGCCGGGCAGAGCAGGAGCCCTGCTGTCGGGGCACTTCCGCTGTATGTCTGAGGAAGACAGGTGTGTTAGAGTGAGTGCATTAAATATTGCATGCACCTAATAAAGGCCGCCCGGAAAGATGCAGGAAGGGCGCCAAACACGACCGACGGTCCGCTGGAAGGCTCAGGACAATTTCATAATAAAAATGAGTCTTAAAAGAGGAGTACATGTTCGCTAGGTAAGCTCAGGCTGGAAATGGAGGAGGGAGGGGTGGGAGAACATTCCAGGCAAAGGGTGCAGCGTGACCAAAGGCAGTGAGCACGCCAGAGCATGCTGCCCTGAGTAGCCCCCGTGGTTCTTCCCTAGAGGAGCAGAGCCTCTGAGCAGCAGCGCGGCAACAGACGACAGGTACGCAGGGGGCCGGGTTACAAAGAGCCCTATGTGCCAAGAGATGTTGTCTTCAAACTTCAGAGTGCTGGGGGATTTTAAGCAAGGGACAGTCCAGAGTCAGCCATGCATTTTAGATAGATCGCTCTGGGAGCTGGCCAAGGTTGGATGCAGGGAGATCAGGTGGGAAATTATTTTAAGAATGCAGAAAAGAGTTGGTGAGATTTGATGGATTCACAAGAAGGAGCACGTGTATGAGACAATACTGAAGAGAGAAAAATGGAAGTAACGGGCCTTCTTCATCCGATATGAGGAGTCAGGGGAATGGAGGAATCTAGAATGACTCCAAGACCTGGTGGCTGGAAGAGGTAGTGTCAGTCTCCAAAACAAGGGTTGCAGGGGAAGAAGACTGCTGGGGCAAAGGCACCTGTCCCGTCTTGGGCACCGGCTCCAGCCAAGGCTTCAGCTGCCAGCTCTGGGCAGGTGCCACAGTCCTGAGCCGGGGCAGCCTGTCTCCACCTCGGCCTCGGCACTTTCCCTGGGGGCATCTCACAGCCTGCTGTGGTGCGGTGGCCCTGACGGGACTGCCGGGCACTCACATGTGCCCAACCCAGAAGCACAGGAGAATTCATGCCCGCTGGGCATCCAGTCAGTGATGGGGATGATGGAAAATGTTTCCCCTTCTCAGAAGGGACCACAGGCTGGGTCACCTAGTCACCCATGGCCGCCTTGGCAATCTGTCTTTGTGCTGGATCTCTCTCTCTCTCCTGTTTCATTCTCCTTTCCCCTTACTTCTCTTGGGAGTCCCAAATAAACTATTCACACATGGGATGGTTCAGCTTGGCTGGGCCACAGAGCCCAGAGATGTGGTAAAACATTATTCTGGGTGTTTCAATGAGGGTGCTTTTGGATGAGATTAACATTTAAATCAGGGGATTTTGCGTATAGCACACAATGCTGGTGGGCCTCATCTAATCAGTTGAAGGGCCGCATAGTGTAAAAGACTGCCCTCTCCCAAACAAGAGGGAATTCTGCCAGCAGATGGCCTTCAGCTTTGCATCAGCTCTTCCTGGGGCTCCAGGCTGCAGGCCTACCCTGAGATTTTACACTTAGCAGCCTCCATAACATCATGAGCCGGTTTTCTACAGTAAATCTCTTTGTATGTAAATATACATTCTGTTTGTTCTATTTCTCCGGAGAACCCTGACTAACACAACATATATGTCTCTGTCTTGGGGTCTGCTTTCTGGGGAGCCCAGCTTAGAGGAATGATGCTGATCTGGGATCTCAAGGAGGTGAAGGTGACTATCCGACTGGGGGTACCCACAAGAGGGGTGTGGATTTAGGTGTCACCCATCTGCAAATGGCACTTGAAGCCAGAAGGATGAGTCGAGGGAAAGAAAGATGACATAGATCCTTCAAATACCCCAAAAATCATTACTTTAGATCCCTTGTCTTCACGCAAAATAAATGAACTCATTTGCTTTATACAAACTTACTTGAATGTTTTGTGACGGGATAAAAAAGGAAATGTCATTAAAATAAATAAAAGTTTCACTGTGCTCATAAAGGATGAGTGTCACCAGGGGGTCCCAGTTTTCAGCTTGAGAGGCGTTTAAAAACAACCGCACTCTTTCGCCCAGGCTTCCATACGAAGTCCCATCGTCTGCAGCCCCCAGGGGACAGTGGTCACTACAGCGCAGCTGAGTTTCAATCTCCATCCCTTTTCCATCCTAACCATCTCCTTCCGGCCCCCAAAGCAGGTGGAGGGCATTGCTTTGTCTCCTGGAATAGAACTATTTTTTCTCTTAGAGTAACCCTACTCCAAGGCTCCTCACTCGCCACATCCTTCACTCTGGCCCCGTGGCGCCCTGGCATAGACTGGGTGGGAATGGCAACACTGGAGCTCGCGTCCTGGCTCTAACCTCTAACTCGTCCAGCGTGTCACTGCCTTCCTCTGGCCTCAGTCTTGTCACGCAAGAAATGGGAGAGTTGAACCAGGTGCCCCTTAAGGTCCCTTTTATATCTAGCATCCTGGCTTTCTTACTTTTCTTTTTTTAAGATTTCATTTATTTATTTATTTATTTATTTGAGAGAAAGAGTCAGGGGAGGAGCAGAGAGAGAGGGAGAGAGAGAATCACCAGCAGACTCCACGCGGAGCACGGAGAGCCCGATGTGAGGTTTGATGAAAGGCTCGATCTCACAACCCTGAGATCATGACCTGAGCCTAAACCAAGAGGCAGATGCTTCACTGACTGAGCCACCAGGCGCCCCTAGCAGCCTGGCTTTCTAAGATGTCCCATGCTTAACTCCCAGCACATCACTCCCCTTTAGAGAAGCTGGCGGTGACTCCCATGATGCTCTCCTCCTCGGCTTTGGCTCTCAGAAGTTTTACTGGGTGACCACTATGTGCTCAGCTCAACACCACACACACACACACAGACACACACACACCCCACATAGCTCTGTGTTCCCTACTCCACGGTCTGTGTCCACTCCAGTACCCCTGCCCCCACATGGCCTCGCCTCCTCTGTCTTCATTTTCAACTGCATAGGAAAATTCTGGAGGAGGCTGCAGATGTAAAAACTCAGGCACAAGAAAAAGGCAACAAGGAAGCCAATGAATATTTAATAAAAACTTCCTCCAACCTACCCTTTCAAAAATGGAAAGGCCATTTGTCTCTCATTGTTGACTTAGCTCTTTCGTCAGCCATCAGGGAAAACCCTTTTCTTATTTAGTTCTTAGAGGAATCTTGACTCACCTTCATCTTTTGTTTGTACTATTTTAACATCTGTGCACATTCTCGAGCCTCCGACAGTTTTATGTTGCCTACGCGGTACCGAACACCGAGTGCGCACACTTGCAGGCCCGGAATCTCCCCGGTACTGGGCAGAGGGGAAGAGGCCACTGGCCTCTGATCGCCCCATCTGGGAGACAGAGCTCACCTGCCGAGGGTTTCTCTCTCTGTCTCTTGTTTCCTTCCTTCATAACGCCTCGTTACAAAGACATACATTCACGCTTTTATCTTGCTGTTACCTGGCTGGACTGCAAGACCCCACGGAAAGGCGCCCTTCGAGCCACTGCACCCCAGCTCTGGTACAAGGTGTGGCATAGAAGAGATGCTCTGCAAATGCTTCGTGGATGTTGGTCCATGAAGCGGCTGGGCCAGAAATGCAAGACACTACATCTGATGACAGAATTAACCACCCCCAAGCTTCAGCTGTTCTCTCACTTGCAGACTGAGAAAATTAAAATGGGCTGAAAAACATCCAAGTTACAAGGGCCATGAGGCCCTGGAACAAGTTGAAATAGAAGGAAAAGCCCTGGACTGAGAGCCAGGAAGTCTGAGTTCAAATACCAGCTGTTTCTTTATCAATATATGACCTTGGGCAAGTAGCTTATTCTGTCTCTCATTCCTATAAAAAGAGGAAATTATACCTGATCAGTATTTTTTTCAAGGTTTCAGAACCTCATATTTTTTACAGCAGGTTAAAGTCGCATTTCATTAGCATACAACATTGCCCAAGTTCAAATGTATGATATTTACTTGATCGTTTACATGAACAATGGGACCGATG
This sequence comes from Ursus maritimus, assembly GCF_017311325.1. Taxonomy (NCBI): domain Eukaryota; kingdom Metazoa; phylum Chordata; class Mammalia; order Carnivora; family Ursidae; genus Ursus; species Ursus maritimus. The sequence goes on along the minus strand of NW_024423343.1, from coordinate 19,530,096 downwards.
AGGCTATCTCGATGAACACGAAAATATCAGATCCAGAGCTATGGAGAAAAGCTGACACCTTCTGTTAAGTTTAACTACACCGTCTCAAAATTCAGATTCACACAGATAAATGGTTTAAGAATGGTGACTCCTCAGATAACCATGTCCAATTTCCAAGCATGTGCCTAAGACAGTAACCTGGTAAGGCAGACGCTGGTTAGCTGGTTGACTACATTTCTCAGAGTCCCTTGCAGTGAAATGGGGCCACATGACATATTTCCAACCAGTAGCATGGGAGTGGAAAGATGTGCACAGCCCCCCTAAGAACGTCTGACACACAATTCTTCCCGTTCTTTGCTCTTCTGCTGGCTTGATAAGCAGGGCCCCAGACAACGTGGAAGTCCCAAGCGAGAGGTGGGGGAGCTACAGGATGGAAGGAGCCTGGGTCCCCACACCTCGGCTTGAAGGAGAGCTGGCCAGCATGCAGAAACACCCATGTTAGGCTTTATTCTTCTAAGATACTTGCTCCATTATGGAATTTTTTGGAGCAAATAGCATTTCCCTAATTACCTGGCAACACAAGTTAACTTTTTAGGGCTCTCAAGTGCACATCTCAAAATGTGGTCTATAATACCTGTTGTTTTCTTTGGGGCTTTTGAAATAGTTTATATGTTTTTCAGGATGAAATGTGAATAAAATAAATGTTTGTGATATCCCTGAAACTCCTTTATGAGGCCCCAAGTCTTTATAAAACATATTTGAAAATCACTGGGCCAGGACTAGATGCTTTCAAAGCTCCTTTCTGGAATCAACATATTATCGTTGAGTTGTACTGGTCTTCATAAAGAGGAAATAAACTCCTTTTGCCTCTGAAATAAAAACGCATCTAAGAAACACCACGGGCCACCCACGGTATTTCTAGCGTAATTGTTGCATATTTGGAGGGGGGGGGGTCCTTCTTTAGAGAACTTTGGTTCCAGGATCTTCTTTCTTTTAGATGTAATAACAATCATGCTAAAAATGGCCTGAACACTCTGTCAAGCAATGACATAAGTCGTCTGGAAGGTTCTTCAAAGCAAAGTCAAAATTAGAGCAATTTTTTCATGGGTTCTATTTATACGCAAACACATTAATAAATGGCACTTTGATAAATCTCACAATTACTAACCAGAACCAAAACAAAGCAAAGCCAGTTTCTTCTGCTGTGATCTTTCTTTAGGAACCATGGTGCTCGGAAGCTGGGGGATGGCCACAATGACCTTTGCAATGTGCGGTCACAGTAGCAAATGGAAGCCAGGCCCAGGCCCAGATCAGAAATTCTCCAAGCCACAAGGAAACCTGGCCTTCACCTGCAGGCAGGACTACCCCAGGAACTTTTTCTAGGCTCATAGGAGGGCCAGTCTCTGGAGGAGACGAAGAGAAAATAGCAATGTGGAAAACCTTGACATTTCCCAGATTCTAAATGTATCTTAACTTAGTAATGTTCACCTCTGGGGACAGGAGTATGCTATCAATCTCCAGGGAGTTTAAGACCTCAGGGAGCAAATATCATCACTGCCTGCCAAGCTTGAGAGCCTTGAAGAGAGGTATTAGCCTAAAGGATAAGGAAGAGATTCAGAGACACTTTGGGTTTAGGCCTCCCCGCGTTTGAATCCAATGCTTTGCATGCTGCCATGGGACCTTAGGGAAGTTACGTAACCACCCTGAGCCAGCCAGCAGCTTCTCATGTGAAAATGACAACTAGAGAGGAGCTCAGGGTCCAACCTGGTCCAGCCCTGAGAACTTATGCCCAGCCGCAGCCCTCTGATCGCCTCTCAGCTTCACTTTGTCCCAAGCTTCTAAAGCACCCTGCTAAATGCTGAACCTTCCAGAAGGGGTGGGTGCTCTGTCCCTGCAGGCCAGAGACTCTGAAGCCACTGAGTCCTTGCCCAAGTTATGTGGTAGAAAGAGAGAAGTTGTTTTCCTTTTTTTTTTTTCTCTCTCTCTTTCTTTCTTTTTGTTTTTCTTTTGCAAAACACTTGAGAAGCTTGGGGAAAAGAATCTGTGTGAGCCCCTGCAAAGATGTAACTCGAGATGGCCTCCCAGCTGGGCCAGGCCTGCCAAGTGTCAAGCTGGAGACCACAGAGAGAAGGAGGGTTTCCGCACAAAGGAGGCCTGGGTCTCTGGGACTAGATGATCCAAGGGTGAACCAAAATAAACTTGTCATAGTCTGAAAGCTGGGACAGGCAACACTACCTCCCAGTGCAGAAGGCCTCTCATCTCCTGGGCCACACTGGAGATTGGTGCTTGGAGAAAGAGCATAAAATGGCTCGTATCCACTCTCCATCGCATGGATGTGGCCTTTGCCAAAATGCCAGAAGGCAATGCAGGATGGCTGACAGGTTGATTTTCCGACTCTCTGGCCTGCCTTTTCCCTCCTATCTCATCAGGCCCAGGTCCCAAGGTCTGGCAATGGAAAAAAGTAACTTACTGCACTCTCCTTCCAGAGGGATTATATCCCCATGCTATTTCTCAGGAGAGTCCCCATACCAGACTCAGTTTCCTTTCTCCCCAGATTTCCTTGGCCCCACCTGGCCCTAAACCTCAGTTGCTTGTCCAGTGGAGTTTCGGCTGCCACCCCTGCACCCCCACATCTTCTAAACCTGCCAGCTGACTCAGCATCCTCACAGAGCAGGAGTTGGGTTTACGTTGGCCTCCGGCACGTCTGTTCAGGGTGCGTGTTCCAGTGGTTTCGGAGCTTCGGCGACTCCAGCACCCAGCTCTGACCCAGCTGGATTCACAGAGCTTCTGCCTTTCCCAGCAGCTGCCTAACGGGGTCACCTCTGAATCATGAGAGGCGAATAATACAAAGGCTCTAGCTGATAAATGCTTCTCACGGCTCTCTGGAGTAGAGTCTCCAAAGGACTGTTGCAAGACATTCCAAGATTATTCCTCGCAATCGCTCCCGAGAGCTTGCCCGTGTGCCCAAATGACTTGCTGTGTGTCTTCTTGGAAGGCTGTGGCCAACTCCATAATGTACCACTTCGGATTTGTCTTTCCCTCCTTCTCTGCCTCCTCTTCTGTGTCCCTCACTTTCGCTGCCCTCAGATTGTCCTCTCCAAAAAACTATTAGCATGTTGGCCTTAGGCTGTCTGTGCTAAAGAATGTGGCCTAAAACAGCCCTCATTATCCTTACTCTCTCTCCAGCTGAAGGGACTGATTCAGGCAGGCCGCCCTCACCCCCACCCACTTAGCTCTTCTGTTCCCTCCCCGTTCCAACTGTGTACCTCCCAGAAGGAAGTAGTGTAGAATGCCTCTTGAACTGTTATGCCAATGACTTATAGTCACTTTTTTTCATTTCGTGCATTTTTGGTTTTATACCTTGAACTTGTGGTTTTAGGATGTCCTCGTTAATTTATCAAAAATAAGCTGTAAATCCACGTCCCTGCCTTCCCAAGTATCTAGAAAGAAAGAAAATTCCATTCACATAGACCCCAAGCCAGGTCTGCATTTGTGCAGCAAAGAAGACCCAGAGTTCACCCTGGAGTAGCATTTCCCAAAGTCCAATCTACAGAACACTGGTTGTGTAGGATACGGGAAAGTATCTCACTACTATGTGGAATTTAAGCAACAAGGCAGAGGATCATAGGGAAGAGAGGGGAAAAACGAAACCAGAGAGGGAGACGAACCATAGGAGACTCTGAATCTCAGGAAACAAACTGAGGGTTCCTGGAGGGGAGGAGGCTGGGGGGTGGGGTAGCTGGGTGATGGACATCGGGGAGGGTATGTGTTGTGGTGAGTGCTGTGTATTATGGGAGACAGAGGAATCACAGACCTATAGCCCTGAATACATTAAATGTTAATGATTTTTTAGAAAGTAGATGGTTCTATTCTCAAACACACTTGGGTGCCTGAGGGTTAAACAAAATGAAATTGTTTCCCTGGCCCTATAGGGTATCTGAGGGCTTACTATAGTACTGCATGGTGGTCCTCTCCAAGAAACGAGTTTGTGGCATTTTCAGAATTTACTGGAACACACCCTTTTCTCCCTGAGCGTCTGATAAGATTGATGCTACGTGAAATACTCAGATCCTATGCTTACGGACGTGGCAGAAATTCTAGACGAACCAGCTCTTGGGAAGACATCACTCCGGTTACAGAATCTTTGGGTCCCTGCTGAAAAATACTAGGGCTGTCTAGAGTCAGTCTTACTCTACTATCTAGAGGCCTATAGAACTAATAAAAGCCGAGGTTAACCACCCAGAACTAATTCTGGGCAAAGCCTACTTCCTCCTTCCTATTCTCCATCCACAGAATGATTTATATTCATGATTCGCCCACTGCTTTTCCACATAAGGTTCAGGTACTCCTCCCACCCCACTTATAACCGCTGTCAACCCGACTCTTTAAATCCCAACAGAGAGAAGAAACCGAGGTGCAATTCACCCCCCCAACCTGCATATTCCCACCCGTGCCCCCACCCTGCCTCACTCGACTGAGATCAGCTGTTGCGGAGGGTTCAAGGCATTCTGTGTTCCTCCACACCCAGTAGTGCTCCCTAAAGTCACTTCTCAGCTTGGGGTTAATAAAGCGCAACGAGGGAGTTTGCCGCAGTCAGTCCTGGGGCTAAAGCCGCCATCGCTGCACAAAATCTCGGGACGGAAGGCTTCAGGAAAGCAAAGCAGGTGAAGGCCTCCTGTCCCTCTGGTAATAAGCAGCGGAAAGGAGCTTCTGGGGAAAGCCAGGGTCCCACATAAATCCCTGTGTTAGCAGGTCTGTGGGCTGGAGCAGCAGAGGCGTGCGGGGAGGGGACAGCACGGCGGGCCGGGGACAGAGCATGGAGCTGGGAATGGTCCGTGGAGATCACCTAAACCAGCTCCTTCATTTTGCACAGGGGGAGACAGAAGTCCGGAGAAGGAACTTGCTTGCCCAAGGCCACGGCAGGCGTGAGTGTTGAGCTAGGAGTAGAATTCTGGGTTAATCTTCCCAAAGCAAAATCCGGGACAGCAGAGCCAAGCTATTTTGAAGAAAAGCGTCTCTCTGGGTCTTGGAGACGTCAATGTGCGCCTCCCACATTTGGGGAGACAGTGATACCAGCAATGGAGTGAAAACTGGAAAGTGGAGATTATTCTTCCTCTCCGTGCCTCTGTTTCCTCTCTAAAGGCACAGCACGGAAATGGGAACACGACACTAACGTGCTTAGGAGGAATTTTGAAAGACAACCTGTATTCTAGAGTCTCCCATCGCAACAGGTAACTAAACCTGATGTAACAGTTTAATTAGAGGGACTCACTGTTGGAATATAGAACAAAGAAGAGTGGGGGAAAAAATAAAGAGAACTCAGAGCTAAATTCCTCCCTGGTCTAACTAAGCAGAACACCCCTCCCTCCAACATTTGGGGACCTGTAGAGCCCCCCTCCTGGGCAGCAAAGACTAACCCAAAGAGAGGGAATAGCATCTGTTTTGAGGCCTTTGTGTTTTAATATAAATTCTCATTTAGCCACGCAGGGCACAGGGACGACAGCACCATGAGTGCAACCCAAGCCCCAGCTAATGGGACAGTTCTGCAGGGCCCCAAGGAGCCCCTCAGATTCCAGCGCTCTGGAAACTCTGCCCTGTCTCCTGGCAGCTCTCCGAGGCCAGACATTCGGGCTCTGCACTCGGTGTTCCATGAGCCAGCCGCGTGTGGAGGGGGCTCCCAAGCCAGGGTAACCGAGAGCGCCCCATGAAGGAGTGTTCCAGGAGAATCCTTCCCAACGTCAGTTCTTATTTCCTGTCCTCCTGCAGAACTGGCATTGAGATGCTCCTCTCATCTCTGGCTTTCGGGAAAAATACAGCCAGAAAAAAAAAAAAAAAGATATTTATATATATTCCCTGCCAATCCAGAATCCTCTCTGCTCAGTCCCCAGCCTGTGTGGAGCGTGAGACACACTGTGCCACCCTGAGAAAGCCCCACCACTCAGGACCTCACACACTCTGCGCGTGTGACCAGGGGGCACAAGGGCATCTTTATCTAGCGTCCTACCAGCTCTGGGGCTCGGGGTCCCTATGATTTGATGGCAAACAAAAGAGGACAGACCAGCATCTGCCAGAGTACTTCATCGACCAAAACCTGTGCACACCCTCAAACATAACAGTCCCTCTGCAAGGATCTTTCTCTTTAACCCAGCAAATGTGACTCTGCAAAGCCTATGCCCAAATGTCTACGATGACCCACCAATCATGTTATGGCACTTTGCCCTCCAAGCCCCCCATCCAGAAAAAGTCCAAAAGAACAAGTCTCCCCGACCTCTCTACCCAGTGCCAAATGCTTCTTTGTCAAGACTGTCCAAGAAAGAGAAGGACTGACCATGTGGGATAGATTGGGGGGATGTTAGAAGTCCATCCAGACAGGGCAGAGACTGGGCTCCCTCACCTTTTTCTGGTGAGCAGGGACAGGTGATCTCAACCTTCATCCTTCTTCTCTAAGGCCCCCGAATTCCCCTCGGCCCACCTGAGAGCTCTACTCCACCCACAAACTGGCAGACCATCCTCCCTCCACCAAGCCCTCCTCGCCAATCCCTGGGCCTTATTCGTGCTATGGGGAAGGGAAGCTGGCCAGAGCTGGAGGGAGCGTGAGGTCTCTCCTCATCTGCAAGACCCTTACCTGAGTCCCCAGCCCGACCTAAGCACAGACACTAAGAAAAAGAAGACTCAGATGTGGGGTAATAATCCAGCACCCAGGATCAAGATACCTCTTCCTCAGCAAGAATTCCTCTCTGCAGGTACTGGGGCAGAGTTGTGATCCAGGGAGAGAAAATCCAAAACTATACAAGTTTCTCAGCATACTTCCTGGAAGCCTTCTAGAACATACTGTGACTTCCTCTTGGGCATTGTCACAAAGGAGCCAACTTGTTATGTACTACAAACACCTCAGGTGAAATTCATCATCCCTTGGATCCAAGAGGCTGCATGGGACCAATAATTAATACTCTCAGAAGGCCTGGAGAGCTCCGGTTGGTTCCGGTAGAGATACCTAGCCCCAAAGCCTCTCCCAGGACGGAGCACCCACCCACACTTAGTCCCAAGAGGAATAATCACAAACCAGAGTTTCTTAGGGCTGAAGACATCTCAGAAACTACCTAGATTCTCTCTTAGGCCCCCCCCCTCCCCACAACAAGAGCCATGACTAAAAGATCCCCAGGAAGTTGACTTATAGTTATTTTGAGATGCCTAAGAGATTGGTAAATCCGGCTCATTAACCTTGGGAGAAGCGCTCCAAAATGTCTATGCAAAACCCCTACACTCCTACTGCCGCCAAAACCCACTTTCTCCTCTCCTCCAAAGCTTTCCTTGGCTCCCTAGTGCCCAAGGAATTAATTCCAAACTCCTGGCACTTGATCGAAAGCCCTCCAGGACCTGTACCCAGTCTACAAGCTGAAACTGAGTTCTCATTGAGCCTATCTGTGCGCTCTGTGCCCGAGCCCACCAGTCTGGTCGTTAGTCCCCAAGCACACGCTATACTTGGGCCCATGCTGTTCTCCTCCCCTGCTACACCAGCAGCAACACTACCGCCAGCCGTCTGCTCTGCTCTTTTCTAAGCAGTCAGCCCAATTCGTCCTGTGTTCCACTCTAAGTCCGAAGTCACAGCTCCTACTTTGTATTTCTATGGAGGAAGCACCAACTTAGAGAGTGAGTCAGGCAGAGGCTCATTCCTCAATGCCCTCAGCACATCTACTGAGCCTCCAGAGTATGCCCAGCCTCCCAGCACTTTGCTGAGAACCGTCACTCCACGAGACTGAGTAAGATACAGTTCGATCCTGGGGCTGCTCACGGTCTAACAGGACAGTCAAAGGAAAAAACACAGATGACAGTGTAACAGAGTGACCGCGCTGGGGGACATGCAAATATCGTGCTGAGATAGAACGGACCCTGGGACAGCTGATACACACGCTCAACAAATACAATTCCTTCAGACCCAAGTGCCGCGGAGGAAATCGCAGGGACCGCGAGAAAGGGCCTTGGGAATTATGTGGGGAAGGAACCACAGGAGTTAGAGATCAACCCAAAAGAAATGGTGACTCTGCTCCTCCAGGGACATCTTGGGGATGCTCACTGCATCTCCTTTCAGAACGCCTTCCTGGAAGAAAGGAAGTGGGGCTTCCTTGGGGGGTAGGGGAAAATCATCAATGTCAATTAAGAACCTACTTCCCCACGTTCGACTCAACTCAATTACATTCCACAAACATTTCCAGGACCCTATAAAGAGGCCCTGTGAAATCATTCCTGGAACCAAGCTCAAACCTTGAAGACAGGCCTCAGTACCAGAAAGCCATAGTTTTTCTCAGGCCGGCTAGGAATCCTGCTCCTAGAAACCTCTTTAGCCCACCGCACGTGCCTTTCTGAGTCTCAATTTCTCCCACAAGGCTGTCAACTCTGTGAAGGCAGGGACTGCATTGGCCTGATTCATTGGCTTTCAGATTTTTAGCCCTGGAACTCCAGGTTTAAATGCACTCTTACTTGGAAGCATGAATGAGTAAAACAGAGCAAGGAGAGCTTGTACCAGTGTCCTGGGGCCGCTGGAATGATTCGCCACAAACTTAGTAGCTTACAACAACAGAAACTCATCACTCGACAGCTCCCAAAGGTAGAAGTCCCACAGAGGTCTCCCGGGCTAGGATCAAGGTGTCGAGGGGGCTGTGTTGCTTCCTGGAGGCTCTGGGGGAGAATCCTTTTCCTGGCTTTTCCAGCTTCCTCAGGCGATACATGTGGCCCCCTTTCTCTGTCTGCACAGCAACACTGCAGCTCTCCAGCCTTTCCTCCACAAGCACAGATTCCTCTCTGACTCTCCTCTTCTGCCTCTCTCTTCCACTTGTAAGGACCCTTGTGATTACATTGGGCCCACTCGGACAATCCAGATTAATCTCCCTATTTTAAGGTCAACTGATGAACAGCCTTAATCCCATCTGCAACTTTAATTACCCTTTGCCACGTAACACAAACTATCCACAGGCTCCAGAGATTTGGTGCGGCCATTTTGGGGAGGCCATTATTCTCCCTACCACAGAGCCCAATCCACCCCCAGCCCGGAGCGCAGATTATAAAATGACTGCGATTACCACCAGGAAGGATAAATCAGCTGTGTGTAGCCTCCGCAGGGGTCAAACTGGCTCTTCGGCCCACCACGCACAGCAACACGCAGCCCCCAGCTGCCTCCTGTTGACACGCCTCAGGCCGCATCCTTTCCCCGGAAGGCCAGCTTCCCAGGAGTGTGGGGAGAGAAGGGCAGAAGAACCCAGAGGGGACCGGAATGGAGATCTGTGATGGAATGTCACCTGCAGAGAAGAAAGGTCTGTGGGAGAAAGCACATTTCAGAGGGGACCTCTTCACCCCGACGATTGCTTTCTTGTCACGCCAGGCTGTTTGAAGGCAGGATCTGCGTTGTAGTCATTTCTGGGTCCCTTTTCTTTCTCTGGCCATAGCGTCATGCTTGTTTCATGGCCAGCCCCTTCGGGGACAGCCCTCAACCAACGACAGACCAGAGCTAACGGATACGCAGGCCAGCTTCTTTGCCCTTCTTTGGCCTCCGTGGAACAATCTGAAGGCATGATCTACACTGTTGTCCAGGTCTACACCCCCCCGTGAAATTGATTGGGCCCAGGTGCCTGCAGCAGTAACCTACTGACGAACACAACTAGGTGACCAGCCTGTCCCAGTTTCCTGAGACTTTCTCTGGTTAGCATGGGAAGTTCCATGTCCCAGGGAATGCCTCAGTCCCTGGCAAACAGGATGGCTGGTCATCTGAAACCCAACCTACTCACTAACACAGCTTTCTTCCTTGCCTTCCCTGCTCCATTTTCACACTCCCCCCTGGTGCTTCCAGATCTCACCTCCCAAATAAAGGACTTGTGCGGAAATCCTTATCTCAGGCTCTGCTTCTGGGAACAGTCAAGCCAAAGTCCACGATCTAACTAGCCAGGCTAGTGCATTATGGCCACACATGCCACACACCCCCAAGCCCTAGGGGGTGCTCTACGCACAGACTATGATGAGAATGACTTCCTCGGCAGAGTGAATTTGGAGGCCCTTACAACAGCTGGTATCTCTGGCTGGGCCCCGGTCAGGTTGTTCTAGCATGAAATTCTCTTTTCCCCCACCTCCCACCACATGGGAAAGAAGAGGCACACATTACCAGTGAAAATCTTCCCATAAAGACGGAGCAGTTTTAATCCTCCCCTGCCCTTATCCTCCTCACCCCAGCCCTGCCCTGCCCTTTTCCAGATGTTCCCATTTAGTCATGGTGGGAGCCGAGCTGCAGACGGACAGCATGACTGGGCCTGCACACACATTGATTGAGCTGTGGCAGCTGGGCTGGCCCCCAGATGGGGAGAGCTCTGTGCAGACGGTGATCATGGCGGTGAAACCGAGAGCCTTGGGGACTGGCAGGCATGGCTGCTGCTTCTGCCATTCCCCCTGCACTTCAATTAGCAGCCCTGAAAATGAGGAAGGGCTTTCTGAGCTCTGACATGCCTCCCACAGACACCGGTTTGGCCTCACCTGGGGAGACAGCCCGCCCCCAGGGATGGAAGGCAACTCTAGCAGTGGACATCTGGAGCCCCCTAATGAGGCCAGCCCGGGATGGGAGCTCGGCTAATTGCTCAAATAGGCCGTGATGTCTGGATTCCAGCTGCCACGTCTGGCAGCCCCGTTCGGATGTCTTGAGTTTACTGTGGGGTTGGGACCAAGAGACCCTTAGGAATGGGGGATGTCAGCCGGCGCTCATGCTGAAGCAATTAAGGGGACATTTGTTGTAGGTGAAGAATGGTGGGACAGTAAAATAAAAATATCACAGCTTGCTGACATCTTACCAGGAAATCCATAGTCCCCAGCCAGGATGGGCCATTCCAGAAACACGGAGCGTGTGCTGTGTGATGAAAGAGGAAGGGAGGGGAGACTAGGAAATGTGCTGGGTCCCGAACTGGGACCCCAGGTCCTCCAGATGAGGTCTCATCTCACATGGCCTGAAAAACAAGGACTCAACTTATCCGTCCCGCGTCCAGACCAGATTACCCTGAAGCCCGTGAAGGTTAAGCTCAGGGCCCTCATTTTTACAGGCCAGTTTCAAGGTCCTGGACAGAGTCCTAGAGATGGCATATATGGTAAAGTTTTCTTTTTTTTTTTTTTCTTTTGAGCAAAATTTGCGAAAGAAGGATGTATTAATCAGAATCAGCTAAGAGCACTGTTTCTTTCCATTCTGACGTCCCCATAGCCATACATCCTCCAATGGCAGGCGGTGTTGGTATTGCGGGGATTTAGCTGAAAGAGTTGAATTTAGGGTACATTTAGTTTGGGTTTAGTGGGTATTTTTATGTGGTTCACAGTTTCTCCTCTTTATGTTCCAGCTGTCCTGTTGTAGGAACGGCTTCCAGAAACACTCCTATTTACCCACTCAGTGGACTCACCCAATGTCATGGCATACAGGTGCCAGGCCAGAGAGCCTATGATGACATAAATGTAACCTGTGGCATTAGAATTGGAAGTATTTGCATAACATAGAACGATTCAGGTTTGAAATATAAAGAGCCAGAAGCTAGACTGTGGAAAATTATTCTGTCATCAAAAGCATAGAATTATACATGGAGAATCCAGTTCTCATCAGTCCCTAGGCAAAATGGAAGAGTTCTTTCTACCAGGAGTACACTTAACTCTACATTCACAAGTATAAACATCTTACACAATAAAAATTAGTTTTCATAGATTTCTACAAGAAATCAAGAGATTACTCTGACATCAATAAGTGAATTATACCAAAACAATTTTGATGGTTCCAAAAGCAACAATTCATTAACAGAGATACATTTGAAATAGGAGTAATGAATAGACTCTTGGATTGTTAGGTAGTTCAATTTTAAAGGAGAAGAAAATTACATAAGCATATTGGAAAAAAGAGTTTAATTTCTTGCTAATTGTCTTGGCACTAAAAAATAACAAAACTCCCAAGAAGCTACTACAAAAACACCATGACAGGGAAACTGGTTAGGATGAGCGCAATCAATTCAAGAGGCACTGAAAATTAGCCACTGCTCAAGAAAGCTTGACCGATACCAAAAACAAGAACGGAACACCACCACCACAAATGGAAAATGGGCAGAGGAGTTGAATAGACATGTCTCCAAAAAAAGATAATACAGATGGCCCATAAGAACACGAAGAGATGCTCAACATTGCTCATCGTTAGGGAAATACAAATCCAAACCATACTGAGACACCACCTCATTCCCATAGAATGGCTACTATCAAATAAATAAATAAATAAATAAATAAATAAATAAATAAATAAATAAATAACATGTATCATCAAGGATGTGGAAAAACTGGACATGCAAAGTGGTATAGCTGCTGCGAAAGCATTTCAAGTTACAAATGGTGGTTTCTCAAAAAATTTAAGATAAATTACCATGTTATCTAGCAATTCCACTTCCAGGTATATGCACAAAAGAACCAAAAGCAGGGTCTCACAGAGATATTTGGACGCCCACATTCATAGCAGCATTATTCACAACAGCCAATGGGTAAAGGCAACCCAACTGTCCATCAGTGGGTGAACGGGTGAACAATGTGTGGTCTCTACATACCATGGAATATTATTCAGCCTTAAAGGGGAAGGAAATTCCGACACATACTACACTATGGATGAACCTTGAGGATATTATGTTAAGTGAAATAAGCCAGTCACAAAAAGACAAACACTGTATGATTTCACTTGCGTGAGATACCGAGGATACTCAGGTTCATAGAGACAGAAAGTAGAATGGCGGCTACCAGGGGCTGAGGGGAGGGGGAAGGGGGAGTTGTAATTTAATGGATATAGAGTTTCAGTTTTGTAAGCTGAGAAATGTTCTGAAATTGGTTACACAATAAGGTCATTGAACTTGACGCTATGGAACGGTACACTTAAAAAATGGCTAAAATGGTAAGTTGTATGGTGTGTGTATTTTTCCACAAGTAGAATTTTTAAATCTCAACAAAGAAAGAAAACTTGCAATGCCTTAAATCTTACAGCATATATATGAGAGAGAAGTGATTGAGATGTTCCCAAATTTAGGATTTGGGCAAAACCCTAAAAATTACATGACATCACAATAACAAGTTATAAAGTGGACAGAAAATTAACAAATGATCAATAATAAAAAAGTTAATTGTAATCAACATAAAAAAAGACAAAATTATCTTTGTATTCTTGCTGTAGAAAATATTACCATGGGGCGCCTGGGTGGCTCAGTCGGTTAAGCGTCTGACTCTTGATCTTAGCTTAAATCTTGATTTCAGGGTTGTGAGTTCAAGGCCTGTGTTGGGCTCCACACTGGGCACGGAGCCTAATTTAAAAAAAAAAAAACAAAATAAAAGAATATAAAAAGGGGGGAAAAAAGAAAATATTACCAAATTGTGACATATTTTTAAAAAGCAATGAAAATGTATGCATCCAACAATGTAAAAAAAGCATCATGGGGTGGTCTGTTAATTAATAAAGTTATAAATGTTATTTTCTGGACACCGTAGTACTTATGGTATTCTGTGAGCATTTTTGAATTTGTAATGTGTTGTGATTTCTTTTCTCATTCTAAGTAAATGTTCACTTGTGTATGAAATTTTGTATTATTTTTCTCAAAGCATGTCCCCCCGTAAGACCCCATAGGACACGTATATGCCCTTCTTTCTGCCCATCCCTCAACACAGCAGTACTCGTGGGGAAACTTGAGCTTTGGTCCCTATTTCTACGTCCAAGAAGTGAGGCCAGAGGAGCCACATGGCTCTGTCGCTCTGCCTGCATGATCTTGAGTTTGTCCTGTTACAACCTGAGCCTCAATTCTTGATCTTAAAATGGGGTGAAATTCCTTGGCATTCCCTACTTCCCAAAGTGAGACTCGGATCCACAAGAAATCACCATAAAACCAAAAGCACCCTAGAAACACTCATGAAAGAATAAACCATATTTCTCAAAGGATATACCTCATTTATCTGAATTTTCCCAAGGTGCCTTGTGCCATTGAACTTCCTTTCTATGTTTGGGAGTGAGGGTTGGCGTGGGATGGCAAAGGCCACACGAGAATAACTGAATATAAGGAAAATGTGAAGGGACCCCAGGCTTACTTAGACCCATTGAACAAAGAGCCGCCCATTTGGGATCTATGACAGGGAAGACACTTGGGGGAAGTTGGTGGCTTACTGGTCCGGAGAAGCATCCAAAGAAAATCTAATTAGAGTAATTAAGCTGAAACGCACCTCTCCAAGATGTCAAAGCAGTAGAACATGGACCCAGTAAATGGTTTCAGGGCTCGGGTGTAATTTAAGACAATGACCCTTGGGATAAAAGGAAAAAGTAGAGGGAAATTCATTCCTTCAAAACCATTAGGTTGGATATAGGAAATAAGAATAAAAGTTGAACTGATTCTTAGATTTCAGGCTCAGGCAACTAGATTGAAGGAAATGCTATTTATTGAGATCAAGAAAGCTGAGGGAGAAACAGGGTGGAGAGGACACTGAGTTCCTTTCTTTATAAGTTCAAGTTGAGACATTTATAAGACATTCAGATAGAGATGCCAAGTAGACTGTCAGTTATATAAATCGGGAGCTCAGAGAAAAAAATCTAGTTTCAGATTATAAATTTGGGAGTTATCAGAATAATAATGGCAATTAAATCCATGAGAATGGGTTAGATCATGTGAGAGGGGACAAGGTGGGGGGAGAAACTAGGATGAAAGAAGCCGAGCATTTAGATGTCAAGTGAAGGGCTCCCAGGTGGCTCCCAGGGTCCTGGGATCGAGCCCTGCGTCGGGGTCCCTGCTCAGTGGGGAGCCTGCTTCTCTCTCTCCCTTTCCCTCTTCCCCTCTCCATGCTTGTGTGCTTGCGCTCTCTCTCTCTCTCTGTGTCAAATAAATAAATAAATCTTAGACATCAAGTGAAGAAGCCAACGAAGCAGAAGTGACCAGGGAGACAGGGGAAGAACCAGGAGACAGCGTGCCGTCCTGGAATCTAGGAGAAGAAAATGGTTGAAAAAGAAGAAAGTGCTCTGCTATGCCAATGCGGCTGACATATAAATCTAATTACTGCCTTTCTGTTATCAGATGACCTGTGTGAATACCGTCCAACAATACTGTCTGACCTCCTGGTCGGGGTCAAAGGAAGTTCTCCCAGTATTGGCAGGGAAGTTGGTCAGGAAGGTTTTTCTGACTCCAGCTGAATAGGAAGTCGCAGAGCTGTCCAGAGAGGGGACAGGCACTGATGACTCTTTCCTCAGGGAGACGAGAGACCAGTCAAGTGGTAGCAAAGACAGATCTGCCCTAGAGTGGCTCTCAGCGTCCGTTCAGAGGGCCAGGAAACTCCATCAAAGAACCCGACATCCATCATCAGCTGGTCTCAAGCAGAGAAGTTCCACTCAGATCGTTGATTAGAGAAGTGAACAAAAATTCAGTGGCCGGGGACTTTCCTTTCATATTCTCTTCCTGCTGCCTAAGGACACCGACACCAGTCACGTCCACTGGCTTTTGCACACGTCCCCCATTCTCAGTGGCAAGAGGGGAATCGCTGGAGCCACGTGGCACCAACTCACACCAGCTCTGAATGTTGATTGTGGCCACCTTGTCCCAACTCATGTGTCATGTGGGTAGCTGGAAATCAGCTACGGTGGGAGTATTTACCCCAGGAAATCAGCAAACAGTACTAATTAGGGCTTTCCCCATCATTCCCAGAGAGCCGGTTGTTACATATTTCCAGCACACTGGCCAAGAGTGTTCTGCAAGATGTAACATGGTATGCCAAGAGAGAAAAAAAAGTTCAGGTCAAAGACTTTGGGGGAAACACGACCTACCTCTCTTGGAGATTCCCCGTGTACATAAGAATAGGAAAGTCTTTCTATAAAGAAATCTCTTGAACTTTTCTTTTTTATAACGAAGAGTTTTCCAAACTTATTAAGCTATAGAATGCTTTTTTTGGAGAGTATCTATTACTGTCATCCGAAGTTCATGCTGCTTTGGGCTCTTCTTCTTAAATAAAACTAAGTTGTTAGCATTGACATAGAGATAGAAATTGGCCGTAATAGTCCTGCTGTTCGTTCCCATGGCTATTTTAAGAGGTGTGTAGATGACGAATGTCTGCAGCCATTCTTGTGACTGCTGAAAGACACTTCTTATTTATGACCTGAGTTCTGGGTGGTGATTGCTGTCATTAATAATGATAGGGTAGCCCCAAGGCTGGGGAGACGGCCGCTCTGGAGTCAGATCTCTACTTAGCCTGACATTCCTGCGATACAGGAGTTAGGGCTGTAAAGCTCAAAGCACTCACTTAGTACCAGCACAGGGAGTGCTAGGTTTCAAATTCTTGCCTCCGTCAAGAGCAGACTCTTGGGGCCCCAGGACAGGGGTCTCACTCTAAACGTGGAAACCACCACAGGCTCATAAGCAGGGAGCAGGGAGCTCCTGGGGACTTGGGGGAACAGAACAACTGTGTTCATTAAGAGAGCCAGGAAGCAGCCGTGGGGGTCTTGTCTATCCACGACTTGGCAGGACACAAAGTATTTTACCAAAAGGAATCTCACAGCTGGAAGGAGCAGGTGCGGGCAAAGCCGAGCCAGGGCAAATGCTGGAGAGAGATTAAGGCAGGAAGGAAATTGGATTTTCCCAAGTTCCACAGGGGAGGAGTGCACTAGGAGGAGAAAAGTGGTGAGAGAAAGAGAGAGGAAGACTGAAATTGATTTAGGGCTTGAAATAAATATCCTTAACCAGGGAAGGGGTTGTCGTTTTGCATTTTAACAATTTAACAGGCAAAAAGCCTCAGCATTAACTGAATCCGTGCCTTCGACAGAAAGGGAGATTATCAGTGGCTGAACAGGAAAAGCTATAACTAAACAGACAATTTTCACATCCTTCATTCCCCCAGGAGCAGAACCTGGTGCCAGGAAAAATACTTCTCCCTGCTTTCCCTCCACCCTCCAGTGTTCCCGTCCCTGGACAAAGGGACTCGCTCCCAGCCCCTGGCCCTGCAGCTCTGGATAGATGACTAGCAAGTGGCAGGTTGCCCCCAGGGGTGTAAAGAAGAAGGCCAGTACCAGCCACAGACAAGCAGCGAGGCTTCCCTTCCAGACAAGGGTAAAGCGGAGGCTGGCCACTGCGTTTCCAGAAAGCTGTGGGCTTCTGCCCCTAATCACATTAGGTTCAACTTGGGGCCATGTTCCCTCCCCCACTTCCTCTTACTCCAGCCGTTTGAAGTGGTGTTTTACTTCTGGAGATCTAATTCGCGAAACGAAACAAAATGAAACCACACGTACAAACAAACAAACAAACAAAAACGAGAAGTTCGACTAGATAGAATAGCACCATAAATTATATTTTAAAAACCAATGCAAGGTCATGAAATGTCACCAACAAAAATAAAAACAAACCTGTGTTTGTTCCCAAAAAGGCAGGGCTCCTCATCCCCACGCTCACGGATTTACGCTGTGGCTGAGAACACAGCCCTCGCTTGCAAGTGCGGAGGGGTCTGGGTCATCCTTTAGCTACGGGACATTAGCCCCTCCGGATGGATCACCATGGAAGACTTTCAGAAGAGGGTTAATGGGCTTGCATTCAAGGACAATGGCAACTACACTGGAAAATTCTTGCTCTTATTCGTATTGAATCTTTAAACAGTGATTGACATTCTACAAAGTCAGTCTCATATACATTATTGTATTTAGTCTTAAAATAATCCCATGAGTCAGGTGATAGTCTGAGC
Organism: Ursus maritimus; assembly: GCF_017311325.1. Taxonomy (NCBI): domain Eukaryota; kingdom Metazoa; phylum Chordata; class Mammalia; order Carnivora; family Ursidae; genus Ursus; species Ursus maritimus. The sequence goes on along the minus strand of NW_024423343.1, from coordinate 19,512,390 downwards.
CTTGTTTTCCAGTTAAGAAACTGAGGCTCAGAGAGCCCGAGGCAAGCCCGGCTCAGGTCACACAGCTGGTAAGCAGATCCGTGTGATTCTAAATCCCTTGCTCCTTCCTCCACCCCTTGCCATAACCCTCTGGAAGGCAGAGGTATGGGCAGGAGACTGTTTCATTGAAGATGGAGGAGGAGGGTCTATTTTCCCACCACCCCTCATATAGCCCAGCAGACGCTTCCCTGCACCATCCCTCTTCTCTGCATACACAATGAAACGTCGACTCCCAAACCCGCCCTATAGACCAGATTGGGGAATTTGCTGGAGTGACTTGAAATGTGCAACAAATACTCAGCCCTATCCTCTCTAGCACTCCTGCCAGAGAGCACGGAGCCCCTTGGGCTGAAAGGTGGAAGAAAAATTACTGGAAGGATCAAGGAGAGTATACCCAGCAAATACCTGTTGAGCTGAATATTCCCCAAACACGTCCGCTGAACATATCACATCAGGCAACTTGTTCTCTCAGTCTTCTGGCCAGTTTTTATATCCTTCTAATTTTTGTCTGATCTCTCCTCAGTCAGGACCCGAATGTGGCTCAGTAGCCCAACCAGAAAAGAGATGCATTCAAATTCACCTGGGAGATCTGAGAGAGGACCACATCTGGCCTTTGCCCCTTAGATCTCTCTTTAAGCTGCCCCACTGTTCCTGAGCCAGTTCCTGCATCCAGCCCCTCCCTCATCCCAGAATCTTCAATCGTTCTTCGGTGACTCTAGGATTAACTCCAAATTTATCTTCAAGGCATTTCACGACTCCATACCATTCAAACACCACTCGTGCAGGGCAAGCATATATATCTTGGATGGATGGAAGGATGGATGGATGGATGGATGGATGGATGGATGGATGGATGGACAAATGGATCTAATGCTCAGTTTCCAGTTAGAACATTTCCTCAGCATCAGTGGGGGAGAAACAGTCTTCTGCCTCTGGGGCAAACAAAGGACCTTATCCCTTTTCCTGCACATACCTTCCCCGAACCATACACCCTCATCACTATTGACATATACGTGTCTGTTGTTTCTATGGCTCATAATCCAACCCACCAGCCTAGAGGGGTCCAAGGATGGGCCACATCCTAAGATGTGGACTATTCTGAAGCCCCAGGCTCTGAGACTTCTAGGATTAATGGACAATGTTGACTCAAGTAACATCCTTCTCACACCTCCATTTCCTGGTTTGAAATTGAGGTCTTCAGGTACAGATTAGAGTTAAGAACTCAAAAGCCCCTCTTCGTTTGGGAGTACACAATATTCCCCAATTTCTCAGATATCAGCCATTTAGAGAATGCAGCTGCTGAAAGATACTTGGAAAATCCCCCAAAGTATTTGCAAATGCAGTATCCTTGAGTGTAGCCAATGGATCATGACCCCTGCTTAAGGCTATGTGAGAGGCTAAGGGAATCCAAACCAGGCAACTACTGAAAAGGGCCCCAAGTGTGTCCAGGTAGATGGTCAAGGTCAAGCTCACCTCTGCTCCCTGCTGCTGCTCCTGCATCTGGGGCCATTAAGGCAGGTGACCCCAGCAACCTGAGAGAGACACAGTCTTTCATCACTTCCCTCTGCCTTCCTTGACCCTTGGTATCTCTGGGACATAGTACCCATTCTCGTCCAAGGTCAAATTAACCTAACATTTCTCTTTCATCATTTTAAATCTCTTTAGTCATTCTAATGAAGAGTTCTGGGGCCTATTACTGCTCCCTAGTGAGCAGGAACTGGATTTTGAGTTCTTGTGAATTGTGGATAAGAGCTCTATTTGTTATAAATTTTTATGAGCACACACTCCTTCCCAGATGATAGTCGCTTAATGGGCCAGGGTTAAGAAGTAAGTGATTCTACAGATGCTCCCTTCTTGCTCCTCAAACTTCTCCTCACCCACCCTCTACCCTATAATGCTTCCATCTGTGAAATAAGAGGGACTCTTACATGACCTCTCAACCATCCCGAGCTCAAAGACAGCCTGTTCCCAGGCACAGCCCAGCACTTTTCTAATGGACACATGAGCATTAACCGAAAACAGAATGCTGCACCCTGGATCTAATGGAAGCTGGTCTAGAGGCTCCATGGGGCCAAAGATAGGGCATGGCCGGGGAGGTTAGGAAGCATAAGCCTGTATTCCATGAGAGCCTGTTTCATGATTCTGTGTGGTCTCAGATAAGTCCTTTCCCTCTCTAGGCCTGCTTTCCTTCAGTAAAGGAGGAAGAACTGACTTATTCCCAATATCAATGAAAATTAGAAAACACCTCTGAAAACCCTACTTCCAGGAAATATGAAAGAATATATGAAGAAAGGCATACAGAAGATCTAATTAAATGGAACATACTGTGTTTGTGGGAAGATATCCATGTTTCCCAGATTAATTTGCAAATTTAATGCAATCACAATTTTCAGGAGACTTGGCAAGATGATTCTAAAATTGATACGGAAGAACAATTGAGAAATTATTGAGTAAATGAAAGCAAAGTACACAAGAGGAAATTCTCCCCACCGGATAAAATAAGTAGAGCCCAAGTCATTTTTAAAATGCAGTGTTGGCTCAGGAATAAACGAATAGTCCAGTACAACAGAAACAAAAACCTACAAGTCAACTGTATGATAGAAAGAATAATGGCCTTCCAAAGATGCCTCCCCCTCCCCCGCCATGTCTTTATCCCCAGAGCCCGTGAATATGTTGTATTAAATGGTGTATTCATTTCCTAGGGCTACCATAGCAAAACACCACAGACTAGGTGGCTTAAACAACAGGAACTTATTTCCTCACAATTCCGGAGGCCGAAAGTTCAAGATCAAGATGTCAGCAAAGTTGGTCTTCCCTGAGGCCTCTCTCTTTGGCCTACAGATGACCACCCCAGTACTACCTTCTTACATTCCCTTTTCTCCCATGTCACGCATCTCTCGTGTCTTTTTGTATGTCCAAGTGTCCCCCTATAGACAGCAGGCAGATTATATTAGGGCCCACCCAAATGACCTCACCTAACCTTAATTACTTCTCTAAAGACCCCATCTCCAGATACAGTCACCTCCTGAGGTACTGAGGGTTAGGGCATCAACATACAAATTACGGGGAGACAAGATGCAGCCCATAACACACGGCAGGGGGATATTAAGACTGCAAATGGGATTCATCAGCTGACCCTGAATGAAGTGAAGAGATTATCCTGGAGTATCTAGGTAGGCTTACTGTAATAACAAGGGTGCCTAAAAGTGAAAGAGAGTGATGAGAGTGAGTTTCAGAGTAACCAGTAAAAGAAAGACCTTCCTGGCCATTGCTGACTTGATAATGGTAGGGGCCACGGACCAAGGAATGTGGGGAGCTGGAAAAGGCCAGGAGACAGCTTCTCTGTAGAGCCTCCAGATGGAAGGCTGCCCTGCCAACACCTTGACTTTAGCCCCAAGAAACCGTTGTAGATGCTGATCTCTAGAATTGTGAGACACTAAATATGTGTTGTGCTAAGCCACTAAGATTGTGTAATTTGTTACAAGAGCAAGAGGAAACTAATACATCATGTATATAAAGAAATTAAGATATGAGAAAAGTATCATTTCAAATAGCTGGAAAAGGACAGACAATTAGCTCATCCTCTGGTCAAAAAATAAATAAAATCTGATTTCTATGCCATGTCATTCACAAAAATAAAATCCAGATGGATTAAAAACCTTAACAATATGCACATGAAAGTATTGGAAGAAAATATGGGAGGACGTGTTTATGACTTGGGAGCAGGAGAGGGGAAATAAACAAAAATTAATAAAGTTTACAATATTAAAATATAAAACATTTGTTGCAAAAGACACCATAAACAAAGTCAAAAGACAAGCAAAAAATGAGAGAAACATATTTCCAACATACATACTCTTCGAATTGTGTTGTTGTTGTTTCTTCTTGTCAGTGAGCATAGATTACTTCACTAATTGAAAACAAAAAAGGAAAAAGAGGTGGAAAGCGTCATCTCTACCATCCCCTTCTTCCTGGGAACTGGGTTGAAATAAACGAATAACCTCCCTGAGAGCAAATTCACCCTGGGAACACAGGGCTCTGCTTCACTGGAGTAAAAACTAAATTATGATTTCTTAGGGCGTTTCCCCGGCTGCGTCTTCCCCACCTGCCCGGACTCCTCCTCCTTGCACACACCTGTGGCGTGTGCTAAGCTCAGCGTTCATCGGAAAGATTGCTGGAAGACTAACCTATCTAGGACCTGTGGCTGAAACTGGCCATTTAGTTCTTCTTTCTTCCTTCTTCCTGGGCACACAACTAGACTATATTCCCCTAACTGCTCCCTGGCAGCTAGATGTGTCCCCGTGGGTCCTAGCCAATGGACTGGGGGCCCAGGTGTCACACTTCCAGGCTGGTGCATGGGAACCTCACATACTCCATGGTCTTTCTTCTTTTGCTGGCTTGATACAGATGAGTGTGCAAACTTGATGGCGCGTGCTGGAGTTACAGAATCACTCAGGGACCAAACAAGAGAATCACCCAGTGATCAGAAATACCTGTACTGGGCTTATGAGAGCTAGAAAAAAAATTATATTGTATTTGAGCTAAAAGACATTTTTGAGTTTGTGTTTGTTTCAGTAACTGGTATTACATTAACTAACCCAGAAGCCAACCTGACTTCTTTTGGCAAATATCTTGGCCTGGCGTCTCCTCAACGGCTCAACTGAGCCTAACAATTGTTCGGGTTAAATTACCTCTGGTAGAAATCGGGTCAGTTGTTTTGACTCATAACTGGGCCTGATTGATACCCTAATGCTCTCTCGGAGATGCCTGGGTACCTCAGTTATCTCAGTGGTACCAATAACACAAAAAGAGATGACTCGTGTCTTCCTCCACCCAGCACCCTCGCCCTCCCTACCCCTTGCCACCCCAGACAAGAAGCAAACAAAACACATCCCCACCTTCTGTGGGCATTCAGTAGACCTCCTACTGACGGCTGCGAACTGGAGATAGGAGGACCCCGTGTTTTGTCCCCTGTGTCATGATGTCACTGCTTAGCCAGCCACATATCAGACACCACCTCCACCCCAAGAAAGGTTGGGTGAGCCACAGAAATGAATTCCTGACTGCTGCCCTCTGACACCCTTTCCAAGGGCCACTCTATTCACCCACGCTCTCTGACCAGCTTCTCCACCAGAACCAGGGACACACATCCTGGACAGAGGGGCTGCTGGAGGAAGGGAAGCTCCTTAAAGACCAGGATTTATTCATCTGTGTATCCTCCATCCCGAGGCACAGAGCTCAGAGGGCACATATATGAACTCGCATCTGATTAGCTCTTCAGAGAATTTATATTTGCATCCATTCTCTTTGCCTTACACATGGCAGACATTCAGTGAGCCTAGGTGGACTGGACCTGAATGGAATTGGATCCCATTTCATTACAGCTGAAAGGTTACCCCTCCTAAGAAGCCTTCGCCTGTTGCCCCAGGAAGACCTGCTTTTTATTGCCCCCACCCCCCTGCGCTTCCACACCTCTTACTTGGTTTCCTCTATGTAGCCCTTGCCATGCAAGATTACATTTGCTCCGTATCTGTGTCTGCCTTCCCAATATACTCTGAACTCCCCAAATACAGAATATCTATGCCTTTTTCATTTTTGTGTCTGCAGGCCTGGTAACCAGTAGGCATTCCAAAGACAAGTAAATAAATGAGTGAATAAACACAGGCCTAAGGAAACAACCTTTCCACCCAAAAGAATGCTAAGCTCAAGTTCACTGCCCTAAGCAAACAGTCCCTTCCACTGTTCTACAGCTTTGGTCCTTAGAATGGTCTTCCTTCTGTTTGGCCAAAGTCTTCCTCCTGAAAAACCTCTCTGTGGGCTCTGGTTGTACCCACTGGAAAAGACACCTCTGACATATTCCTAACTTCTAGCAGAGATTCTAGAAGATGCCAAGGTCCAGTGCCCTGGGCCGTCTCCAATCTGTCACTTCCAATAAGTATGGTACACAGCCAGGGAGTTCATTTCCTTGCCTCCAGCTAGGATTCTCAAATATATACCCTATTCCTTTCTGGAGAACATCCACAGGAAAGCAACCCAGCGCCTTTCTCTGGGTCTGTCCTGGTGCTCAGTTCTAACTCAGAATCCTTTTCATTGCAATCTCTGCCACTTCCCTCAGTGAAGAAAGAGTACTTTTGGTCCCTACACTACACAAAGAGTAACCAATTCCTCTCTTTTCCTCCTCCCCCAACCACATGCCCCTGGCAACCCGGCCCTGTCTTTTATGAGCTTATTCAGAGGTTCTGAGTGAACAAAGGTCCTCCTTAAGCACCCTTACTGCCACATGTGGGTGAGCTTGCAGCCTCCCAGTGACCAATGCCTCCAGGAAGCAGAGGCTCCATGCCCATGCCAGCACCTCCCAAGACACATCCCAAGGCCTCTGTGCCCACCATGTCCCCACTTGGACAGCCACGTGTGGGAGCAACACCTCCAGCAGGGGCTGGAAGGACGTGAGAACCAGCAGGTCCCTCCTGGCAGACCTATTGTGGACTCTAACCCTCCCCTGCTGACCAGCCCTGAGGAGCACTGGCCCCCATGCCGTGAGCTTAATTACTTTGCAAGAGGACATTTGTAACTGGACTTCCTCTTTGTTGCAGAGAAAGCTGGGAGTGGGCAACAGAACAAAGGCAGGTCTTTGCAGAACACAAGCGAGGGAGAGCCCATGCTGGGAATCTGGGTCTGGGCCCGTGCGTGGAGGAGGCTGGGGACATGGGGACTTGGGAAGCATGAAGATGGAGCCCAGAGGAAACTAAATCCCCACCTGAGTGTTCAGGCAGCCCTGTCGCTGGGCTCCGACTAGACTCAGCCATATCTGAACTAATTCATGGGACCCGAAAGGAAAAAAAAAATGCCCTGAGGGTGTCTCTCTCCTGTTCCCGGCCATTTTCTTAAAACAGGGTCTCTTTCTGTTTGGGGAGAATGCATTGGGTCAGAGGGAGTGCGAAATTTGTGTTGTGCCCCTGATCAAGGGCCTGAAGTCTCATCATTGGAATACTCTTCGTGATATCTAGTCTCAATTCCTCCAGCTACTCAATGCTGTGAGTCTCCGGAGACTCCAAAAGGCTACCGGGCCTTCCTTTAATGTATAGAATGGGATCGATGCTTCTTCACCCCCTGACTCTCCCTCGTGACGTCTGGGGCAATATTCCCTTGGCAGAATAATTCTTGGAGCAATTCTCCACACCAATATTAACAAAGGAGAGGTATGTGGGTGGTCAGTGTGACCTGCTTCTAAGGACGACCGAAGGGTTCCTCTGGCTCGCGGCGGCCAAGACGGGTGGGGAGAGAGGCAGAGAGAAGACCCAGGAGTGGGCAAGAGGAAAGGTGAGGAGACAGCGTGAGAAGGAAATCCTGGGTGCCCATTCAACACTGATTATCTACAGGCTGAACGACAGCTCCACAGAACAGGTCACCGTCGCCGCCCACCTCGACTGCCTCACTCTGTGTTTGTGTCTACCTAAAAGTACGTGCTTCCTGTGGTGGACTTAGCTGCTCTCCTCTCTGCAAGCTGCAGTGTGCGCACGTGAGTCACCTTCCTGTATGCGTCAAGGTCATTTCCAAATCATCCTTTGACCTTCTTTGCCCCAGACCCAGATTCACAGCATGGGCTCTCCCTCACTTGTGTTCTGCAACGACCTGCCTTGGGCTCTCTCCCCATTCACATCCCTCAGAAATTTGAAGAGGGAGGAAAGGAAACTCATAAACTGAATATATAACTCAAAGAAGGAAATGAGGGAAATGTTTTCCATCCATGTGTTCATTTCACCCTCCCAGCTACCTCCAAATGTGTGATTTTATCATGAAAGGGGGAGAAACCTTCCTCAGATATGGACACTGAGACTGGAGAAATGAATTGAGCAGCCCTGGATCACTACGCTGATAAGTGGCATCCATCAGGTTGAGCTTTGGATCTGTCAGATTCCAAGGATGGGGCCTTCATGGTCCTTCCATCAGCTCTGAGTCTCTGCTACCAACCCTGACCCACTCGCTTGTCCCTCATATCCCGTTAGCCCTGATACTGCTTCGAGCGCCTGACCTAGATGGGAACGTGAAGAGAAAGCAGCACCATGCAGCCAAGTTGGAAGGCAGGAGATAACCCCTAGGTCTGGGTCAGACTCGTGCATGAGCCTATGGAAGTGGAAGCTTCTAGGAGAAGATGAGGTATTACCCATGGCACACAATTATTATCCATGGCACACAAACCTCAAGGGCAGGAAAGGGCCCGGACTCACTAGTAGTTGAGTTTCTCTGGAAACCACAGTGTTCAGTGCTCAAGACCCAGCTTTTGTAATTACCAAAGTGGTGTCAGGAAGATGCATGTTTCAAACGTAGTGAATTCTCAAATCTCTGTTTTCCTCTTTATTTTTTTATTTATTATTTTATATTTTTTTATTGGTTTATATCTTATATTTTATTTATCTTAGAAAGAGAGTGAGCACACACAAGCAAGGTTGGGGGGAGGAGCAGAGAGGGAGGGAGAGGGACAAGCAGACTCTGCACTGAGCACAGAGCCCGATGTAGGGCTTGATCCCAGGACTCTGAGATCATGACTGAGCTGAAACCAAGAGTGAGACTCTTAAACGACTGAGCCACCCATGTGCCCCTCTGTTTTCCTCTTTAAGCACGACTGTGAATCCTAGAAATATCTCTGAACACAAGAAACACAACAGAGGCAACCCCCAAGCTATAGAATCACGAATATCGAGGCTGGACAAAACCTCAGAGCTCATCTAAGCAGACCCCCTGATTACAGCTCTGGGAAACCAGCTGTACCAAGTCTTCCCCAGTTGACCAATGACAGAAGGTTAATTCAACCCTGAGAGCCCAAGCTGCCATCCACCACTCTTTCCACTCCACCAGGTATCCCAGATCAAGTGATGTATTTAGGTGTCCTCCCAGGTCAAGGGTGCCATGGGGACAGTAGAAGTGGCTGCTACAGGAAACCGCGAGAAAGGACAAGCACTCGCCCCTATCTAGGAAAGAAGTCTGTGCCTGCCTCTTCCTAATGCTGCCGGGCTCTCTCCCACACCAGCACCTCCTCTTCCATGGAACCCAGGCAGAAATGATTTCTGTCCCCTTCCAGATCGCCGACATCATAAATGCACAGCCTAAGCTCATACTCTGCCCAATTGCTTCTGTGTCATCTCACCCAAAGGAGACAAAGAAGATTCTGTGTGCTGGGACATAGGGCTCAAAATGGCAGAGGGGTGAATTCAAGGATAGAGTTGGACTCTTGTAAAAAGATGGGTAAGGCCAAGGTCTCTATCCAGGGCTCTAGGAAAATGAAGAACCATGGAAGGGAAGCCCCCAAACTGTAAGGAGTCCGTTTCTCTGTCCCCAGCCAGAGGCCTATGACCCTAATTCGTAAGAGTTCCTTGATTCACTTCAGTTTCTTTGTTTGTTTTTATCTCAAGAAGAAAAGGAACCAGAAGTTCAGCTGGAAAGAGACTCTCTGAGTCCACAGAGGGAAGGCCTAGACCACTTCACCAGACCACCCTTTGCCTAGGAGACATTCCTGAAGCCTGACAGCCGAGAGGCGCCTCCCTGTCCAGGGAGAAAGCCGGTCCTCCTCCTTCTGAGGGTGTCAGAGCCTCCAAGTGTGTCTGCTGCCCACTGGCTTCCATGTCAGGTTATAAAACCGCTGGCTAGCCCACGGTTTCCCTAAACACACTCAAAGATTATCTTACCACGGAGGGGGTTATCTGACACAGAGATCTTGCTGCGTGGCTCAGGAAAATATCCTAACAGCCACCAAAAGGTAAATCGAGACGCCAAACTCACGCCAGCCGGGGCCAGTAGCAACATGGCCCTTTGCCTGGCAGTTCTAGGACAGTTCTCAAACATAAACACCTCTCCTCTTCCTCTTGTTCCCTCCCCCTCCTCTCTTTGTTTTCTTTCCTAAGGATTAAGAGATTTCATTTTCATTGTTCCATAGATGGAATGGGAGGTCTTTCTGAGCCAACGCCAAGCACTGTGTGTTCCTTACGGTTTGGTTTGGAAATAACTTGAAACTCTCTGTCCCTTACCCGCCAACCATCCCACACCCCAGTCCCTCGGAGCTCTCCTACCCCAATCTGCTGAAGCTGCTCCGGCAGCAGCAAGTCTTTCTCCAACCTTCCCCGACCATGCGGAAGCCAAGAAGGCTGGTGGAAACACCGTCACCCTACCTGAGACAGGGGTGCAGGCTGGCAAGGAGGAGGAGCCCCAGGAGGGAGAGACAGCTCTGCTAACAGTCTCTCTGGACGTCCTGATGTCTCCACGCACCGATGAGACAGGGGCAGGGTCCCAGGCTAAAAACGACTACAGGCCTTATGCAGTCCCTCTACTCTCTTGGGTCAGTGGCTTCTAGTAAGCTCTGGGAAGAAGCGAAGATAGACATCGAGAGATGGGGCAGAGTGAGGAAGAGAAGCAGGGTCTTCTTGCCCCCATACACTGGTCATTCTCCACATGCCCCCTCCCACCCCACCCCACCCCACCCCAGGTCCGCTCTCCGCCCTGTCCTGGGCCCTGGGACCCGTGAAAACCACTGCATCCATCGCCTTATAGCCCCAGCTGGATTCAGCCAAGGATTCAGCCAAGGGGGCCATGCGGGAGACAGCTGGGGAATGAAAGAGCAGACGTCCCTTCTGGAGCTACATTTCTGGCATGTTCTTTCACTACTCCAATCATTCCCCCCAAACCCCCCAGCCTCCATGAGCCCAACCCTCTTCAATCCCAGGAACACTGCTTCCTTCCTTTCCCGCCTTACAATGGTCACCGCTTCCTGCTGTTGCTGGTCTCTGGGTACCTCAGTTTCTCTCGTGTGCCCCTTTGACACCCCCCCACACTTTGTAAGCTGCCCCCTCACTGAAGTCTTGTTTGAACTACCCAAGATGAAGGCTGTTTCTTGCCAGGACCCCGACTCCTGCATCCGTTATGTTTGAGGCAAGCGTGGGGGGTGAAAAAGAAAAGAAGGGAGCTGTCAACCCTGAAGAGATCGTCTGTGGTCCCCGGGGCCAGCTGGGGACTTGTTACTAATGCAAATTTGTGGGCCCTGTTGCAGACCCATTGACTCAGAAGCTCTAGAAGCGGGTCCTGCAATCTTCGTTGTAACAAGCTCATCTCAGCAACCTAGCTTATTTAGTACCTCAGTCCTGGCAGTGACCTCTGGGAAACTCTGACGCACAGGAAAGATGGAGGAATGCTGCTCTGACCCTGGGGAGCCAGTGACAGGCATCTCCCTCTTCTCTCATTCTCTCTCTCTCTCTCTACTTTCCCTATCTCCTATCCCATCTTGAGGGGAGGCGGGAAAGGAGACAGAACATTCAGATATCCCACGATCACAGAAACTGGGTTCCTGCCCCACTTGGTCATCCGAAGATGACCCTGTAGGTGGCATTTACCAGCTGGGCAATGGCTTGGGCTAAAGAGGTCCCCGTGAGTGGACAGCCCTTCGCTCCACTGTGCAAAGGGGACAGATGCTTTCTGATGCCGTCAGTAGCTGGTGCTCGACAAGCCTGCTACTCTCTGGGATTCTTTGCACGTAAACCCAGTCCAGACTCTTTGTTCTCAAATGCATGAATCCACAGCACGTTGGCCGCAGACACTGTCTAACTGCTTTCTTCCAGCTGTGGCCAGCTGTGTCACATGGACTGAAACACTGTGTTTTTTCATCATCAGGAAAGTTTTCTTCGACTCTCTCTGCTCACACGTGGCCCATTCTGACCCTCCTTATACCAGCTGCTCAGGAACTCGCTCACATTGTCAATGGCAACACTTGGACTCCGGGGGAAAGACAGACCTCTCTTGAAATCTGCTTACCCGTCGTGCCAGCTGTGTGCCCACAGTCCGCTCCTTCATTTGGCATTCATCTCCTCCATCTGCAAAATGGGAGTGATAATCTCTGTGTCTCGGGGTGGGGTAAGGACTCACTGAGATGACGCACGAGCAATGCTTTAGCCCAAGAGGTGGCACGTACTCGGGGTGGAGAAAACCTTTGCTTTTCCACTCCTTCTCCTGAGAGGCTGGGAGCCTGTGTTTTCTACGACGAGCAGAGCAGAACCCGGACTCGGACGGCCTGTGTTTGTCCCAGTGCCGCCACTTACTCTCTGTGTGTCTTTGGGCAATTTATTTAACCTCTATGTACCTCAGTTTCCTCATCCACCAAATGGGGGTGATAATAGTACCTACCTCATCGGACGCTTTAACTCAGAGCACACATGAAACCCAGCACCTGTGTTCACTCTGGATGCCAGCTGCTCTGATTCATTATTAATAACATTACTGTTATAGATTCCAAGGGAAAACCTGAGATGCAAAGCTATTAGGGACAGATCAGCAAACAGGGACAATGGGACGGAATATTTGAAATTAGGACCACATTCATGTGCCTCTTTGCATCTTGCTCATCCCCAGTGTTTGGGGAGGAAAAGAAAGTTGAATACGCATCTCCGGTAAGAGCGTAGAAGACAGAGCAGGGAGATCATCAGAGAAGGCGTGAAGAGTCTGGAAGTGGGAGGAAAAGGGCCTGACAGGGCTGGTGGTAAGAGAAATAGCGAAGCTGAGCCAGTGCCAAGGACTGGGTCTTTGAAAGGTCCTTGCCACAAAGTACTTCTCATGGGCGAGTTTTTCCATTGCCTGGAGAAGAACTGGTCTGTTTTCCATTCCCGCGTCTCCGCGGAATCCTCCACCACTAGCCACTTTGTTCACGCCCTTCCCACCCTGTAAAGCTGTTCCTTCTTTCTTCTCCTTCCAAATCCTGCAGGACTCTGCTCCATTCCCACTTCCTCTGGGCCACTCCCTGGTGGATCGGTCCCTCTCCTACCTCCTCTGCCGCCGGAGACCCCCATGTGGGCTGTGGTCAGTCCAGGCCACTTAGCACAAATTGTCTGCATTCCTCACCAGTTTGCTGTGGTTTCACACATGCGAGTCTTTTTTTCCCCAAACCAATCATAGGCTTCTCCCTGAGGGCAAGGACCACATCTTCCATTGCTCCTGGGCCTAAGCCTCTGAAAGAAATTAGACCCAAAGGAAGCATAAAGGGTGCGTTGAAAAGCTTTGAACAGCAAGGGGACCCTTTGCACCATGTCTTTCTATCAGACTTCAGTGTCCCCAGCCCCTGCATGCTTCCTTGTTCTCAGAGCCCTGGAACAAATGAAAATAGAAAAGGAAAACGGGCATAGTGTTGTTTCTCCATCTTGGCAACTCACTGTCCTCGTATTGGCTTGGATCTTAATCCCACCCCACGAAGCCCACGATTTCCCACTCCCCAGGAAAACTCCAGTGTTCTGCAGCTCTCCTTCCTCCACCAACAGAACAGCAGTGGACAGGGGTGTCAACCAAAAGGACTTTTCTCCTTGGTGCCCCTCCAAACAAGATGGCAGAGTGAGGTTGAAATACGGATCCAAAATATATATTCATAGGAATTAAGAGATGATCCTACATTTAATATTTAAAAATTAAGTGCAGAAGCATAGCATGGGGAGAGTGAAGTTGACTGCAGCCTCAATATAAAATAATAAATGTTATTAAGAAAATTAAAGCAACCTGGATATATCAATAAATACCTGATGTTCAAAACGTTGGTGGTGATATTTCCACTCCACCAAATGTATTAGTCCGACCGGAACTAGAGCATCTGGGATTTTTTGTAGGGAGGGCACAGACCATAGCCAGGGGAAGACAAGGTCAAAAAAAGCATCTATAAACCAAATCACAAAAAGAATATGCTGGAAGGACCTGAAAGCATTCAGCCTGGAGGGAGAAAAAAAACCTCCTGGGGCTATGATCCCTATTTTCAAATATTTGAAAAGTATTCATGTCAGAAAGAGACTGTATATTCTATTACTCCAGAATAAGGGGAAGCAGATTTCAATATGAGAAGAAAGTTCCTTCAGTACTCTTAAAAGAATAATGGAGCCCTTTGTGAGATGGTGAGCCCCCGCCACAGGAGATCTTAGGGAAACATGGCTCTCTGCAGAAGCCTGTTACTTTCTGTAGGAGTTCAGTGTCTTCTTGTTGTCCTAGGACAGTTCGGGATCCCCCCACGGGGCACATGGGGACAGGAAAGCAAACGTGGTCCAGCAGAACTGACTTAGCCGGCTCTCCACCCCCTGGCCCAGTGAGGATGCAGGGTTGCAGGTAAAGCAGACAGAACTAGGCTTGCTGATGGACTGACTCGCCGGAAGACACCCCCCCTCGGCCCCCAGCAAACAAGGAACAACAGTCAAGGCAAAATGCTTAATGGGGCTCTGAAATTATTTCACTCCCTGGAGGAAGCCCAGGCATCCAGCGTGGTGGTGGTAGAGACATTCAGAGGCCTGAGGTGTCTACTGTATCACATCAAGAGTGGCTGCCCGTTCCCCCTCTGGAGACAGAGAGTAAAGCCAAGGCTTGAGAAGGTCAGGCAAAGCCTACATAAGCTGAAAGCCCAGCTCTGCCACTTACCACTGTGGACCTTATGCATGTGACATCACCTATCCATGCCACCCTGCCTCATCTACAAAATAAGGATGTTGATCCTGGTTTTACTTGTGATGGTTAACTGTGTGTCAACTGAGCTGGGCCACAGGGTGCCCAGATATTTGGTCATATATTATTCTGGGTGTTTGTGTGAAGGTGTTTTTGGAGGAGATGAATATTTAAATCAGTAGACTGAGTAAAGCAAATTGCCCCGCGTCATGTGGGTGGGCCTCATCCAATCAGTTGAAGACCTAAATAGAATGAAAGCCTGACCCTCCCCCTAGGAAGAGAATTCTCTTGCCTGAAGGTCTTTGAACTGGACATCAATTCTTCCTGATTCTATAGCAGCCTGCTGATCTCGGGACTTGTAGTGAAACATTGTCTCTGTAGATTTGGGACTTACCAGACTCTATAATCTCATAAGCCAATTTCTTATAATGAATCTCAGTAGATGATAGATTAGATGATAGATAGATAGATAGATAGATAGATAGATAGATAGATAGATAGATAGGAGAGAGAGTGTGTGTGTGTGAGAGAGAGAGAGAGATCCTACTGGTTCTCTTTCTTTGGAGAAAGCTGGCTAATACAGTACTATCTCAAGAGGTTCATTAAGATTAAATAAGATAATGGACCTGACTTTTGCTATATATCTTGTATAGAATAACTGCTCAGTAAATACAAGTTTTTCTTAATAAGGCCATCCATTCTCGAGGAGCAATATCATCTAATGAGTTTTGTTTTGGGGAGAAGATAAAAACTTATAGACAAGACTGGAAAGATTGGGGACAGATGTGACCACACCCCTAGGAGGGGAATGCCTACCACCTGGACACCAGCAGTGTCCCCCAGAGCTCCTGCACTCCCCTGTCCCAGGACTCTTCTCGATAGCGGGGGTACCCGCCAATTCCCTGCAGAGTTGCAGACACACACCTTGGTCTGGAGCCAGCTCCTCTTCAAGAAAGATAACAAGGCAGCCCTGAGACCAGGAGGGCAGGAGAGGTTCCTCAGCAGTGCCTGCCATCCATCCACTGCAGCTCCCAAAAGACTCCAACTACATCCATCCTTCCTGACTCCAAAACCAAAGCCTTTGTCCAAACTCTAGATATCTCCTACCTTCACCCCATAACCTCCTCCTCTTTTCGTCTCCCTGCCTTTCTAGGCCTGAAAGCTTTAGCTGAGCCCACCCTCCCCATTGAAATCATATTTTCATTCCAGAAGGCTTCCCATCTCCCTCACTCCCACCTGACTTTGTCCCACTACCCACCCAGCCACTTTTCTCCCTTGCTGTCACTTAGAAGACCTTCCTGCACCCTTCACATGGTCTCCCCCCTTCAGTCCGCGCCCACTGCCTTTCTGACGTCCTCCACATGCTCCTTGAGGACAGAGACCCTGCATCTTACATCCCAGCACGTAGGGTGCTTCCACGTCTGTTCAATTGCTTCCACCAAATGACTAGTACTCTTGCACCTCCTCAGCCACCAGTACCCCCTTGGTGTTCTCTAGCCTGGAGGAGTATCAGAATCACCGGGGCCTCACCAAGACCTACAGAATTGGAACCTCCAGAAATGGGGCCTTGGCATCTGCATAGTTTTAAAGGGACGCAGGTGATTGTGATGAGTGGCTGGGTTTGGGGACCACGGCTCTTGGAGATCTAGAAAGCTTTTCCTGTGGCCTTGGACTCTTCCTCAGATGACTCAACTCATCCAAGACCATGTGGATAAACCCATCCCCCATTGCGCTGTGGTACCCATGCTCCAGTCTCCTGTCCCTTGCCTTTCCCCCATCTGCCTGGTCCTCTAAGCCCACTTCTTCTGTCACTCCCACCTTCTCCTTCTCTTCCATGCCATGAACTTGCACGTTCCAGCTCCAGCCCCCTCCTGAATGGACCCTCACATCAGCACTGTCTCCAGCTTGGCCTTCCTAACCAGCATGCTTTCCAACAATGGACTTGAAGGGAGCTATAGAAAATGTCTTCATTTATATGCTGACTATTTCAGGGGAGTTCACGCATGTGTTTGTTCCAAGATAAACACTCAAGAATATGACTGATTAGGTAGAATGTACCAAAAAATGTATTTGTGCTCTGTTTCTTATCTTGCAATAGGTTCTAGGGGGGAAAGAAACCCTCATTTAAAGAAATTTAGTGCCTTTGAGAGCATGAGCAGGGTTTCAAAAAGATGTCATCTTCGTAAATGAGATCTCGCATTCAAAGAGCCGATGGCCTTTATCCCAGCCTGTTTATGACGTTTGGTGTGCCTGAAATCTAGAATAGCAGGGCTGGGAGGGACCTTCAGTGCCATCTTATCTGAGGACTCAGAGAGTCACCGAAAGTTCTTAGAATACAAACCAAGTGCTTAAAACTTTCCTTATAATTTTGTTGTCAGAGGCCACACCTTTGTTCTGTCCACCGGGAACTGGCAACAGTGAATGCTCTTCTCAGACCGTGTGAACCCTTCACGTGTTTCTGCCGACTTTTCCAGGGATTTGGCCACAGTTTACTAATCCCCGGGGGCGGATTTCTCAACAGCGGCACTACTCATGTTGTGCACCCATGGTTCTTTGTTGTAGGGGGCTGTCCCGGCCACTGCAGGCTGCTGGGCAGCATCTCCAAGCTCTGCTCACTAGAGGCCACCAGCACTCCTCCCCAGCCCCTTGGGGGGAGGACAAAGTGGTCCCCAGAAAGAATGTTCTAGACAGTCTTGTCTTCTAGGAGTCCACCATCCAGATGGGACATTGGCATCTCCACCAATACTCACCAAACCCCGTGATAAGCTCTATCACAGGGAAGAGGGAGGGCCAACCCTGCCTCGGAGAGTCAGAAGAGGCTTCACGGTGGGGTGACTTTGGGGGCAAGTCTTAAAAAATAAGAAGACCTTTCCAGAGGAAGGGTATTTCAGATGAAAGAAACAAGCTTGCACCCAAGGCATGGAGTCCAGGGTTGTATTCCCCGAAGAGAACTGATTGGAGGAGCTAGAGCTGAGAGTCCCTGGTGAGAAGGGACAAAGGTAGAAAAACTGAACCAGAACTTCCAGAAGCTCCAGGTTAAGATCCCTGGACTATATTGTCCTTTCCGAGAGCCCAACCAACGCTGGAATTCTATGACCGTGACTGCCATGGCCCAAATCCAAGAACTCGCATGCAGGTGTGCCTGGGTAGGGGGCTGCCTGCCAGTAAAGGCTGGATTGACTCTGACAGAAGGCACTGAACAGTCTGCCAAAAAAAGAGAAGCTCGCTGTCAGTAGACATTGCTTCTGGCCTTCCCAGCATCCCAGTGGCCCTCACTACCAAACTGGCCTGCCCTCCCTCCCAGCCTCTTGGCTAGCCTCGAGGGCTGGCCTCTGTGCCCCTCCCCTCATCATCCATCCACTCCTGGGTCCCCCCACCCCCGCACATGACAGAATCACAGCGAAATAGCTGCGTATCTGTGGGGGTACATTTTCTCCCGATGTCAACGTCCCTTGTCTCCACCTCGTCCCTGTCCCTCACTCGGACCCTGGCCGAGGCAGGCGCACTCGGGGTGAGCAGCGGATGGAGAAAATGACCTCTGGAAGACCCCTCCAGCTGACATATCTAATTCTATATCACTGAGGACACTGAAGAAAGGAAAATGTTTATTAAAATCAGTGAGACCTAACAAGGGGGTGGAGACAGCGGGAGCGCCTGAATTCCAGCGCTCTCCCCACGGAGAGAGGGTGGAAAAACCCAGGCCTTCCTGCCTGGACATCATCAGATCCCGGCCTCCCCAGAGCCAGAAATCAGTGGAAATGCATATATATTTTAATATACCCTCATTACCAATAAAAACAGTGTTACATCAATACAGGGGTTGGTTGAAATGCGTCCCAACTTTGCTAAATGGGGAACGCATCGAAACGCCTGTAATAATATCATGCAAGGCACTCCCTCTGCCAAACGTGGAAGGAGGGGAGTTCGTGCTGCCAGAGCAAATCTGTTCTTCATCAGTGCTCCAATATTTGAGGAAGCTGGGGACATTTTTCTGCGATTGAAGCAAATTGCCAGCTGCCAATACTATGATTTAATTCCCTCTTTTTTCCCCTCTCATTTGAAACAATTGCCACAAGCATTTGGTGGGCCATGAAGTCCCTGTGCGTAACCCACCTTACACCTACGTGGAAGGAAGGGACGTGCTTAGGGAGAACAGGAAGAGAGGCAGCGTGGTGTCAAAGTGAGGCAAGAGAAGAAAGGAATGAGGGGAGCAAAGGGGAAGGGGGGGCGGGAATAAGCAGGAGACGGGGGGGGGCACTGCATGCAGAGAAGGAGAAAGCACAGGGAAAGCAGAAAAGTGAGGTAGGGAAGGACAGAGAAGAACGAGAAGAATGTGGGCGAAAGAAGGTGAGGAGGGGAGAAATCACAGCTGGAGACACAGAGAATGCCAGAGTCAGACTGAAAGGCCTCAGAGACCGCACAGCTGGTTTTCTCTCGGGGGCGAAACATTTGCCCAGGGCCACGGAGCTGGGAGGGAGAACCAGGTGGTCCTGACTCCAACGCCGGCCACTCGGCCACAGGCAGAGAGCAAGTCAGAGAGCGCAGGAATTAAAAAGAAAAAGGTGATGTATGGTGACTAACACAATATAATAAAAAATCATTTAAAAAAAAAAGAAAAGAAAAAGGTGAGAGCTTGTAAGTGTGCTTAAGTCGGCCTGCAGTACCCGGCTTCTTCAAATACCTGCGTTGTCTAATATCATCTAACATTCCAAAATCTAACGTGATCTCATGTTCATAGTGTCCCGACGGTTAGAGCCTGGGAGCTTCTCATGAAACATACCCAAGACCTTGAGGACACGATGTGCTCCCTCATCAAGTGGTAAATTGTAGCTCCAAGGCTCCCGAGGCCTCTGGCTTCCCCGGGGGGCTAAGTATCCTGACAAGACCCACCCCTTGTGTGCCTGGAAATCCCAAACTCCAAGGTGGCAGTTCCAGCTTTGGAAGCCCCAGGCAGCCCTTCAAAGAGGAGGGTCGTTCTGGCTTAGGCCTTGGTTAACTAGTTTTCAATCCTGTCATTTAGTTAATAGTATTATGCCAATGTTGATTTATTTCGATAATGGCTCTGTGGTTGTGTAAGACATTAATTTCAGAGGAAGCTGAGTCAGAGATCTACGAGGTCTTTCTTTCTGTATTGTTTTTTGTAATTCTAGTAAATTCTTTAAAAGAAAAAAAAATCCTTCATCATGATTTCAAAGGCTAGCTTTGAGTTTAGAAGTGGTGGGAAGTCCCTGGGTCCCCGCCTCTGGCCTCTGGCAATGGCTCACCTCTCTTCTCTTCCCTCCTCCAGCTCGTTCCCATACCAGGAGACACGTGTGGATGCTGTAGGGTGCTTGCCCAAGCTCAGGCCCTGGCCCCCGATCCTGCAAATAGCCCCTCCTTTGCACCCCCGGGGCCTAGGAATGTGCACATTGGCTCTGCCATCCATCCCCAGGAGGACAGACCCAGGGAAGGCTCGGGGCCTTTGGACCAGGACATTTCAGAGTCTCAGTTACCAGAAACTAGCAGCAGGTGTGAACCACAGGCTCCAGGGAGGCCCATCCTTGGCATCCACGCCTGAGGAGGGGCATGGGAAGAGAACTTCGAGGTTAAGGATGCCTTACCAGCTTTCTCTCTCTCCATGAAGACAGTGTCCGCACTCACTGTAAGGAGGCAGGTCCTGTTCATTCAGATCCTAATCAGACACCCCAGCCCCCCAACCCCCGATCCCCTTTCAGGAAGCATCCCCAGATTCACTCCACCCCCAGACACAGGGATGCCTGCCCTTCTCGGTTCCATGTCACCTCCTGAACTCCTAGTGCTGCTCTGTTTATAATTCTTTGGTTCAACCTGTGTCTCATTCGCTAGATTGAGAATTTCTCCGAGGCAAGGATTGTGTCTCAGGTACCCCCCGCACTCCCAGCCCCAAGTCCGGCACATATAGGGGCGTTATTCATGGGTGGTTGCATTGTTATATCCTCCAGAGAGCCCAGAGAGCATAGCAGAGAGGTCAGGAGATTATGTTGCCTGGAACCACGCAATTCAGAGTTCAAATCTGACTCACACACTTAATTGCTATGTGACCGTGAAAAAGTTACTTAATCTCTCTGAGGTTTAGCTTCCTCCTCCGAGCTGTTGTCAGAATTAAATGAGGCAATGCTGTTGAAGCACTTGGCAGAGCCCCTGGTATTCAGCAAGCACTCCATAAATGTGACGGACGGTAAGATCAGGCTGCCAGGATCCTGGGCTGGTCCGTGGATGAGCTGGTTTGCTCACACCTCAATAGCAATCTCACGGTTATCTTGAAGTACAGGGAGAGCCTGAGCAGAAGAGAGACGCGCCCCACACACTCCTGGAAGAAATCACCCCAGGTGCCTCCCAGCTCCGGAACCCGGGCCTCGGCCTCGCTCCGTAAACTCAGGCCAGCGCCATGCCGCGGCCCTCCCAGCCCACTGCTGACGGATGGAGCCCCAGACACTTTCCAGAGAGCTGACACTCTATCATCTCCGGCTCAGGCCATCATATTTCAGGGTGGCTGGTGACAATGCTGAGACACATCGGGAGCTGACAAACCAGAAAAGACTGTTTTCAAGAGATCAACACATCAACACCTGTTAGTCAAAACTAACCGACTCCAGCAGCCCGGGAATGCCAAGAAAGCAAGAGACATGAAAGATGGATCCCTGGATGGTAGTAACAGAGACTGAGGTCTCAGAGCAGATGGCCCTGTGTGGTCACAAGTCTGGTGTGCGGGGAGAGGGCAGCAGTCCCCGAGGGACCCAGGACTGAGGTCAAGAGGAAAGTGTAGCAACTCAGAGCTAGACCAAATCAATTCCAACTGCCGTTAAAATGACAAAAAGCAGAAGGAAAAAGAAAGTAAAGGGTAAAAATCGAATCAAACCCCACATTAAAAAAAAGTTTGTAAGAGAATTAAAATGTAAGCAAATTAAATTTATGTAGAATTTCACTGGAAAAAGAGCATGTCTGAAATACAAAGTCAAAGGTTACAGATGTAACTAAGTGTAGACATTAAGGTCTAGTTCTGGGGCAATAACGCAGTGGTGTTCTGGAAAAGTCTGTCTTTCTCATTATCCCCCCAACCCCACCAATGAAACCCTGCTTTGCAGCATTTGCAGGTTTCCATGGTGTGAACATTTGTGGGGAGAGGGGCAGAGGGAGAAGGAAAGAGAATCCCATGCAGGCTCCACGCCCAGCACAGAGCCCAGCTCGGGGCTCAGTCTAACCACCCTGAGATCATGACCTGAGCCGAAACCAGGAGTCAGACGCTTCACCAACTGAGCCACCCAGGTGCCCCTGGACCCACTTTTTTTTTGTTTTTAAATGAGTTGCTTGTTTCGTTATAACTGAGTTATAGGAGCCCTTTGGCTATTCTGGATACGAGTCTCTTGGCAAATATTTTCTCCCATCGTATAATTTGCCTTCTCTCTTTCTTAATAGTATCTCGTGATGAACAGAAATTTGTCTTTTAGTTTTGATGAGGTCCAATGTATCCATTTTTTTTTTTGTAGTTATTAACTTTGTGGTCTGCCTAAGAAATCTTAGCTTATCCCATGGTTACAAAGGTATTCTCCCATGTTGCCTACTAGAAGCTCATTGTTTGAGCTTCCACATTTAAATATATACCCATTGCAAATTAATTTTTATTTTTCTTATGAAATAGAGTCTCTTTTTTTAATCCCATGTGTTTATATCCAGTTGCTCCAGTCAGTACCACTCACTGAAAAGAACTTCCTTTCCCCATTGAGCTGCATCGGTGACTTCCCTGAAAAACAAGTGACTTCCCTGAAAAACAAGTGACCGTGTACATGTGAGTCTAGAATCTACACCTGTCCAAGCTGGTCTGCCTGTCCAGGCACCTGAAACTTCATCATTAGAGATAATTATCTTTGTAATTTGCATGATATGAGTCTTTAAAATCCCAAATATCTGTCTGTGAAACACCAAATTAAGCTCCGTTCTCAATTTATACCTTGGGGTCCTGGCTTTCATTAAGTCCCAGATAGTAGAGATGCCCTGGGCCAGAAGGCAGAAGAGCTGGGTTGCAGGCAGTTCCAATCCAGCAAACTTCCACTGAGGGCCTTCTCTTTGCCAGGCAGGGTGCTTGGGTGTGTTGGGGTGGGGGAATGGGAAAGACTGAGAAACACATTCCTTGTCCTGAAGACCTTCACAGCTGGGTTGCATCTCAGATGGCCTGGGACCACCTCCACTGACCCCATTCTCTACAAAGAACTCCAAAACCCAGAGTGGAGAATTTGGAGGATTTTTTACTCCACTGGTAGTTTCAGAAATTTTAAGACATCTTAGTCAGTTCCCTACTGGGTCTCGTGAGCCTTAAATTTCTCCACTGTTGAAGAAAAATAAAAATGGCTTCATTCCTGAGATAATTCACACAAGATGCTTACCTCTGAACTTGACATCTAGTGATTGCTTAATAAATTAGCTGTTGTTGTGATGATGGTGGTGATGATGATGATGTTAATTTCTCCCAGGGATGTGATAAAAATAAAGTTGTAGGGACACAAAATCTCAGGGTTGGAAGGAAACTTCCCACCGGAGATCAGGGGCTAATTATCAGAATGGCCTGGAGATCTTATTTTAAAAATACCAATTTTTTGGTATTTTGGGGTATACCCCAATACCAGGGACCAGCCCAAGATTCCATTCTTTTTCCACTGGGTGAGGCCTGGGAACCTGTATTTGGAACAAAAATCTCCAGATATTCTATGATCAACCAAGTTTAGAGACCACTGACCTCTGGCACAACCAAAGAGTGGTGGGGACGGGAGGATGCCTCCATTGTCTTAGAAATGCTATTACTATACAAATCGAATTGGTTAATCGGACAAAATGGCTATAGTTGTCAAATACTTTCCAGAGAAACAGCTAGTGCCAGGCAAACCCAGGGAAGGAAAGGGCAGGAGATAGGAGGGGGCTGGAAAGGAAAATGGTTGGGTGCCAGAGACACATTTCAAGTATTTCACAATTTTACGTGGGGCCAGGCCCTAAGACCCAAAACCAATTTGTATCAGCTTGGTGATGGATGAAACCAACAGATCTGGTAGCCAATTCAAACTCTAATATGAAAAAATAAATAAATAAATCGGAGCCAAAAACTAATTGAGTGCAAGATAAGACAAGCTGATATTGCAGACTCCTTAAAAAATGATTTTAAGGCACAGTAGCAAATTTCCAATTCTGACTGAGGCATGGTGACCCAGCAGGACTGCTGAGAGTCAGGGCACCTCCAGAATCATGCAAATCCGACAGATGACAGGCCAAAGAAAATTGATTTCAAGATGGAACAAAGCAGGGAGGGGTTGGGACTGGTTTGCTCGGCAATAAAATTTTCCATGGGTCACTCAGATTTCTTCTTCTTTTCTGAATTTCAGGGTGGGTGAGCAGATGGCTAGAGCACAGGAAGAGAGAAATAAAGGCTCTGGCTGAGAAGAACAAAGTGGAAGTCCTGTAGGTCATGACTGAGACGGGAAGCAGAATGATCCCACCCCCAGAATCTCCAGAGAGGAAAGCATACAGCCTCATGATACAGGAGAAGGAGCTCTGGGCTGGGATGCAGGTGGTCTTGCTTCAGCCAGTAAAACCAGAATGACCTTGGATAAGCCAATTCCATTCCCTTGGCCTCAGTCGACACATTGTCACAGGTCACAAGTCACTAGATCCTACAGTCATGACCCCTAAGGTCCCCGGAATACTGGATTGCTATTGCTGGTTCACTAAGCCTTACTGAGAGATTAGGGAGCCTACTGGGGTCACCAAAAATTGCTTGCCCATGAAGCTTCTCCTACTTTTCCTCATATCCCCTTGTGCTTCTCAGGATGGGTGGCTGAGTGCACAGGGCACTCAGTGGCATGGAACTGGGGAAGAGGGGGTTCCATGGGTCTCTTGCCCAGCAGCAAACCCCACCAAACCTGAGTAGGAGACGACCTTGGAAGCACTGCTGGGGTCTCTGCTAACACTTCTCCCACCCGACCTCACCCCCAGTTCCCATCATCACCTCCTCGTCTGGACTGGGGAAATGGGGACTGGAACACCAAGAGCACTCTTACTATGGAAAAAGGGAAAGTTAAGAAAAGCCAAGGGGAGCACTGCCTCTCATGTCCAGAAAGCCAGTAGCATAAAACAAACTTCCTCTTAACTGTTGTAAGCAGACTCTGGAATGGCAAGTCCACAAAGGAAACCAGAATATTTGGCATTTTGGATAAGCTCCAATTTGATCTTTTGGTAATCACATTAAGGAGACTTATCTTTGAGAGGCAAAGATGGCACTAATATTCTCTTTCTTTCTCTTAGACACACACACACACACACACACACACACACACACATACACACTGTTGACCTACCATGGCAACAAAGCCCAAGGAGAACCCCCAATAGAAGTTGGGGAAGATTTTGTTCCTTTGAGTGTTTCCCCTGCCTTAGTTTAATTGTTTCACAGTGGGGTGACATATATCTTCAAGAGTCTTATTACCGACTAGGCTGCCCAGGTGATTTCCTAACTCCTATCACCCTGATGAAAAATGGCAAGGCTGACTCGCTCCGTTGAATCCCCGGAAATGGTGTGAGCACCTGAGCCCGCCTCCTCATAGAAAGCATGCCACCAGCTGGAGGGCGGGAGTGGAAGTTCGAATGAAACCTGGTCATTGTGACTGTGATCATGATGGCGTGGAGGGTCAGCTGACACCAGCATTTCAGGAGAACCACCCTTGAGACACCCTTCGTCCTCGGCAACATTCCTGTCTTTCCTGGGGTCAAGCTCACTGCCACGTTGGTTGGGACAAAGAGCAGGACAGTTCCACACCTTGAGACTCAGGGCCCTCTGCAGGTCACCCACCTGACTCACCTAAGGAGACCTGAACTCTTGTCTATCCCTAGTTCCAGGGCCCAGCACAATTGTTTGTGCACATCCGTGCAACAAAATTTTGGAAGACGTTAGACATAGTCGAATTTAACCTGCGTGAACAGACACAAAGACAACCAGGCCACGAATAGATTTCCAACAGAGTCACCTAGTGCTTTTGTCCCTTTCTCAAGACCAGAGATAGGGTCTTTCCCCTCGTTTCTAATTTGAATCTTCTGGCTATTTTATGAGGCTACTTTCTCTTTTTGAGGGAGGAAGAAAGAGGGTTCCCTAGTACAGAGAAGAGCCCACCCAAATTCCTTTTTATTTCATTTTATTTTTTTGAAGGTGGGGGTGAGGGACAGAGGGAGAGGGAGAGAGAATCCCAAGCAGGCTCCATGCCCAGCAGAGAACCCAACTCGGGCCTCAATCTCACCACCTTGAGATCATGACTGGAGCCGAGATCAAGAGTCAGATGCTTAACTGACTGAACCACCCAGGTGCTCGACAAATTCTAAACATCAAAACAATTCCTGGCTGGAAAGACATAGAGAATTCCTCAGACTATATTGCCTGTAACCTGTAAAATGTCTGGAGGCCCAGTCTTCTAAACTTACTTATTTTCCCATATTTTGAGAGAGAAGGCTCCCAAATCCCATTTTATAGTCATAGCCACATTCGATGTATTCCTGAGGTCTCAAAACCTCAAATCCACTGCTGTTGGTAATGAACCCAAAGGCTCCTCTACCAGCAGGGGCGTCTACACAAGTCAGCCCCACAAGACACAGGAAGGACAGGACTCATCGCACACCACATGTGAGCACTGTGTATTTAAAATAGTTGCCATTTTTTTCAGATAAGAATTCAACAAGTTAACTTCATTCCACAGCCAATATCCTTCATGCAGGAGCAACCAAATGGCCATATGGGAATCCAAATTGCTGGAGCTCTGAGCTTCACCACGTGGGTGCAGACTGCGGGTGCACGGGAAATTTTTCCAGCCTAGACTTCCTGGAAATGCCAAAATCTGTTTTGTCCTCATCTTAAGTGAACTGAATTATAAGCTGGAAATATCTCAGTTCCTTGAAAAAGGAGGTGTGCTAGGTACATTCCATCCCCGGATCAAATTAAACAGTTTACTCTAAAGTGATCTTTCACGCACACCAAGGCTCATCGGAGTTTCCCTGCAGTAAGCACAGACTTTGCTCAGTGGGAAAAGCTCCCTTTCGCAACACCCAGCCCCTTCCCCTGAATCGTGTTCATTTCCCCTGCCGATATTGTTCATTCTTACAACTGAGGGATTGTTAAACGGGTATTCTCTTTGATTTCTCCTGTTTCCTCCCCTCACCGCACCCAAGCTCTACCTCTCTGCAAGCCTGAAGGAGAAAATGGTTCTCAAGGGCCAGAGAAATGAGGGAGGCTAAAGAAAGTTCTTTGGACTTGGGAGGGTATGCCAAGCCCTCGGAGAGTTGGAGAGAAGTTTCACAGAGTAAGAGTCACACGAGGCTAGAGCTGTGTGGTCAGTGGGCTGCACCCACCTGCACCCTGGGTTGCTGTCCCCTGAGCTACCATGGGAGGGCAAGAGCCCTCTCCCACCCTTTTTAGAAGCCAGTCCTTCTCAGAGGCTGATCACTTACAGGTGCTGTAGGCAGAATAGGGACGTGGGAACTCCCTCTGCCATGTTCGATTGGCTCCATCGTCTGGGTCCTTTGGGTGCTTTTAAAATCTGTTTTCAAATATCTTTCCAACTTATCCATTTCCAAAGTTGTAAATGTCAACAGTAGGGATTTCATTACATTCAGCAAATCATGTATATGTAATCTGATTGCCTAGCATCTAAGATCTTCCCTGCTTGAATATGAACAGCCTGAAGAATGAGAGTGGGGCCTTTTCTGTCTGTATCTTCAGATCTTAGCTTAATGACTGGCACACAGCAGGTGCTTAATGCAGACAGTTAAGTGAACGAATAGAACAATGAATCAAGGCTCAACACAGACCCAGCATTAGCTAGGCAGACCTTGGGTAGAAGCAAGGAAGGGTGAGAGGGAGGGAGGAAGTGAGAGAAGGAGGGGAAAAGGGGGGGGGGAGGAAAGAAGTAGCAGCAGCATGTACAGCACTGGTTCTCCAGAAAGTAAGATTTTCCTGCATAAAATAATTGGGGAACAAGGAAATTCGATGTATATAGTTCCCTCCCCTGGAAGACAAATAAATCAGATGAAAGAGTGAAACTGAGTTTTCAGAGGCAGAAAAAGAATGTGTGTGTGCATGTGCAGGGAGGGGAGGGGAGGGGAAGGGAGGGCAGGGAGGAGAGGGGAGGGGAGGGAAGGTAAAGACACATAGTCTACTGCCAAAGAAAGAAGGGTTGCAAGCCTGATTCTGCCAGGTCAGCCATCCCTATTCATCAAACTCACTTAATTACTATAGTCTGGACTCCTTTTTGCCTGAGTAAACGAAACCTAAAAGATTTTTCGAGTTTATACCCTTGTTTTCTTAGCTCTTCTGAATGTGCTGTCAGCCAAAGGCATTGGCCGCACCCCTCTCTTTCAACACTCTCCAGGGGTTTGCTCTGTTTATCGAGCAAACAACTGGTTTGCAGCAAAGACCATCTCCAGCTTCGGGGAAGCTGCTTTGTTGGCTTGCTAACCTGTTTGAGGAGCTGACAAAAATCAATTTTCTCTGTTGGAATCCTCAGAAAGCCATTCAGGTTCCTCCAGGCTCCTCACTCTTCGCTTTCTTGGATGATCAATCCATCCCCTCCCCACGTGAAGATTGAGACCGATGACACCCCCTTCTCAGTTCTTGCGCTGGCCTCCTGGCTGTCATAGCCACGTTGGCAATGTATTTCCATTGCTAGATCACGAAAGTTTTAGCAACACGTTGATGGCAGCCCCACCCAATTGACTCGCACTTCTTCGATTACATGCCGAGTGTAAGGCATTTCTTTTAACTATCTAGAAACCCACCAAATGTTGCAAAAGTATGCGTGCATGTGCACACACACAAACACATACACACACACAAACTCAACCTGAAAAATCCCATTTCTCACAGGATTCTGAAGTCCTGCTTCTCCCGAAGAAGCCCTTACACACCACAAAAGGCTTATGCTTCCATGTCCTGGAAACCTCTTTGAAAGAAACTATTTTGAAAATTGAGCAAGCCAAAAAGATGGTGGTAGAGAGGAAGTTCACCTTGTGTAGCTTAAACGAAGGAGTGTTCCAGTTAAATGCCTACATATTTTGCCATTGTCTAAATTGATTGTGACATTCCAGTAACACAAATACATTTATCTTTGAGTTCTATGTAATGTATATATAAATCTTACATATTTGTTCAACATTTACTGCCATTATTTATAATGGTCTGAAAGCACTGCAGATGTTAGGTCGATGCTATCTGTTTTACATCAAAAACTTAGTCTAAAGGGTAAAAACCCAGCTCTGAGCAATGACTCCAGACACAGAGGTTTCCAAACCCAACTGCACATTAGATTCATCAGGAAAAAAAAAAATTTTAGTATTGATTGCAGGTCCCACCCCTGAATTTCTGAATCTGGATCTCCGGGAGGGAATCTTAGACTCTTTTAACCACATTCCTTGGTGATCTTTACCAGCCCGCTCAGCAGAGTCAGGACTCAACAGTCTAGCAAATCCAGCTGTGATTATTAGCAGCGTCTCCCAGATGGAACAGCGTCTGCTGACGCCCAAATCTCCCTGAAGTCAGTACTCTCCAGGACCTGTGAGAACGAGATGAGGGAAACCCTGCATTCCTGGGGTGTGGGAGAGACCTCAGAGAAGGCATTTCGTGAGTGAAGACCCTGGAAGATCATGGTGGAGATCAGCTCACACTGCTTCCTTCAACAGGGTCAACGTCTTCCCCTACCTCACCGTTCTCAAACTGCCCTTCCACCTGCAGCCTTCCTGTGCACATGAGGGAAAAAACGAAATCCCGAAAGATCACTCAGGATTGCTCCAGAGACACCCCCTCACCCCAAACGTGTTCTGAAATGACCTTTTCTGCGGTTTGCTCCAATTCAACATTTACCGAGGCTGTAGCTTCTCACCTTTCCTCCATCCCCAAAAGAGATGTTGCTCAAGCTAGGCCATAAGCAGTGCAGACAATCAGGAACCCAACGGAAGCCTCTTCTCACTCCATTCTGCATCAGAAAACCCAAGAAAAGCCAAAATCCCTCCTCCCCGCATCCTTCCTATCCCCCTATTTCTGGACGTTCAAAGAGTAGATGAGAGGGATTCTGGGAGTCCCTCCAGTTCTTGCCTCTTTATCCTCTACTCTGGCAACATTCATCTCTTGTTCTCTGTCTTGCTTTTTTCTGCAGTTTTCCCTTTACACGCTGTGCAGACCACCAGCAAATGCTAAAATGCTATTCCTTAGCAAAGCAGAAACAGCTCAGTAGTGATGCTAACCTGACCTCACGCTGGGCTTTCAGACCCTCTCCTCTTTGAACCTCCAGGGACACAAACTCTTGTCTCTAAGTTCTTTATAGCTATGGTTCATCACCATCCACAAGGTCACTGACTGCCCTTCCCCATGACCTACAGCTGTATTTGTTTGCAGCCTTAAATAGTACTGGCTTCTCCTTCTAAACAATTGCCTCCCTGCCCCACCTCCCACCCACCACTCCTCATCCTTCAGCCCTGGGTCAGCCAGTGGTAAGTCAAGGGCGAGTACAAAACAAATTTGCAGTTCTCCTTCCTGCCCCAGATCTCCCTTAGTGCTAATTTTTTCCAGCTTTTTCCTTAATGCTCAGATATTTGTATCTGGGATTCCTGTCTCCAGATGTATTAGTCTGTGTGGTTCCAGGCTGGACTTTAAGTTCCTGTCCTTTCCCATGAAGAAAGGATCTCTAAATCTAGAAAGTTCCGTCCTGGAATCTTTGCTGTTGTCCACCAGCAGTTCCTGTTCCAGAATCTACACATGGCTTGGAGAAGAGGTTGGGCAGGGGTGAAGCTCTTCAATGGTTCAGGCTGCAAATATCCAGTCAGTCCATCCCACAACACACACCAATATTGGCAACCCGCATCGTGGCTGCTGCCACCCCTCCCGCTGACCTTCACTTGAGCAGAGAACTGGCTGCAGTGTCTCCCAAAATGATCTGCACACAGCTTCAACCGAAATTTACAAGCAGTCCTATCACATTTTTTCCTAAAATTCCAAATCCATAACATCTACAGAACTCCTTTTATCCAATTATTGGATAATTCCGTGGATGGAAAAAAACAACAGTGGAAAAGCAGACCAACCATCCTCCATCCACCCATTAAGGTTTCCATGTTTTGCTCTTTTTTTTCCTACCAGCCAGGCTTTTGCACTTTGCCCATTGTGATCCCAGCTTGGTTTTCCACAAGTGCTCTGGAGCATAGAGAAGTGATCAAGTTTGATTAGAGCTCCAAATACCCACCATGCTCTTGAAAATTAATAATCCCTCCCAGTTGCCATACTCCCTGCCTTCCAGGGTCTTGGTACTAAACCTGTGTATCCACCAGGTGTTCTCTGAACTATGGCACTCAAGGAGAGGCCTGTGGGTCTGGAGGTCTAGAAAGAGGTGGCTCAACTTCACTGACTACCCAGCTCCCTCATGGGACCCCCAGGGGGTTCCCAGTTCTTTTTTGTACTCAGCTGGATCTGAATCCCTTGAGCTAAGAAAATGAAATCCAGCCATACAGCAGTTTTAAGAGAAAGAAAGCACAATGGATCCAGTCACTACCATGTCACGGATTCTGAAAGTTGGGGAATTTCTGCTCTCTGGAATGTCAGTGGGCCAAAGTGACAAACGGATTGTTCTTTTCCATCTGGGTAGTTGGCATCATGTGGCCATAACTGGTATCTGATCCTACTGCTTTGACAAACACTAAAACTATGCAGACCAAATTTTCCTACAACAGCCGCAAAGGGCTGTGGGTTTATATCACGCTGAATTGCCCTGCATCAGAGACTTCGCCAAAGAAGAGGCCACCTGCTAGAATTCTTGTTGCTGCCTGGAGAGTTTGAAGAGAGCAGGAAGGGTCCCCTGAGAACCCAGCCCCCACATGCAGACCTCTAGTTCCTGCAGTGGAGCCACACAGGCTCCCAGGCACCTTCCAGCTGGAAGAGAAAGACAGAGGGAGAGATGGAGAAAAAGAGACACAGAGAGATCGAACCCAAGCCACCCAGACCCCGGGCTCAATCGTCACACCCTGGTTACCCTGGAACAGAGTTTAACAGGGCATTCCCTGATCCAGAATGTGTCCCAAGTATTCTGGTCTAAATTCCATGGTCTACCTAATTTCCCTCTGCTTCTCCAGAATTCCCAAACTCATCCCAAGCTGGAACTCTGGATTCTGGGCCTGGGTGAGGCCTGGTGCCCGGTGGCCACCTCTGGCCTTGGGTCACCCCCACCTTCTGGTTTGGATCCTAAATCTTGCATGTCTCTTCCGACTTGACAGGTTTCTACCTTGCCCTCAGGACTCACTATAAATACCCAAACTCCCCGGGGCTCCCAGGCGTGAGCTGGCCTCGGTTCAGTGACCTGGAACTAGTTATTTTTGGTGAAGGGCTAAGTTGTGTCATACCTTTCCTGAATTCCAGTCCAAATTGTTTTTAGAAGCTCGCTAGCAAAGAATACACAGCTGGAGAAAGTTATCTCCTTTCTCTGTGTTTTCTAATCTCCAAATTAAAAACTAGAAGTCACAGCTCCAATAGGGTATCCTGGCCTCTTGACAAGGACACACACACGCGCACATGCATGCACGCACGCACGCACACACACACACAAGTTGTCCATTATGAGATACAGTAGAAAAGACACAAGTCTGGATGTCCAGAAACCTGGGTTTCACTCCTGGCTCTGGCACTACCTTGCTGGGTGACCTTGGGAAAATCACTTCACTTCTCTGGGCTCAGGTATTCTCTTTCAGCTTCTCTATGTGCCTGTGACACCCAAGAAGTCACAGCCTTGCCAACCTAACCGCCCACCTGGCTTACAAGCATGATTCTAACTTGCATCAAATCACTCAGGTAACCCCTGCGATGGTGAATTTAGGTGTCAATTTAAAAGGCATTTTGAATGAGATTCACATTTAAATCAGTAGACTTTGAGTAAGAAGCTCCCTCTCTGTAATATGAATGGGCCTCATCCAAACAGTTGAACCTGAATAGAATAAAAAGAGCAGTCTCTCCAAGTGATAGAGAAATCTCCAGCAGACTGCTTTCAGACTTCATCTGCACCATCAGCTCTTTCTGGGTCTCCAGCCAGCCCACGCGGCAGACTTTGAACTTGCCAGCCTCCATAATTGCATGAGCCAGTTCCTTATAATAAATCTCCTTCTATATACAGGCACATCCTATTGGTTCTGTTTCTCTGGAGAACCCTTACTGACACAGCCCCCAAGGACTGAGCATCTGCCATGTACTCACCCCATGGCAATCGCTGGGACATAGTACTCCCCAAGAAGTATGCAACCTCACTGGAAAGACAAACTTGGAGGAAATAATGCAGAGCAACATATGCAAGTGGCAGAGGGTGTGGGCCAGTTGCCGGTGCTGTAGCTCAGAAGAGGATTCAGAAGAAACTTCGAGGAGGAGATGGCACTCATGCTAGGCATCTAGGGCAGCTGGAATTTTCCAAGGGGGAGAGAAAAGGAGGGATGGCCTAAAGGTGGTGATGTGGGTGGTTCCTCTCCTCCCCCTGGCTCTCCTGCCTCCGTGAATGCCATCACCATATCCACAGGTGCCTGGGTCACGTGGGCCTTGTCCTTGTCTCCACCCAAGCACTCCAGCCTCCACTCCGTTCTCCCGCAGTCAATCATCTATCTTAAGACACTAAATCCTGAGGAACGTTCCCCTGTTGTCCGGCCCCACAGCTGCCTTTCCAGTCCAGGCTGCCATTTTTGCTCCCTCGGACCACTGGTATACCCCTTATATATTCACCCTTTCTTTAGTCTTGCGCCTTTAACTCTTTGCTCCCCACAAAGCAGAGTGATCCCTCAAAAGTGAACATTGGATCGTGCCTCTCTTTAAACTCTTCAGTAGCTCTTCATTTCCTATAGAATAAAATGCAAATTTAGTTTAGCTCCACCATGCTTGTTCTAGCCATTCCTACGTCTCCATCCCCATAGCTTGCTGCTCACCCTCTTTTACCTACTAAAAGCTCTCGGGTCCTGAGAAATGCCATCTTTCCCACCTCTAGGCCTTTGCACATGCTACACCCTCCACCCAGAACTCTTTTCCTCTTTCTTCAGCTACTTGCCACTTTCTTTGGGTCTCAGTTCTTCTATTTTCCAGGAGAAAACCCCTCCTAAGTTCTGTAGATTTGTTTGGGTGTTTCCCCAGCTACACCCTCTCCTCCCTCTCTCCAAGCACTTACCATGAGTGCCAATTGATAAATATTCTATCTTCCCAACTGGACTTTAAGCTTGAGAGACTGTGTCCAACTCCCAACCCCAGAAATCCCCCCCAAATGCAAAAGTACACATGATAGAAACTCAGATGTTTTAAGTATGCTAAGTCTGTCCTGTGCCCCCCAAAATACAACAATAACAAAACAAGCCTGCCCTCACAGAGCTCACACGCTGAAGATAACAAACAAATGAATAATGTATAAATGCAGTTAGAGTGGCAAATAGGGCCATAAAGGAAAGAACTAGAAGGTTGTCTTAGACC
Source organism: Ursus maritimus (assembly GCF_017311325.1). Lineage (NCBI taxonomy): Eukaryota > Metazoa > Chordata > Mammalia > Carnivora > Ursidae > Ursus > Ursus maritimus. The sequence goes on along the minus strand of NW_024423343.1, from coordinate 19,478,393 downwards.
ATACTGGAGGAGCTAGAGCTGGAACGCCTACTTTAGACACCAAGTGGTAGGGAAGGTCACTCTGAGAAGCTGACCTTGAGCAGGGATCTGAAGAATGCAAAATAGACAGTCATGCAAAGACCGGGGAAGTGAGATCTCAAGGCAGAAGAAAGCTGGGTATATTCTAGGAATGTCAGAAGGTTAAGATGGCAGCAGAGAGGAAAAAGAACATATTCTTCATGCTAAAGCCCACTGCACCGAGGCTTAGACCACAGTCCCTTTATCGCCTGTGGAATGAGTCACTCAAAGAGATGGTTTAGTTGCCTTCAGTGGGAAAGGCCCTGGGTAACAGAGGAGCCCCATGCAGCATTGCCTTTTCTACAAAACATCTCAAAGCCCTAAGGCCACGCCTTACAAGCTCAAATTCCAGTGCAGTGAGGTGATCCTGGTCTTATTTAAAATGTTCCATACGCTTAAATTAGTTAACAACTAGCAAAGGAACAGGAATGAGATTGTTAGTGGTCCATTTTTTCCTGGATTGGAAAAGGTGAAGGACAGGACTTCTGATGTCCTTCCAACCATCACATCAGGATGTGTCTCTTTGAGAAGATGGGCTCTGAAGGTATCCCTGGGATGAGTAGAACTCTTTCTAAGGATTAAGAGTAGGGGCTTCCCAGGGGGTGCCTGGGTGGCACAGCGGTTAAGTGTCTGCCTTCGGCTCAGGGCGTGGTCCCGGCGTTCTGGGATCGAGCCCCACATCAGGCTCCTCTGCTATGAGGCTGCTTCTTCCTCTCCCACTCCCCCTGCTTGTGTTCCCTCTCTCGCTGGCTGTCTCTATCTCTGTCGAATAAATAAATAAAATCTTTAAAAAAAACAAAAGAGTAGGGGCTTCCCTTATGGTCATGGCATCCCCAGCCACACCCACTTTATTCCAAGGTTACCTGTGCAACTAGATCTGGAATGTGCCCTGTCATCTGCTCCTGGTTTGGTTCCACCCTTTCCCTGCCCCAGAACAATACCCGTGATTGACTGTGAGTAACTGTGGATAACAGCAAGGACACTGGAGCCAAGGACTATTTACATGTCCTTCTGAACAACCTGTTCTCTTATCCCACCATCAGAATCAGAGCTCCCTCCCTCCATTCGTCTCCTCCTCCAGCCCTCAGAGATGGTCCACATTCCTAGCTTAGGCAACGCATTCTTGCTGCCCTGACACATACCACCAGCATGGGCCAGGCAGGCTGTTGAGAGAGCCAAGCTACCCACCCAACACTTGGCTTTGGCCAAGGGCATCAAGCCAGGCCATGGCATCATAGCAGCTAAGGTCCCTTGATAAGCCACATCAGCTCAACTCTTAAATTGTTCATGGCATTGCTGATGGAGTCGATGAGGGTTACATCAGACTGTATCCCTCCAAAGCCCAGATTGAATGATTTTTAATTAGGACAAGTCTGGCAGTTAACTCTCCCCTTACTGTGGAGACAGCTGCTAGATCCAAATCTGGGGTGGGTTTCAGTAGGGTTTTGTTAATAGGGTGCTCCATAATATAATAGGAACTGCGAAAACTCTTAGATTCAAATCCACAACTGGGAAACCACCACTGATTCTGGATTATTTTGAACCAACGTCCAATATCAATGCTTTCCATGAATAAGTTTCATTCATTCATTCAGAAATTGTATTTAGCGGCTCCTGCATGTCATGAGCTGTGCTAACTGTGCGGGTCAATGAGAAAGAAGACATGGTCCCGTCCTTCAGAGATATCCACAAAGGGTAATGTATGTATTTATTTATGTATGTATTTTTCTTTATATAAAGGTAAATATGTTTATTTCTCTTGAGATGGTAGCTGAAATACGTCTACGTGAAACTTCCAAAGTCAAAAACTACCAAAAATGTCATCGTGAACTATAATGAGCACTCCATCTACAGGGACAGTGATGCTGTTGCCAGCCACCCACCCTCGGATTGCTGAATCGTGCTAAATCAGGCTAATGCCTTTTCTCTTCCACAAGACCTCATGTGTCATAGGCAGTTAATAGTGGACCAATAGAATGAAAGAGAGCGGCAGTCTTTACAGTAAAAAGGATATTACTTTTTTGTTGTGATTACTAACTGTGACATTAATATTAATAACTACGTTTGAATGCTTACGTAGTATGGGCAAGGTCTAAGTGCGCTCTGTGAATATCATTGAATCCTAACAACCCCAAGAGGTAAACACTAGCATTCCCCTATTTTCACCTGGACTTTGCAGAGGCAGCAATGGAAGCTGAGATTGACTTGTGTACACGATTCCCTGAAAGGATTTCCAGGGGCCCCAGCTGAGAACTGCTGACCTGGTTCAAGCTTCTCGCTTTATGAAGCCCATTCATTCAGGCTTTCTTGCTGCCAGGCAGTGGCCACATCACTTTTCCTAGTGGTGGCCACAAACCCACAGGCCCCAAATTGTGAGGTTATTTAGTCATTCAATGAATGCCTATTCTAAATTCCCATGGGATGAGAATACAGTGATAAAACAAACACAGGCTCTTCCCTCAGGAGGCTTTCAATCTGGAAAAGTAGATAAAAGATGAAGAGAAATAAGGTAGAAAACGAGGAGCAGGCCCTGAACCCACTGGACTGCCCGACACTGGTCTAGGATCCAGTATGAGCCTGGCCCTTCAGCTTCCCCCCAACTCAAGCTCCCACAACTGGACCCTTGGGCTCCAGGCTCTTAGTATGGCTCACACCTTGCAACTGTGCCCTCCTATGGCCCAGAGCCCTATGACCAACCTCACTCCACCAGCACCCATGTCATCAACATCATGGGCAAGAAAATGCCAAAAATTTACTTTGTGTCTCTTAGTGAAACTAAACACATAGAGAAAACACCCAAAGAAGGTCATTGGACAGACTGTCCACTGGCTTCAGGAATTAGAAATGAGAAGACACCCACAGCTACCGAGATTGGGCCCTTTACTTATATCGTGGCAGGAGAGGCCACTTGACCAGCATCCTTCTCTTCATTAGGAAGTGTCCATGAACTACGGCCTGGACTCCTCATTGGTATCATTGTGGTCCATGAACCTGAGGGCCTCCTGGTCATTGTCACTGTCACCTTGTTAATGACAGAAAAACGGATGGCCCAGAAGAACTTCCTGGTGAAGAACGTGGACGCAGTGGAGACCCTCATTCCACTTCTATCATTTGCTCTGACAAAACTGACTCTGAGACTCACCACGGGACCCACGTGCAGTTTGACAATCAGACCTGCGTGGCCAACACACATGAGGAACCGACAAACCAGCTCTCTGCCTGAAGCTCTGGAATCGGGGCCTCCTTATTCAAGATAATAACACCGGATAAGCAAGTTGGGTTCACACAAGGGTCAGAAAAAGTTCCCATTATCAAGAAAGTTGTGCTTGGAGATGCCTCAGAAATTGACCTCGGAAATTCTCAGAGGTCACTGAGGCTGCTATGGTGGAAATTAGGAAATAAAACTGCAAAACGTCTGAAATCTCTTTTGAGGGATGGCTCCAGCGCTAAACGCTCCCTCGTGATGATGAGACCCTCTCCCTGAGAAGGTCTTAGCACAGCACCATCATTATCAACGTCCCAGATTCGCCTCCGGACAAAGGCAAAGCTGAGGCCTTCCTCACCGTGTGCATGGAGCTAGATGGCCTCGGGGAGACACATTCTTGGCTTCTACCCCCTCTACCTGCCAGCACACAAGTTCTCAGAAACCTACTCAGTTGACAGATACCATGACCTTTTCCACCTCTAATTTCTGCTTCATGAGCTCTGGTCAACAAAAAATCCAACCCCTTCGGTCCACTGTGCCTGATGCACTCACCAAACTCCACAGTGCTGGGATCGAGATCATTCTGATTACAGGCAACTGTCATTCCTAGTCAAAGCACTGCCCAGAGCGTGGACAGACTATTTCAGCCCACAGTGGGATGGTAGAAGACATTGAAAAACACCTCACCGCAGACAGGGAACAAGTTGGGGAACAGCCTCCTAAAGCCACTGTAGTGGCCAGTACTGAGCAGGACGTAAGTCACGGGCACCTGCATGAGCTCTTAACCAACCACTCAGCGATCGTCTTCGCAAACGCTGATCGTTGCGGTAGGCTGTGAGAGACAGGACGCAGGGCTTTCCGTGACCAAGGAGGCTGTGAGTGATTTTCCAGGCTAAAGAAGACAGATGTGGGGACTGTCATGGAGGTAGCAGGTTCCGAGGCAGCCAAAAGGCAGGCCACGCAGTCCTACTGAATGACGATGACATCTCTGCACCTACAGTCACAGAGTGGAGGAAGGCCGCCTCATCTTTGATAACCAATGGATCATGGCTTACACTCTGGCCTCGAACAGTGCTGAGCTTTGCCCCCTTTTTTTATTTAAATTTAATTAATTAACATATAGTGTATTATCAGTTTCAGGGGTAGAGTTTAGTGATTCATCAGCTGCATATAACACCCAGTGCTCATAAAAGTGCCCTCCCCAGCGTCCGTCACCCAGTTACCCCATCCTCCACCCCCGTCCCCCCCAGCAACCCTCAGTTTGTTTCCTATGATTAAGGGTCTCTTATTGTTTGTCTCCCTCTCCGGTTTCAGCTGCCCCTTTTTGATTTACATTACTGTTGAGCGCGCCCTGCCATTGGCATCATTTCCATCTTACCCATCAATTTGGACCCAGACATAATTCCCTCATTGCTTTATTTATGAGAAAGCTGAACATGATATTATGAACCAGAAGCCTCGCCATAGGAAGATGGACAGTCTGGTGAACAAGCCACCTGCCACATACTGCTGTCCACACATTGGACTCCAAGAAGCCTTGGGAGCTTTTGTTGCTCATGTCACTATGTATGCAGGGGGAGATGCCGACCCAGTACTCTCATTGACTCTGGGACAATGGGAAAGGACGGCATGAATGCCTGGGAAGGCAGCTATGGACAGGAATGGGAGAGGTATCCGAGGAAAGACCTAGAATGGACAGGCTCTCATTGGCATTATTAAGGTCCAGCACATTGTGCTGGTAGATCCAGAGCAATTCCATCTTCTAGCAAGATCTTTCCAGAAATAAAGCCTATCAGGTCAGGGATTGCCTCGTGCTGTATCATAGCATTAATCCTTTCCTATGGCCTTAACGGTACCACAGCCCTGCATTTCACTGTGTTCCTGGCACAGGATTGGTCTGTGGCTATGCCACTTGCCGTTCTTCTTTGGATGTATAATCACGTGTGAAAACTTTTCATCAGATTTTACCGTGGAAGCTGTTAGGATAATATGTCACTGAGACCGTCCTTTTCCCCATGTCTCCCAACTCCACATTGGCGATATCTTCAGATCTCTTGTGCAATGATCACATCATCAAAATTCACACTAGAGAATAACAAAAACTACATGAAAGGCGTGCAATCGATGTTTTGAACTTTACAGCTGAGATCTGACTGTTCATGCATATGATTTTCATCTCCCCCTTTGTCTCCTGTTTGCAAATATGAGAATTTCAAGGTAATGCTGTAGGGAAGAAAAGCATGTTTGTATACATCAGGGTTCCATGACATTAAACAGTCTTGTATAACCCAGCTAAGGGCTGGGCTCTCCCTGCTCTTCAGCTCTACAGAGGATTCCCCAAATGTCTATTCTGCATCCTGTTGAAGATCCAATGCCCTCCCCAATACTTCCGTCAATTTCTGGGGAAACTTTGTTCAAAAACTCAGCTCCAGGTTTGTAGGAAATGGAGGTGGCAGGGTCCCATCATAAGAACACGGGCATCTACCTTCATTACTCACAGACATTTTCGGCATGCTTTCCCTGCACGTCACCCCTCACCCCCACCCCTCGCTGGCTTACTAGGCCATTTTTGTATTAGCTACTCCCATCTCACCTCTTCTCCTCTCTCCCAGATTGCCCTTGACCCCTACCACTAAAACACCAATTTGGCTTCCTCCAACTCGTGCTCTAAAACTGAGCTCCAAGTGCACTTTGCATGTCCTAGCTCAAGGGGCTCAACTGAACAAAAGGGTCTTTCATTTACCAGGAAGCCATTATAGTTTGAAAGAATAATATCCATTTCTTGTAAAACATGTGCAAAGCACTTTCCAGCACTGACATTTTGCCAATCCTGTTTCACGCTTTTGACTTAGGTTTATTCATGTGTAGAGCGCACACCTATGTTGACAGGCCCAGAGAGAGCTCATTTTAAAGTAAAAGACATTTTCTAAAACAAATAAAGATAGAAAGTATTAAGTGACATAAGAAAGATCTCGGGATCAGGCTATCAGTAACTGACCTCTGACATCCCTTCTTAATTCTAATTTTCCATGTTCCAGGTCATGTACCATGATGCCTAGTTAGGGAATAGAGGAGGTTTCAAGGAGCAGGTGCGTCTGGGCCAGACCTAAAGAAGAGACAGTGTCAAGCTAAGGGAGCCAGTGTTTAGAGAAAAATTTGACTGATTCCATTTTCCTTTGAATCAGTCAGAAGACTTTACCAAAAAACCAATATTGGGTCTTTGATCTTTCTGGGACATTCTCAATTATCTCTTAGGTTTTATTACTTGCAAAATGAGAAGATACCACTGTCTCTCTTTCCATATTTACTTCCTTTAAGCAAAATTTCTTGGGGGTCTTCTATGTTTTGGGCTGTGCGCCAGGCACCGGAAATACAAAGACACAGCCCCCAGAAGAAGGAGTTCAAGTCAAATGGGAGAATAGAAAGGCAACAAGTGTAGCTCAGGCTCAGACCTTCTGTCCCTGCATCCCTGACAGCCTCTGCCTGTCCCACTCAAATTGAGGCACAATACCCAGCCCCCCTCCCGAGTTCATTCCCACCAGCCATTTTGATGATTTTAATAACTTACAAAAAACCTTCAAAGGGAGTCAGGATCACTTCCTTGCCTTCGTTCCCATGGTCTCTTCCATCCCCTGGCTGCCCCCTTACCTCTTTCTCCTCTATTTTGTCCTCACTCACCTCCCAGCAACAACGCTAATTTCCCTCTTTGCCCTATGCACGCAGTTCCAAAGGCGTCTTTTGCTACTTGGTGTCACCCTCCACCCATAGTGACTCAAAATATTTCTTCTGACTAAATACAGGCCCTCCTCAAAAAAGAGCTCCGGAGAAAGAGGGAAGGGGGGGGTCTCCATCTACGCTCAGAAAAAGTAGCTGTGCTCAGAATAGGGTGGGTCTTGTCCAGTACAAGGCAGAAGAGGCAGCCTATGTGGGAAAGGCTAAAGGGAATTCTGGTTGATAAAATGTTATTTCTAATTCTCAGGAAGACTGTTCCAGAAATGAAGGGAGTTGGCCCATGGACTCGCCAATGTTTGGGTTATGTTTCAACCTTGCTTGAACACCAGAAATGCACAAAGTGCCAACTCCCATGTGCTTTGAGGAGGGCTGGGCACATTATGCTTCTCTGGTTTTGTTTTTGGGTCCTTTCCCCATGTGTCTGCGGTGTTTCTTCCATTAAAACCAGGACTTTTCCTCCCTCTGGGCTTCCACACAAACTCTGGCCCAAGCCAATACTCCCAAGGGATGCTAAATCCACTTTTGGAGCCAAAAAATAGGAATAATTTATTCAAAAACATGCCAATAACTCTACAGAGAACTTTTACAGGCGGTATCATTTCTCTCCAGATTTCCGGACAGGAAGGAGTTATTTTGCTCACTTATGACATGGCAATGACAGGTTATTCTCCAGACATTTCTGTGATGGAAGGAAAGGCAAGTCCAGAACATGAGGTAGGGCGGGGGAGCCCCTATTCTCCCCGCAGCCTGGTGTGGAAGTCTCTGCTTGTTCACCTCTGAGTTATCTCTCCCTCTTTTTTCCAGGTCCTTCTGATGTGCAGGGGCCCCATCTCAAATCAGTATTCCAGATGCAGTTTCCCAGCAGACATGGCATTCTTGCTAAGGCAGCCTGGAAGGAAAATTTCAGAAAGGCATGATCACTGTCCTCAAATAGCTGAAGGCCTGTCACATAGAAGAGGCATTAGATTTACCCAGCTCGGTGACAGAGAATGGGCACAATAGGCAGAAGCTGCTAGAAGGCGAACACATCTTCATTATGGAAAAGAGGGCTTTAGACCAACACTAGAATTGAGCTATTTCAGACATCTGAAGTTAGGTACTCCCCCCAGATTCCCCAACCCTCAATTTATTTACAGCCCTGATTTGCATAGGGTGTGAGGATGTCCTGGGGAAAGAACTTGAACTTGAACCATGGCCAAAATGGGGGCTCAGACATAGAGACATGGTGAATTTGGGGTGTGTGAGTAGGACATGACAAGAGAAGCCAAATTTCAAGGGGAGAAGCCAAGCAGGATCTGTGAGCAGTGGGGAGTCTGGGGGAGAAAAACATCAGAGTGTGGGTTCTGGACTTCAAGGATGAGAGTGGGGGCTCCGGGAAAAGTAAGGCGGCGGCCCTGCTTTAGTCGTCCCCAGCCCCAAGGGCTATGGTGACATGTGCATTGAGAGGAAAGGGTCTTTTATAAGCATAAAAAGAGCCATGATATCTAAGGATCCAAGTAATTTTTCAGAGGGATCCACAAAGAAGTAGACCACCAAGACAAGGAAACCATTTCTGTCCTGGCAGAGAGAGAACTGCCAGGTCGCTTGGAACAGTAAGGGGAACAGTACCCTGGGGAAAAGCCTGGAAAGGCCTTGACACAAGCTACAGACCAAGTGCAGCTTCAGAGACAGAAACTGGGACAGAGGCTGGGACAGAGCTGCAGGAACATCAGAATTATTGGCCCAGAGAGAATAATGACCCAGGTCCCTGAGGCAGCTGGAAGGATTCAGACGCCCACGTGAGGCAGCCCTCGTAGACCTCCAGAGGCAGGAGGGGTCCGCCCATGACCACGATTACACGAGGACCGAAACTTTGCAGCTCCACAGATGGAGACCATCCAACTATCGAATTTTGTGTCTGCGTCTTTTCTTTCAATTCAATTTAGTTAACATATAGTGTATTATTAATTTCAGGGGTAGAGTTTAGTGATTCATCAGTGCATAGAACAGCCCGTGCTCATTATATCAAGTGCCCTCCTTAATGTCCATCACCCAACAACCCCTTTCCCCCACCTCCCTCCCCTCCAGCAACCCTCAGTTCGTTCCCTTGTGTTAAGAGTCTCTTATGGTTTGTCTCCCTCTCTGTTTTCATCTTATTTTATTTTTCCTTCCCTTTCCCTATGTTCTTCTGTTTTGTTTCTTAAATTCCATATAGGAGTGAAATCATATGGTATTCATCTTTCTCTGACTAATTTCGCTTAACAAAATACCCTCTACATCCATCCGTGTCACTGCAAATGGCAAGATTTCATTCTTTTTAATGGCTGAGTAATATTCCACTGTGTATATAAACACCACATCTTCTTTATCCACTCATCGGTCAATGGACTTCTGTGATTTTTGCATCTTTTCTATATTTTTCTAAGGTCAGAGTTATATACGTATATATATAATTTGCTTACAGTAAAGTCTACCCTTTTAAGTATGCAATTTAATAAATTTTCACAAGCGTATACATTGCAAAATCACTCCCACAATCAAGATGCAGAATATTTCCATCCCCCCAAAATGTGCCCTCATGCCTGTTTATAGTCAGTACCTTTTTATAGTCATGCCCCAGCCTCTAGCAACCACCAACCTGTTTTGTTCTTTTTTTGTTGTTTTGTTTTGTTCTTGACCCCTGACCAACAAGGGGATTAAGGTCACTGACACCCCCCCCACAGTCAAAAATCCATGTATATCTTGGCCCAAAATGTAGTCACTAGTAGCCTACTGTTGACTGGGAGCCTTACCAATAACACAAACAGTTGATTAGCAAGTATTTTGTATGTTGTACGTATTACACACTGCATTCTTACAATAAAGTAATTTAGAGAAAAAATGGTATTAAGAAAACCATTAGAGGGGTGCCTAGGTGGCTCAGTCAGTTAACCAACCAACTCTTGATTCCGGCTCAGGTTATGATCTCAAGGTCATGGGGTCGAGGCCCGCATTGGGTTCCATCCTGGGTGTGGAGGCTCCTTAAGATTCTTTCTCTCTCCCTCTCCCGCTCTCTCTCTCTTGCTCTCAAAAAGAAAAGAAAGGGAAAGGAAAGGAAAGGGAAGGGAAGAAAAGAAAAGAAAAGAAAAGAAAAGAAAAGAAAAGAAAAGAAAAGAAAGAAAAGAAAAGAAAATCTTGGGGTGCTTGGGTGACTCAGTCAGTTAAGCATCTGCCTTTGGCTCAGGTCATGATCCCAGGAACCTGGGATCAAGCCCCACATCGGGCTCCCTGCTCACCGGGGAGCCTGCTTCCCCTTCTCCCTCTGCCGCTCCCCCTGCTCATGCTCTCTCGCTCTCTCTCTGTCAAATAAATAATAAAATAAAGTCTTTTTCAGAAAAAGGAAAAGAAAATTATAAGAAAGAAAAAAAAGACATTGACACTACCATACTGTATTTACTGGAAAAAATCCTCGTTTAAGTGGACCCATTCAAATACACTATTTGTTGCCTCTTCCAGAATGTCATATAAGAGGAATCGTAACCTTATGCAGCCTTTTGAGTCCGGTTTCCATAGATAAGGCATTGAAATTGATCCATGATCCTTGACGTTGCTCATATCAGCCATGGGTCCCGTTTTCCTGCTAGTAGTGCTCTAGGTATGGGTACACCACTGCCAGTTGATGAATTATTGATGATGTTTGGGTTGTTTCCAGTTTTGGGTGGTTATGAATGAAGCATTTGCATCCAGCTTTTAGTGTGGACGTTTGTTGTCATTGGGTAAATAGTGAAGAGTGGGATCGCTGGACCCAACAGTAACTACGTTTAACTTCAGAAGAAAGGGCCAAACTGCTTTCCAAAGTGGACCCTTTGGCCTCCCCACTGTGTCTGACTCTTATTAGGGGACCCCGTTTGCTCTCATCGGACCTCAGGCCGAGCATACTGACCTTCTACTCCTACTGATTCAATATGCAGGAAGTCAGACGTGTGCCGAAGAAGTAGAAGAAGCAGAAATTGCAGCTTCTGGGAAAGGGAGTTTCGTGCCCCTGTGGGTATCCTGGCAGCGGCTAGTTACCCACTTGTCAGGGACGCGGCGGAGGGCTAGAAGACCTCACCTTCCAGCACCCTCCCCACTCTGTGTTCTCTGAGACCGTGAAATGAACGTCGCCCTGTCCAGCCTTCTGAGACATCACCCACCCGCATTACTTACCCCTTGGCTCACAAACATGCATCTTGACGCTTGACATCTTTATCAGTTTGACTGATGTGTTTCCCCAAGCTGATCTCTTTCATGCCATCAATTGGCTCTCTTGGCAGTTTTTGCAAAAGAGGTAATAAATTAATGGACCACCCACATTCTGTTTCAGGTTCATCGGCTGACCTGTTTGAGACAGTAGATATCTCACTCAGCCTCTGCATGCTTTCGTTTCCCCATCCGTGGCTGACAGCACCCAGCGCTGAGAATTCTGTAGAATAGGAAGGGCTGAGAAATGATGCTGGTATTTATGACTAGAAAGACTGCTTTTATTCTGCCCTCTTTGCTGTGAGTTCTAGAGACTGACAGGCCTGAATCTGGATTCTGACTCTGTGACTAGCTGTGTGATCCCGAGCCAGTCACTTCACCTCTCTGAATCTTGATACAATGGACATACTCTGCACACGGTTAGCTAACGTAGGTAAAGAACCTTGCATCGTGTCTGGTAGAGTCACCCTCTGGGGAACATGCTTCTTATTTTTACTGTCGTTGAAACTACTCTCTCGATCACCACCACTTAAGGGGACTGTATGGTGACTAACATAATACAATAAAAAAATATTACTATTAAAAAAGGGGGGGGACTGTGGTCATCTCCAGTTAGTGCAATCGGAAATCCGGGGCTGGGAAGTAGTGCTAGATACAGAGCGGAATGCGGGGATGGAGGGAAGGGCTGGATGGGAGGTGACCAAGGTGACTCAGGAGAAGTGACCCATCAGCAAGCATCGAGGAGCTGCCTTCTCGTGGTGAAGCTGGCCCCCAGTTTCTGGATTTGGAACCATTTTCTATCACTGTCTCTGAGCTCCTGGCTCGGGACATCTTTCTGATTAATGGATTTGCATTTCTGTGTCTCCCAAGGCTCTTCAACTCCTCCCAACCATATTGGGCCTACAGGAGCAGAATTACCACAAATTATTTGGGAGGACCCCTGGACCACATGTGTTGAGCAGAAGGGTGGCCAAGCAGTTCCGAAATGCTTTTCTTTGATAACCAAGGTAGTGGGTGGACCTGATTAGACTTTGCCAGAGAAATCAGAAACTTGTAATACTGTGAGCTTTGTTTTTAAAGCGATTTCCCTAGACCAGGCCATTGTCATCTCCAAGAACATGGGAATAATGAAGGGAATATTCCCTTCACCTTAAGAAATGTCTGTAAATGCTTCTCGAGACCAACACAACAGACTTCTCACCTCCCATCTCCACCCAGGTTCCTCCCGTGTGTGTCATCCCTCATCTCGACCACCCCACTTCTCCCTGCTTGGGGAGACAAATTAATTCCTTCCCTCTCCCGGCGACATAGTAAACCAGGACAATGGGTTCCAGCCGAGAACTGTGCAGTGAAGGAGCCAAGATCTGGGGGAGCAGTGGCCATCTCTGCTCCCAGTCCCGACCTGTTCTGGGTCTAGGGGAGGGTGGGAGAACGGGCGACTCTGCAAAGCTCCATGGGCAGAGAACACTTGACTCGGAGGGAGAGCATATCATGTGGATCCCAGCATTTGTGAGTCATGCAAATCTGGGCAAGTGACGACTTCTCCTAGACACCGTATTCAGACTCTGAGCCTATAAAACGAGGGTAACAACACAGCACTTGCAAGCTTATTTTTGGGGATTAGAGATTACACATATAATGCAACTTGCACAGAGTAAGCACTTACCAAACCATAGCTACTCTCGTTATTGTTGTCTTTCTTCTTGCTGTAAGGATTAAATAAGACAGTCCAGTTGAAATTCTAGCACCGATTCTCAGCAGATCCTCTGATGTACGACGGGGAAGGAGGGGAAGGACTGGGTTCATGAGCATGGGCCCTCCTGGCTCCACGACTTGTAGCCTGAGTAGGGGACAAACAGGTTCTTTGCTTTTCATCAGCCCCCACCTTGGAGGGAAACCTCAGAGCGATGGAGGAGCTGGAACTGAAATTGTTCCAATGTCACTTTTCAGCTACTTAACTTTTGAAACATCTTCTTAAGGGGGTACTTAATGCAGGTGGCTGACTTTTCTAAATCATTATCAATTTGGGGTTCTAGACATCATTTCTCTGGGCTCTCCGAATGCTCCCTCACCCTCCCACGCCCATGCCAAACCATGGAAAATCCAGAGTTGGCCTTGGACAGCGTGTTCTGCCTCCCTGTCCAGCTCGCAGGTGATACCTGTTATGGGGACAAACAGAGGGGTCTGGTTTCCAAGGCTGTCAATCTGGAAGCCAATCCACTTGCTAAAAAGATTGGAAACAGCGTTTCAGCAGCTTAGAGCTAAGCATGAAGGCCTCGGCCCCCAGGGAAGCTCTCACGTTACACAACTTGACAGAAACCATGGCAGCTCAGAGAGACAAGACCCAGATCACTTTGTTCTTGCTGCAGGAATCTGGGTGGGAGACAGAACTGTGGCCGGATCCCGGCCCCAAATACCACCCCAGCCATGCAAGCTGGCTCGGCAAAAATGGACTGCTTCTCCCAAAGCAGCCACCTCCGTTTTCCCCATCTCTCCACTCCGTCTTTATGTCCAGTCACTCCACAATGGTGTGGGGCCAGGACTGCTGGGGCAAGATCTGTTCTACCAACCTGGAAACCCCACACAAGGGCATATCCCTGCTTTCAGCGCGATAGCTCTGCCTGCTCTGGAGAACAGGCCTAATCAAGCCAGAAACCGAAAATGCCCCATCCTAGGCCTTGAGACTTCACCTGCCAAAAACATGTCTTTCTACACTGTCCAGAAGATTCCAGATCTCAGAAAAGAAGTATCTCACAGCTCCAGGCTCTGCGTGCTGACTCATTTCTCATGGACAAGTTAAACCCCTTTTGGGAGACAGAACTAAGCTACAGGTGCCCCAAACCCAGTTCCAAACGCCCTCCAGGAGGGGGGCTCAGACAGAGCCAGGAGGAGTGGAGGCGGGTGGCAGGGCTGGGAAGGCGCCAGAGGACGGGAAATGAGCTTCTGCCCTTCGGTCAGTTTCCAAGAGCAGTTCCTTCCAGCCAGACTGATTGGGACGCACACAGCTGCCTCCCTGGTGGGGCTTCAATGTGTGTTTCCTCTCCAAAATTGCAGCTGGAAAGGACAGTTGTGCAAAAATGAAAACAGGATTACGAATCCCTCTTCAGCTTTTCTTCAGCTCAAACAAAGTAAAAATGCGGTCAACGAAAAACAGGAGAAAATAACATCCTGAGCGAATTAGTACTTTAGCACAAGATTAATTGGTAAAATTGCTTAAGAACTAATTGTCCGTGTTTTGCATCTCTAGAATCCTAGGGAGCTAATCTAGTCTAAAAAGGAGGAAAGATAGGGACTTCGAGATTCTGATGGAAATGTCAGCTGGCCGCTATTTATGTCTGTGTTCATTGTCTCGATTCCATTTAAATTATTGTGATTTCTTTACTAAAGAAGCAATCTCTGTTTGTTGGAGCAAAAAATCACAATTCAGTTAACTAGAAAAGCTGTTTTTAACTCCCCCTTCACTTCTTTCCCTTCCCGTACGATGTACATAATTTCCAGATTTTTTTCTATGCACTTAATAAGGTTTTGTTTTTATAAAAATGGAATTACACGTATTTTGTAATTCCTCACCCTCTCAATTTTATCATATGTTACCTCTAATCCAGGTCACCATTTTTTTTTAAATTTATTTATTTAAGAGAGAGAGAGAGAAAGTGAGGGAGAGAGAGAGAGCACAAGCCGGGGGGAGAGGCAGAGGGAGCAGAGGAAGAAGCAGAGGGAGAAGCAGACTCCCCACTGAGCAGGGAGCCCGATGCGGGGCTCGATCACAGGACCCTGGGATCATGACCTGAGCCAAAGGCAGACGCTTAACTGACTGAGCCACCCAGGCGCCCCAGGTCACCATTTTAAACGGTTCTGTATCATATCTTCATATTCCATAATCTACTCAATAAATTCTTGTTATTGAATATTTACAGTCTTTCCAATTTTTTGTATTATAAACGTTATAATAAGCTCCCCTTCTTGCTACAGCGATGTGAATTTGCCTGGTCGTTTATTTAGAATATATTCCTAGATGTTACATTACCATGTGATATTTTGTTAATTTTTGATACATATGCCAAATTGTCTTCCAGCACGGTTGGGCCCCGTTATATTCCCGTCAAGTCATGAGTGTTCACGCCTGCACACACACTGTCACTATTATGAGTATTGTTATTCTTCTCTTTATCTCTTAGCCATGTCCAAGTTTACAGATAACTGCTTTCATTTGCCTTGATGAGCGTATCATGAGCATTTTGTCTTTGCTTTTGGTTGCATTTGTAAGATAAGATCAACCTCGATCATTGTCTGTTAATAGGAAAAAAGAGAGTAAGAAAGAGACAAGGGAAAGTCCGTTCAAGTAAATGAGCAAGAACAGGTTGTGTCATGGAGAGACCAAAAATCTCCCTGGAAAGGAGGCAGTGGAAGGTGCCTTGGTTCAGACAATTTCCTGGCCTTTGCCAGTTGTCCCCTGGGAACTGTCTCTGTGCCATTCAAAATGGTAGGAGACCCTGTGTCACCACTTCGTTTCATCACAGCCATTTTTTTTTAAAGATTTTATTTATTTATTTGACAGAGAGAGAGACAGCCAGCGAGAGAGGGAACACAAGCAGGGGGAGTGGGAGAGGAAGAAGCAGGCTCATAGCGGAGGAGCCTGATGTGGGGCTCGATCCCATAACGCCGGGATCACGCCCTGAGACGAAGGCAGACGCTTAACGACTGCGCCACCCAGGCGCCGCCATCACAGCCATTTTTAAGTTGATGTTTCTGGTTCAAGCGATGCGTGTACCCAACTTGCAGAGAATGCACAGTGGAGCAGAGCTGCATTTGCCTTGAAAGAAAATAGTGAGGGATTCTCAGAGGGATGGAACTGGGCTCGGTCCTCACCCAGTATGCCCCCCCCAAGCCGTTCTGTTCATTAGCAACCGTGTCAACAACACCGCTGGAACTCCCAACCCCCAAATACCAAAGACTGATTGGGACCCAATGAGAGAAATGATGACGTTAGTGCTTCTCCTACGCTCGGGCCTTCCTTTCTGTTACATTCCACACACATCATCTCTTTAATTCTCGCAACAATTTGAGGTAGACTTCACGGTCTTTCCCACTATGGGGGGAGAGGAGAGAGGGACAAGTTGAAGCACAAACCATGGCGACAGAGCCAGAACTTGAGTCCAGGAGCTCCAATTTCCAGCTCAGGCCCTTTCTACTCCCATCGCCTGGCAGGGCTTGCAGGAAAGCTCTCCACTTCTAGTTCAGTTCGAAGGGAGCCTCAGACAACAGCCCAAAGGTAGCCAAACCTCTTGTCGTTGCACCAGATAAGAAAGAAAACAGTAGTGGGGTGACAATACCCAAAGTCCCTTTCAGGTTCTGGGCACAAGGACAAGGTATCTGTCTCCTAATGGAGTAGACTCCAGTGCTTTCAAAACTGAGAGGTGTTAAGAAATCAACCGCTTTTAGACAAGCTATGTCTAAACGAATGACATCCCGTCTGTTTCTTCCTGGAAAAACTCCTACCAGGCCCATGTGGCTTAGACTGAGTTGCTTAGAAATCATGGGGATCATGCAGGCACACAGGATGTGAACGCGAGACACCAATCATTTGGCTTCCTCCTCGCCATTGCAGCTTTCCTCCAGGAGGCTATCCTGGCCGCCAGATGTTGTTGAGGGTACGAAAGCTGGTGTCTGGGCTTTGCCAGAAGCCTGCCACAACCACAGGGCTCTGTCTGATGGCTCACATCAGAGAAGCTTCTCCTGGGCACCGGGGCTCAGAAGGGGTGTTTCAGGGAGACTGGGTCATCTGGTGCTAAGTGTTTGTCAAGACTGCGTTGAATCTGGTAGGCTGATTTGAGGGCTGCTGTCAGGAACATCAAAGCAATGAAAATTTAAGCAAATAAGCCACTTTAAGATGCTTTCTGAGGTGGGGGAGCTCTCATAAGCAAAAGCCAGTAGAATGCTGTCATCCTTCCCCTTTTAACAACCCCACACTTTGCAGGATTCTCTGCCACTAGCCAAAACTTCTTTCACCTAAATTAGACCTTCTACTGATGGGGCTTCAAAGCACTCCATCTCCCAGCCTCTCCCGCCTTCTTCAATCTCTTTTAAAGGACTCTTAAGCTCCAGCCCGGACTCCCCCAAAGACAAATGCCATATGACTCCATTCTCCAGCCTTCCAGTCCTTTCTCAGACCATCCCACATAGCAGAGTCCTCCAGCGTCCTACTTCCCTGAGGTGCTTGAATCATACCAAATCCCTGACTCTGGGGAGCCTTCTATTGTCCCACACGCCCACACCAGTGGCCATCATCACCATGCACACGGGCTTGCATTCCAGGACAGGCGTTGACCACAAATGCCCCAAAGCGCATGTGTTAATCCACACGTTCACACGTCACATTGCAGGAACACAATTACCTTGTGACTAAAATCAACCTCAGAAAACTTGCTTTCCCTGCGTTCAGTAGATTCTCTCTTCCTCACTCACCAAACTGCCTCATTCCAGCAGAGGCTGAGATCTTCTAGTTGTAAGAACATAGGTCCTCCTTCAATCCCCACAGCAACGAGATGAGTTAGATACCATTAACCCCATTATACAGGGGAATGAAGCGGGGTTCAGAAAGATGGAGTGATTTGCCCAGGTTCACACAGCTGGCTGAGATTCGAACTCAGATCCATTGAAAGTACAAAGCGTGCTCTGACAACAACAGCCTGCCACATGAGGGACTTCCCCCAAGTCACACGTTGCTCAGTGGGGTTAGAAAAATAGAACTAAGAGGAAGATCGAGGCCTGAGGAAGGGAAGAGCAGGGATAAGCGAAGAAGGTAGCCTGTTGTCAAGGCAGACAGATGAACTCTTACACTGTAAGCATTTGACCATGGCAGTTTTTAAGCGGAAAAGCAAAAGTAGGCAGAGGAAGAAAAAAACGTAAGTAGAAAAAAAAAAATCTCTAAAAATCATTATGTCTAGCCTTCTGCCTCCAGAAAAGACTTCCCTTAAGCCACACAGACCGGGTGGAATCATTTCCCAGGAATCTAAGATCCCCAAGCCTGTGCGGTATGAAATCCCAAGCAAATGCCCCTGAGCCCTCCCCAGAAGGTCCCCCTCCCGTGATGCTCCCCATCTTCAGCGGCCCCGGGACAGCCGGGCTGCAGCAATGGCTTGGGGCTCAGCCGAGGGTTGAAACACCAGCTCAGCACTGCTGCTTAATCCTCAGCCCTGGTTCGTGGCTGTGGTTTTGATGAGAAAGCCCAGACCTCCGCACACCGGGTCTGAAGGGCAGGATAAAATTCCACAAAACCTCCCACCCAAGATTGCATTAGGGCTGAGATCCTATGCCTGTGTCCCCCGGGCTGTCCCTGCAGGGGCACAACTGGATCTCTGGGCACAGATTTTCGTGGGACTCCCAGGAGCCTTGACCCTTATGGATGGGAAGCCAGCACTCCCGTTCCCACTGGCCAAGCCAGCACTCTCTTCCCATGTTGGGGTCAACAAGACACCACACTCAAGAGTCGGGAGAACAGGGTTCTGATCCCAGGCTAACGACCAACCGGCTGCAGATCCTTGAACCTCTGACCGGCTCAGCTCCCTCATCTCTGGCAATTCAGCCTCCCTATTCTGCGGGGTTACTGAAGAACAAATGAGAGTAGGGATAGAGAAATCACACCAACTTCAGGTCTTTCCATACTTTCCACTTGGTGGGATACTGAGAGAGAGAGGTGGTGAGATCAACGGATCGCTAGAGGGTAGCAAATGTTCTTCCTCAGATGCCTCTCGAACTCTTTATACATTTAAGATGGTATGTCCTAATCTCTGGTCCAGAGAATAGGGAAGAGAATCCAATCCCAGGAAGAAAGTCTCAGCCTAAAGGAGTGACTAAGGACATGGGCTCTGCAGTCCCAACTCCACCTCTGGTGAGGTGTGTGACCTCAGAGTGGTCATTCAACCTCTCTGGGCCTCAGTTTCCTTCATCTACAAAACAGGAACGTCGAGAATACCTCCTGGTTGACTTGGGCCTCCCATAATGGCGGTTGGTGACGTCATGGAGGAATTCTGACTTTTGGGCTCCATCTGTGCCGCTCTGTCCTTCCAGGCCTCCCTGTCCCATACACCCCAGGTATGACTCATAAGTCAGCCCCTGGACGTTGCCTTGGATGGTTTGCCTCTTACTTTGTCAGATACCCACCTCTTGGGAAAGAGCAGATCTACGGCAGCTGCAGAGCTGGCTTTGCTCCCTCCACACTGCAGGAGCAATACACGGCTGCTGGAGAGATCGAGCAGGAAGAGTGAGACCCCACAAGGAAGGTGCCATGTCCCCTGGCATCTGACAGGGAGCTTCTGAGCGCGGAGCTCCCTTGGGCGCAGTGGCTGACTGTCATCCGAATTGTCCACAGCACTCGTCAGCATGAGGGAGGCCCGCATGTCGTTTGAGCTGCCTTTCCGAAGCCCTGGAAGACAAAGGCGGCATCCACCACCTGGAAACAATCCGTTGAAATGTAAAGAGTTTGGTCAGACTCATAATTCAAATTCACGTTGCGTCTCCACCCCACTGCCCTCCGAGGTTCCATTCTTCAGTTCCAGCAGCTGACTTGTAGTGAGGACATGGCCCAAACACGGAACCTTGAAAGACTGAGTTTCCAAGCCATAGTGGAGATATTGGGTCTAACGCCCTCATTTTCCTGGCGGAGAAGGCAAAGCCCAGAGACTGGAAGTGACTTTGCCAAGATGGTAGAGTTGACCAGAGTCACACAAGACTCTAGGAGAGGAGCAGAGGCACGTCCACACCTCTCACTTGGGAGACAGATACCCCCACAAAGAAGGGGATGGCCCGTTGGGAGGTGTGGGGTGGAGGGTTGAATTTCAGGGGCACCATAGAGGAGTAGAATGAGCACTGTACCAGGGGTTAGAAGACCTGTGTCCCCCACTTGTCTCTGTCTCTTACCAGGTGAGCCCCCTTGCCCTGTCACTCCACCTCTCTTTGGCACTCAGTTCCCTTTTATAAAATGGAGCCCCCTACCCACCTCTCAGAACTGCTGTGAGAAGTAGACGAGAAATGTGTCTTGAAAACCATAAGGGTCTGTATGTGCACAACCAAATTCTGCTGGTCTACACAGCCATCTTTGGGATTTGGGTCAAGGGTAGGGGAACAGGCAGAGAGAAGGGTGAGGCATGCTCTCTGAGCAGATCCACAACCAGGGGCTCTCTCAGCAAAGGGGTCCCGGAGCACAAGGCTAAATCCATGTCATTCGAGCTGGGCTCAGGCTGCGTGTGTCTAAGCAGCTTTGGTTTGAAAAGATTAGGAGGCCGGTGGAGCAGAAAGAAAATGTGATGAGGCAGCAGAGTCCTGCCCGCAGTACCACACTGCCCTCTTCAGGTCAGTGGGGAGAAGGCACCTCGGCGGGGCCAGGTGGGGCGAAGTTGGAACGCCTGGGGTCACGGGATCTGTTCCCCTGCCTGGGAGCCCCGCAAGCCCTCCGCAAGTCGAACCAGGGTCCGGAGGACCACCCTCACCCCCAGCAAATCTGTTCTGCCTAGCCCGAATCTTCCTCCTGTCCTAACGCTCACCACTCTCCAGCCTGCCTTCTGAGGAACCTGCAGGCAGCCTTAGCATTTCTCTCTGGATTTAGACCATTCTGGAAACAGAGCAGCAGCCCCAGCTCCTGCCCTGCTCACTGTAACCTCTTTGCCCCAGAATAAGGTGGTCTTTCCATACTCTGGACATATTCCAGTCCTTGGGGAAAACCCCCTGAGCAGACGGAATCGTGACCTGCTTAAAGAAAGGAACAAGCCAGGGCCCCGCAGGTTTCGAGAATGAACCAGAAGAAATTCTATGACTCAAGAACCTCCAGCACAGAACCTACCACTGCTCCGAGATGTGGGGGGAGACATCCAGGGCCCAGAGCCTGCCCCATGGCCCCATGAGAGTGTCTTCAATAGCCCTGGCTGTGCCAGACCTTCCCCCACCCCCACCCCCACCCCATTCTCTGTCCTTTCTCTGCTGGTGTCGCTGGGAGCCTGGCCCTCTGCAGCTGGCCGACCAGCCTCCCGGCGTGGGCTCGGGCCACGCTCCTGTGTGCCCCTGTGCAGACCCGGGGAGCCGCTGCAGCCGGCCATGTGAGTCACACCCACGGACGCCCAAACCAGCTTCTCCATTCTTCCTCTCCAGGCCATCACAAAAGGCACAGTCTCGGCCTTTTGGGCTGCAAACCCTTCAGGACAGAGCTGCATTGTTCCCAGGGTCAGGAGGGGCTAGAGGCTGAAGGGAATTAAGAAGACAGGGAGCCCAGGCTCAGGGTGGTTTTCCAGGCAGCAGATGCCCTCGTGCAGGCCAAGCCCACTTCCTGTCCTGGCTCCGATCCTGGGGCTCAAGTTTACATCTCCTCCTTAGGAACTGATGTCGGGTTGGGTGGTTGGCTTTTCTTATTTTCCACTCTCTGCACGTGTGCATTTCTTTGAAAAATATGCCTGTGCTGTTTCTTTTGCCCTGTCCGACACACATCCTTTTTTAGAGACCATAACATAAATTTGGAGCCCGGCAACCTTTGTCTTTGGGGGCATGCTTCATCTTTTCTCTTCTGCTCCCTGCCTCCAACCAAATAGGGCCCCAGCAGGTGGATTGGGGCTTTCAGGGATCGGGGAAACGAGTCCAATTCTTCTGATTCTCAGATTATGAAACTCTTCGATTCTGGGTTGTTAAAAATAAGTTCCTAGTAAACAAATACTTGGAAATGGAAGGGCTTTTGGAGGCCACGTGGTCCCAGCCTAATCACCAGGGAGGTCGTCCTTCCTCCAGAGCAGGCCTATGGCAGGCTAGTCGGTCTGCCCCACTTCTAAGCAGCTCCAACTCATTAGAAAGTGTTTTTGACCATCAAGCCAAAAAATCTGCCCCCACCCACCCACCCTCTGCCCCGTGGTAGACTGGGAAAATGACCACCATTCCCCATCCTTCTTATTCCCACACTGTTGCATGTGACTTTGCAGGACAGATCCTGTGACTTCGCTTTGACCAACAGAATACAGCAAAGGTGTTATCATGCTATTTGGGTCTAGGCTTCAAGGGTCTTGCATATTTCCACTCTTCTGGAACCCTGTCACTGCCATGAGAACAAGATCAGGGTAGCCCGGGGGAGGATGAACAAACGCACGCTGGAAAGCTGAGTCAGGCCAGCTTGAACAACCCTAGACCAGCCAGGCCACAGCCGGCCTGCCAGCCGACCGCCATTGCACCAGTGAGCCCCGGCTGAGATCCATCCCGCTGGCCCCACCAGCAGAACTGCCCTGCTGAGCCCAGCCCACACTGCACGCCCTCAGAATTAGGAGCTGAAGAAATGGTTGTGGCTCTGTTTTACTTGTGGAAAATGTAAACTGATGCACCCCCATGATAACCCTCTGGGGCCATACCGAATAATTCTGATTCCTTGTAGGGAAAGGGGGAAGGGGCTGCCCTTTCAAGCTTGAAATAGCCGATTATCGTTGACTCTACAGACCAAAATGGCTCTGGGGGGAGGTCCCACGCTCTAGCCCCTGCCTTAGAGGAAAAGCACCCCCAGGCATCTTTCCCACCCCACGAGCTGCAGCAGAACTTCCACATCCTTCAGCAGTGTCATGGACACTCAGGAACCCCCAAAAGCCCCAGTGCTCAAATACTCTGGTCTTCCTGGTATATTCTATTACCAATTAAGAGAAAAATTGAAACATTGAAGTGAGGAAGGTGCTAAAAGTTCAATGAAAATACTGGAAGTCAATTAAGCTTCTTGAAGCCACTTCTGACCCAAACCCAAACTGCCAAAAACCCTCCAAACCAATGTCCTTGGTAGGTTTCCAGTGGAGCCCTGGCTCCATGGGCCACAACAGCGGGAGGGTGGTCAGAGGGTGCTGGCTTCCAGAATTTGCCACGTGGAGCCAACAACAAATACACTGAACTTGGTCTTGGGGTCTAATGGGGAAGGTCAGCATCCCCGCCACAGGAGACGGATCAGGCCAACGGCAACCCCCAGGCTTAACCAGACACAGAGGGAAGTGGTGTTGTGGGAAACGGCGGCCATCTGTGCATTCTCCAGCTGAAAACTTCGCTGCAAAGTTTGCCAGTTCCAAACGAGCCCTTGCAGCTTGGCTTCCTGTTTTCCGTTTGTGTCCCCCGTGTGTCACAGCACAATTATTCTGGGAGACGTTCTCAAAATGGACATGGTCTCCAATTTTCCTTCCCTAATAACAGTGCTTCGGGAAATAGGGGTGAGGGAGGCAGAGAGAGAGAAACCCCAAACCTCAGAAAAGGATGAAAACACTCCTAAAATCTATTTCAAAAATGAGAAAGTCACAGTACATAGCCCTCTGCTCATTCAATCCAGTCCCCTGCTCCGGGCAGGCTACAGGCTAGGAGACACTTGGGGGAAGGGAGGCAGGTGAGCCCTGCTTTCATGGCAGATGGAATGAATAAGTCACGGAGACAGAGAGAGGTACAGCCCAGGGAACAGAGTCGATACTATTGGAATAGCCTTGTGCGGTGACCGCTTACTGCGGTGAGTGTTGAGTGATGTATAGAATTGTTGACCCACTATGCTGGGCACCCGAACTTATCAGAACATTGTGCATTAATTACACTTCAATTTTTTAAAAAAAGAATATTTTGAAATATCCTTCCCCAAGACCCTAAAACTCATCAGCATGCCATCAATGACAACAGGGTCAAGTGGCTGGTGGCAGGCTCCTAGGAAGATGGCGGCCACCAGCCATTGTTTTTCAACCACCTAAAGGACACTGACTGGCTCAACACAGAACAAAGAACGGGCGACTCTCTTCCAACTCCTTTCTCTCTTCCATCAGACAAATGCACCAGTCCCCAAATCCATTCTTCCTCATGGCCGTGGAAACAGTTTGAAGTCTAGAGTATGCATGTTTTGAAGGTCTTGGAGCTATCTTGCTTACGGATTTTACAAAGATTAGACTATGTGAGTGTCTGTGTGTGCCTGAGTTTACCCGCTCTTTTATCCACGTGCATATGGACATACATTTGTGCTTGGGAAAGCGCCTATCAATGAGTGTGGGTTTACATAAATAAGTGTCCCCGTAATGCTGAAATTCGGTGCAGATGTCTGTGAGCCCATGCGTTTGTGCACTTGTCGGCCGGCACGTGCATGAAGTCGGGCATGTGTGTGTGCGTGTGCAAGCGTGTGTGCAACATGTCTTTGGGACTGTGTTTGAGGCAGGTTTGCATGCGTGTACATGCCAGCCTCTGAGAGGTGTGCCTGTGTGTGCACGTGTCCTTTGCACACACGAGGCCCCATGCCCGCCCCATCTCCTCCTTCCTTCCCTTGAGCCCACAGCAGCCTTTGTTCACCTCCCTTTGGGATCTGCCAGCTAATGGCAGGGGTCCCTCTCCCAGGAAACAACACTCCTCCCCTGCTCATTTGTGTCTCATCAGAGGGCTCCAGGCTCCAGCCCTTAAATGGCAGCCCACGACTGCAACGGACGACTTTCTTAATTGCCCGTGATGCTTGCGGGCACAGTGCAAACACCGCGGTAGCTACTAGGCAGCCTGAGCTGAAGAAGGCTGCGTTTTGCGCCTGTGTGAATTGAGTGTTCCCGGGAGCTGAGAGGCCAAAGCGGGCTGGAGCTACTGAGAGGCTGTTATTATGGCCTGGCATGGGCCCACTGGAAGCTTCTTGGGACCCTGAGGCGATTTCACCACACTCTCCATCTGCAACACCCCTAGAATTTCCAAACCAGGACATCCCCACGGCTGCCTCCTCCCCTACCCCCCGACTCCTGCTTTCTCTTTCTCTTTCTCTCTCTTTCCCCTTTCTCTGTCTCTCTCTTGTTCTTTCTCCTGGTTTCCTTCTCTGTGTCTCCCCCCTTCCCCGTTTCTCAGCTCCTCCCTCTCTCTTCTCCCTTCCTGTCCTCTCTCTTGGCCTCCCCACCCATCCTTAGTTCACAGCGGCCCACTTAAAGCTGGACAGTGGCCTGAGAATCAGGGCCCCCACCGGCAGCCCTCAGCCCCAGTGTCTCCCCCTGGTCTTCATCCAGCCCATTCCTTCCAAGCTCTGAGTCTCGAGGGGGATTTGTTCTTTATATTTATCTCCAAGGCTTTGGAGAGATCAGGGTGGCCTAGAAAAGGGGCTGTCTTATTTCCCTATTTTCATCTGTTCACCCCCTCCTAGGCACCCAAGATAGCCGTGCCCAGCCCCTTGATTCCTGCTTTGATGGCTTTCACTCCCATGGGGGAAGTGAAGATCCAGAGACAGGGAGAAGACACAGAGAGACCCAGCAGGACAGAGGCAGGGCCACAGGGTCCATCACTCAAGGCACAAAACTGCTCCTCTCTGGGCACAGATCGAAGAGAGAGTTGAAGGATTTTGAAGGGATGACAGCAGACCACCTGATTTCCTCCTGAGACCTGGGAGGAAGGGGTTGGGGAACAGGGGGAAGACTCTGTTTTATAAAGGGCTCAAAGTACCCTCTTTCAAACAGCTCTTCAGAACATTTTGCTTGGCTCCATAAATGTTTATGAGTCAGTAAATGAATAAATGAGTGAATGAATGAATGAATGAATGAAGAGACTACTAGGTTCCCCTCCCCAGGGATGCAGGGAAACTACAGTAATGCTAAATCTAGATCTCTCCTCCAAGCGCAGATGTGTGAGGCAACATCAGCAAGGCTTTCCAACAAAAGGAGACAGCAGCCCTTGGGTCAGTCTCTCCTGGTTGCATTCAAGATTCCTTGTCTATGAAATGAGCCTCCTGTGAAGTCTCAATTGATCTTCCCACCAAAACGGTTGGAGATGAGGAAACTGCAGCATCAGGAGAGGAGTGGCAGACCCTTTCATGGTTTTGATGCCATGGGCCCAGCAACCTCTCCTGTCCCCATCCCATCCAGGACCCCTGGAGACTCCCAGGTGGCCCCACACAGAGTCCTCAGCACCACTGGAGGGACACGAAACCAGAAGTGGGGGTGCCAGCCATATTACCCTCCCCATTTTGTCCACCTTGCCAGGTATGGGGGACATCATTGGACTAACGGTGAGGAAGTTTGAGAGTTTGGGTCCCCTACCTCTAGTCAGGATGTAACTCTCCCTCCCTTATCCCTTGGTGGGATTAAGCTAAACTCCCCTCCATGTGTCTTTGCCTGAAAGAGCTTGCTTGACTCCCTCCCCTCCTCTGTCCTGCACGTCCCACTCCCTCTCAAGCTTCTCCCAGAAGTCCTTCGTTAACAAATCACATATACACGAATACTCAGCTCAGGTCTGCTTCTGGAAAACTGATCTTTGACAACAGGTACTCAAACAAAAATGCCTTCAGCTAAGGTGTGTAAGCCTAAGGAGCTGTAAAAACATCCCATCCATCTCAAGAGAGTGGCCACTCTCCGGCTGTTTGTTCCCAGAGGGAATGGAAGCCATGTGGCAACGTATCCTGATTTTTTAAAAATTTTCTTAAAGGAATTCATGGTTTTCATGAGATATCTTGGTTTTTAAGTGTAAGAAACATCTGAGAGTGTTTTTAAAGCACTGTGCACAAAGAAAACAAATACACAGACTATCCAACATTCTGGCAACTAGATGCTAATATGTGATCTGCTGGTTTAAAGACTACAGCTCAGAAATGATTGGGAGTGACTTCTGTATCCAACTAAGATGATATCCAATCCAAAATCACCACACACTCAAAAAAGCAGGAAAATAGTACCCATAATGAGAAGATCAAACATTCTGTGAAAACCAACCTGGAACTGACACATGGTAGAATTCACAGCCAAGAAAATTGAAACAGTTATAAGAGCTGTATCTTACATACCCAAAAGGTTCAGTGGAAATATGCAAGATATCTTAAAAGACCAAATCAAACTTCTAAAGATGAAAACTAAAATGTCTGAAATGAAAAATACACTAGTTAGAATGAATGGGAAATCAGGCATTGCAGAAGGGAGGAAGGAAAGATTAGTAAAGTTGAAGGCATAGCAATAGGAACTATCCAAAAGGACACAGAGAGAGAAAAGATAATTTTAGGCAAAGGGAAAAAAACCCAGAGTATCAGGGACCTAGGAAATGACTTCGAGCAGCCTAATGTATGTATAATTGGAGTCATCGAATTGGGGGACAGAGAGGACAGAAAAAATATTTAGGAAATATTGACAAAAATTTCTCCCAATTTAATGAAAACTATATATCAACAAATGAACAAATGCCAGGCAAGAGAAATATGAAGAAAAATCACACCATATAATTAAATTGCTCAAAACCAGTGATAAAGAGGTGCTCTTAAAAGCAGTCAGAGCAACAAGATAGACTACAGAGGAACAAAGATCAATACCGGAGTAGATGTCTCATCCCAAACAGTTCATGTGAAAAGGGCAGTAGGACCACATTTTTAAAGGAATGAAAGAAAAAAGTGGAATTCTATACCTAGTGAAAATCTTTCTTTTAAGAAGGTGAAATAAAGATGTTTTCAGGCCTAAAAACTGGAATACTCCATCACCAGCAGACTTACACAAGAAGAAATGTTAAAGAAAGTCCATCAGGCAGAAAGAAAATGAAACCAGATGGAAAATGAATCTCACAAAGGAATGAAGACTGCCAGAAATAGTACCTTGAACCATATACAGAAAAAAAATTAACTCAGGGTGCCTGGGTGGCTCCGTCAGTTACATCTCTGCTTTGGCTCAGGTCATAAACTTGGAGTCCTGGGATCGAAGGCCGCGTCGGGCTCCCTGCTCAGCAGGGAGTCTGCTTGTAGATTCTCTTTCCCTCTCCCTCTGCCCCTCCTCCCCCACTCATGCTCTCTCTCTCTCTTTCTCCCTCTCAAATAAATAAAATCTTCAAAAAATAATAAAAAATAAAATAAATTAACTCAAAACAAAGCAGAGACCTAAATGTAAAATGTAAAACTATAAAATCATCTATAGAGAAAATATAAAGGAAACGTTTTATGATTTCTTAAATACAATACCAAAAGTACATGTGATAAAAGAACAAATTCGTTAACTGGTCTTTGTCAAAATTAAAAACATCTGCTCTTCAGAATCAGAATGAAAAGGTCAACCACACTTAAATATTTATGAGTCATATAGCTGATAAAAAGGACTTCAGTACAGACTTATGCAGAGAACTCTCTAAAACTCAATAATAAGAAAATAAACAACCAATAAATAAGACAGCCAAAAGATCTGAACAACGGGCACTTCCCACGGAGAAGAGACATGGACGACTTGCCCATGAAAAAGGTCAACATCGTTACTCACTAGGGGAGTGCAAATTAAAACCACAAGCACGTACCACTTGTGAAGCTAATGAAACAAGGAGGCCATTGGACTGAGGTGGCTCTAACGCCCTGGCACCTATGTAAGCAAATCAACCTTCTAGGAGGCGTGTAAATGCCTCTAGGTTACAAAATCAAAACTCCAAGGACCGCCAATCGCAGACAGCCAACTAGCTTTTCTGCTATAACAAATCAATAATTTCCCTACTCCACTTTTACAGAGAGATTTTCTCTATAGAATCTCTCCCTGAGCTCCTGCCCACGGAGCACTCCTAACCACTCCGAGCTTGGTGCTGCCCAACTCAAATCAATGTTCACTCAGATAAACTCTTAACGCTTGTAATATGCCTCAGTGTATTTAACACACTGAACAACTATAAGAATGGCTAACATTTAAGAGACTGACCATATCAAGTGTTGGTGAGGACGTGGAGGAACTGGAACTTCCCTAAACTGCCATTAGGATTTTAAAATAGGATAAGCACTTTGGAAAGCAGTTTGGCTACTTCTTAAAAAATTAAATATACACCTACCATATGACCCACTCTTGGGTATTTACCCTAGAGAAAGAAAAGCATATGTTCCTACAAAGACCCGTACATGGATTTTTCATAGCAGCTTCATTCGTAACAGCCAAACACTTGAAACAACCCTTCAACAGGTGAATGAATAAATGGTGGTATGTCCATACAAGGGCCCACTAGGCCACAGTTATGAGGCGTGAACTACTGATATGCACTAGGCCATGGATGAATCCCAAAATAAGTACGCCGGGCGAAAGAACACAGACAAGGTGATCTAAAACATATTTTTCCATTTGTAGAAAATTATAGGAAATACAAACCAACCTATGGAGACATAAAGCAGATGAGTGATCTCATGGGGGAGAGGAGCAAGAGAGGACTCCAAAGGGCCACAAGGAAACTCTGGGGGATTCTGGACATGTTCATAACTTGATTGTGGTGAGGGTTCCACAGGTATAGATGTACATTGAAACGTGCCAGACCGTACGTCTTGAGTGCATGTGGTCCGTGGTGTGCCCATTATACTTCCATAAAGCTATTTTTAAGAACAGGGTCTAGCAGGTAATGAGTGCTCAATAAGCAGTTGTTGAATTAAAAAGAAAATTAACAGTTACAAAGAGGTAAACGTCCCCCACCTGGACATCTTGGGGTAGGAGGAGGATTTGGACACTGCCCATAGGATTTGGGACACTCAGGCGCTGGGGCTCCCCTAGAGGGTAGTGGTCCCAGGGTCCATTCATTCCCTCTCCACATGCCTCCACAGGCTGGAGTTGACAGTACATTTACTCCAAGGCCATGTGGTTAATATCCGTGGGGAAATGAGAATGGATACGAATCTCCCCCAGGCACCAGAGCTGCATCATTATTTTACATAATCCGTATAAAAGTTTGCCCTTTATCCAGGCCTAATACCTGACTTAGGCTAAAATATGGGGTTTACCCTTTACCCTACAAACATAAATACAGTGTAGGCCAAATATGACCCGTGACTGGCCCATTTGTTTTTCACTTCTCTGCACCAGGATCTTACTGGTTTTTACTAACAGCCTAATAATGATTTTTCAATATATTTCTATTAAACTGCCTTTTCCTCTTGGTGGGAACCCTCAAATGACCTCTGAAGGGTCTAATTTATGACCCCGGAGCCCACAGCTACTTCATTTATGTTCATTTATATTTAAAGCAGTTCCCACTCATCGACATGTGTTTCTTATCTCTCAAGGATTTTCACAGCGCCCCGTGGGAGTCAGCGGAGCGGACACATGATCCCCTCCTCACAGATGAGAAACCCCAGGCACGAATGTGAAGAGATGTGCTCCATGTGACACAGCAGTGAAGCTCCGGGCTCATGACTGCCCACGCAGTCTCCCGGCAAAGTGGGGAGAGGGAAGCAGTGTCACCAGCCAGGGCCTCTCAGAGGCCATGACCTTCACCAGCTCTCTGGGGTCAGAGAGAGCTGGGCCGTGAGGTCATCCAGGGGAGCCCCAAGGCCCGAGTGTCCCAAGTCCTATCTGCCACCAAGACTCACCCTCCTGCCTTTACTCACTCGTCAGCTAGGAGAGGATATGAATCTGATTACTGAAGGGGCCAGAAGATTCCATGGGTCTGGAAGCCAAAGTGGATGCCTTTTGTCCAACTCAGCTCTGTCCCTCGAGCCAGCAGGCAGTTTAAATAGATCTCAGACAGCAACTGCTCTGGGAACCCAAGGTCAGAGAAGAACACGTACCTCTTACATTCCACCACCACGAGACCCGCTGCACGGGGCTGGGGTCTCAGAGGCAGAAAGTAGGACGGGCAGGGCTTCTCCAAGGAGAAAAGTGGGAGAATGGAGGGCTGCTCTTGCCGCACAAGCCCTGGGAACCTCCGGACCAGCCTGGCATTCCAGCATGACAGGCTCGCCCCTACCAGAAGGCCACAAGCCCCAGAGGTCAGTTAAGAGGCCGAAGGCCAGCACATGAGGTGCCAGACCCCCTCCAAATGGTTTTAAAATCAACCAGCCAGACACCAGCAGAGATCTGCAGCTGGAGGTGGGGAAGTAATTCAGGAAACTGGTGGAGAAGATCACCAACCGGGGGAGTGGCGGAGTTCAGACAAAGCTGCTTTCAGACCCAGCTCTCCAGCTTCTTAGCTGTGCGACCTCGGGCAAGTTACCTTGCGTCTCTGAGCCTCAGTTTGCTCAGTTAGAGAGTGGGCATGACAGATGTGCCTACGTCATTGGGTTGCCACGCGGATGAAATGGGTTGATGCACAGAAAGAGTTTAGCGAAATGCAGGGCACAGATGAAGTGCCCGGTAAATATTAGTTACTGTTATAAATCTGCTTGGAGACAGAGGAAAGGAAAGGCACATTCTGGCCTGTTCGAGTTTTGCTGGATGGGTCCCCATGGAGGAGGGATGTAAAATGGGGCAAAGGGAGCTAAGACAGAGCACGCGGATGCTAAAAGTGGACACGGGAGGCCACCAGATCCTCCACATACTTGTTCTGTCATCTAATTATTGTTCTCACTTGGCGAGGACGAAATGAGACTCCATGGGTTGCATGGCAGGACCCCCCAGCAGCTCCGGTTCTACCGTGGGCCCCGCTCTTTGTCGAGACTGGGTCCCTTTCCATCTGGAGAACCAGTGGGGACAGGACGTGCCTTTCAGCAAGCCTACTCCAGCACCATGCACCGAACAGCTGACCTCCACGCTGTGGCACCTGCGGACATGCTTCGGGACAGCACCATGACCCTCTGATGCCTGCCACCCTGCCGTAGGGAGAGCCTCCCCAAACCCCCAGGCCCGCAGCCCACCTGCTCTGCACTGGAAGTCCCAGACACAGTCCTTCCAGCCTTCATCCCACCTACTGAGTTGCAAGCCAGGCCCAGGCAGCTCGGTGCTAACTCAGTACTTGGGGCGGGGAGCGTGGAAAGGTGCATGGGGATAAATCACTCAGGCCCTGCTCACCTGGAGAACGAGCGCCGACCAAGTCACAAGGTTGGCTGCGACAAGTGTCTTAGAGGCAGAGGCACAGATAAAAGGCACTGGGAGTTCCAAGAAAGGAGAACCTTCCAGCTGGAGGGCAGGAAGCAGGCATTTGACCCATGTGGCATTTCTGTGCCTCAGACGGCCACATCCATGGGGATTTAGCCCCTGACTTTCCCTGGTGAGACGTGGAAACAGGTGATGGAGGCAGCTGGTAGCACTTCTCTGAAGACCTTGAAGGGGAGCCAGAGCCATAAGGTGGGCTCCCGTCCTCCAACAGTGCTCCAGCCTCAGTCTGGGACTTCCCATGCCTCCCCACACACACACCTGAGAGCTCCCCAAAGAGCCTGGCCGGCTTTGCATGCAGAAAGGGTCTCGCTCAGGGCCCACGGGTGACTTCAGAGCCCATGTGACTAGGAGAGAGTTCTGAGGTCTCATCCCCTCTGCCTTCAACTCGCTGTGAGTCCCTGGGCTCTGGGGGACCCCTCATGGACCACAGCCATTCAATGAGCAGAAACAGTGCCCCTTGACTCCCAGCCCTGGGATAAGTGCTGGGAACTCATTCAAAAGGTGGGAGAGGATAGGATACATAGGACTAGATGGCAAGCTCACACTTCACCTGTCCCTAACACCTCCAGGCTTCTCTGATCCTCCTTCTTTCTTGACTTCATTCACGCATCCATTTACTTAACAAATGTTTATGGAGCCCAAGTTCTCTGAAAGGTCCATGGTCTCTCCCTCCTTCCAAAGTTTGCTGTCTTTTCAACAGTGCTTCTCAAACTGAGGTGGGTTCACCCTCTGCCACAGAAACACGAGGTGGTTGTAAGCCAAGGACTTCCAAGGGTTCCTGTCACTCCCACCCCACACTGCATCGGAACCTCAGCCGTAAATCTGGGACCGCAGGCACAAGTAAAGGTGCCTCCAAGCCCAGCCCCTGTGTGGGCACCCGATGCACACATGTGGGGTCTCTGAGCTCAGAAGCACCCCGTGTTGGCTTTGAGGCTCTGCTGTCACCGTCTTGAAGTTCTTAGTAATTTTATGTTTGTGTTCTGTAAGTGAAGCCCCGTGGGACACGGGCATGTTCACGAGCAGAGCAGAGACGAGCATTAGCTTGTCCACCAAGCTTGGCCTCTCCGTCTGCAGAAGCGTTTGCAATTCCTCTGAGCACAGAGCTCCAGCGGGCTCCTGGTGTGTGGCAGCTCCGCACGACTCAAAGCGAGTGCAAGGTTAAGTGCAGCATGTCTGTGACGAAAGTAACAAGGGAGCGGACAATCTCAAGAAGCTACGTTGTCCATTCAAACCAGAGGTGGTTTGAACACAGAAAGAAAGAAACAGCTTCTAGGAAACATGCACAACCAAGGAAAAGGGAGGAGAGCAATGCATGGATCTCATTCCTTTTGGATCTTTGAGTCCCAGCCAGGAAGCGAAGGTAGAAAGAGCTACGGAATGTGCGCACACCAACAGGCAAAATGAAAACTGTCGAGTCAGGGCCCCTGGAGGGCTCAGTTGGTTAAATGTCTGCCTTTGGCTCAGGTCATGATCTCTGGGTCCTGGCATCGAGTCCCTGCTCACCGGGAAGCCTGCTTCTCCCTCTGCCCCCGCCCTGCTCGTGCTCTGTCTGTCTCTTGCTCTCTCTCAAATAAATAAAATCTTAAAAGCAAAAACAGTTTGTTCATTAGAACTGTAACTTAAGAAAAAACAAACATAGAGTTTGTTTTGTGAGAGTTCCCACTATTCAGGTGTGAACTATGACATGCGACCGTGTCATTCCGGGGTTCCACTAGTTAAACGCTCCTCTACTTTCATCTAAGACTGGCATTGCACAATGTAACAATAAAATTCATGCTAATCATTTAATTTCTAATTTTTCATTTACTTAGAACTACATTAAACAGCAAATTAAAAACACCTTGAGAGACCAGGCAGGAAAAGAAAAAAGTTCCATGTTTTAGCAGCTTTAATGGCACTTTTTCCCCTGCTGTTTGAACAAGGGGCCCGCATTCTCATTTTGCACTGGGGCCCGCGAATTCTGCAGCCCGCCCTGTGGACACCTGCTCAGATGAATGCTGGGGAACCTTCAGCTGGGTCACAGTGGTGCCAGAGTCCACAGCAGCGATGTGCCGGGCTCCCTCTCACAGCTCCGGTAGCTCTAAACAGCCGGCGAGCATCCCCCGCCCCCAAGTCTGCAGTCAAGACATCACATCATAACTTGAAATCTGCGATGGCGGGAGTATTTACACCACAGAAATGAGCTCACACTACAGATCAGGCCTTTTTTCCAGACAGCCACTGGTAAGCTTTTACCAGCACTCGATTGGTCAGAGACTCTCTCGCTCAACCTCCTCAGGGTACCCAAAACGAGGAGGCTGTGGTTGTTTAAGGTCCCGCCGTTCCCAGGGAGAGGCCTGTCAGCTTCGGTCTCCGAGGTCTTAACGTGGAAAAGAGTGGTCCCCGAGAGGCCACTAAAAACCAAAGGCCAGCAGCCTGGCAGGTCCCTGTGCCGGGGATGGTGCAGGCTCTCCCCAGATAATGCACGGGTTAACTGCACGGAGTGTGTCCTCCCCGGGTTGTCCTGCCACCAGGCAGGAAGGGTAACCTTTGCTTACAAATGCTGGGTCTCGCTCCAGAACATGCCTCCCGGCCCATAATTGCTTTCAGAACATGCTGTTTCCACTTAGGGAAACCTGAGCTTCCTTCCAAATGGCACCGGGCATGACCTGAAATTGCATGTTTGCCTTCCGAAATGGACGTACCAGTGAAGCCGCGGCCCCGGGTCCCAGCAGCTGGGGTGCAGGAGGCGCTGGCAGGAGCTGGCTGGAGCACAGCAGACCGTGGCCCCGGGTGAAGCCCTACTGGAAGCCAGGCTCGGGCAAGTTCCGCCGTAATGCAGAAGCCGGCACCGGTCCCTTCTCTGCCTGGGCCTGGACTCCCCCCGCCAGGCCACAGCGCTGCAGCTTGGGCCACCAGGGGCTCCTCAGTGCCCCCATGCTGCCCAGAGTCTCCGTTCATTAATGCAGAACACACTTGCCAAGTGCCTGTCACTGAAGACGCGATCCTGATGAGACGTTTATCCCGTCCTTACGGGGCCCACGGGCTGGTGAGCAAAACAGATGTGGAGGCAAGATGTGGAGGTCTCCTTACCATGTAAAGGAGACCGTGATGTGCTCCTGGAGAGAAGAAGGAAACATAAGGTGCTTATTTCTGGCCCGGCAGGGAAGGGTGGGGTCTAGGGTGGTGTGACAGAGGCGATGATTCTCCATCCGGACATTGAAGGATGAGTACGCTCGAACGCTTTATGGTTTCCAAGTGCTTGTGTGAGCATCAGTTCATTTGATTCTGAGAACCATGCCATCATAAAGAGTAAGAAAGACAGTGTTAGCACCACTTTCAACAGGTGGAAATTGGGGGTCAAGTTGACTTACCCATGATCATCTCACTAGAGAAGGAAGAAAACGGCTGAACATGGAACAGATGGAAGAAGAGGTGAGACCTTAGCTTCCGTTCAACAGGAAGACAAGCTTGTCTTCGAAACTGAAGTGGGAGAGGGCTGGTTCTTGTTTCCCCGGATCCTGATACAAGGGTATCCTCCATATTCTCCCCCACTGGAAGACACTGTCTCTGACCTCTCTCCCCCTCTGGCTTCTCTCTTCTCCACAAATGCTCACCCAGCATCTGGCCACCAGCAGCCCCTGATTCCTGGGCCCCCTCAACTCCAGCTGCCCCACCCCTGCCCCACCCCTGCCCCACCGGTTCTCCCCCAGCCAGCGCCAGTGTGTGCCGGGCTGCAAAGTGTGTGCACCTTGCTCCTGGAGAGAGAATCTGGGGGCTCCTGGACGTAATCCCTGCAGCTTCCTTGGCTCCATCCATAAGATGTCCTGTCCCTCCAGCTTCACAGAAACACCTAGAGAGCCAGGGAAATACGTCCTGGGTGCCACCTCTGATGACTCTGGTTGAGTGTGTGTGGTAGGGCTGGGAAGCCTCTATGACTTCTAAACTCCCAAGCGAAAAATGAGAAGCATACATGGGTGTTTTACTTCTATCCCCGCAGTTCAATCTCAGCAATGCTTGGAGGTACAAGGATGTTCATGGTAGTAGTTTGCGTTTTCATTAACTTCAAAGGGGGTGAAAGATGTGAAAGCTCTCCATATAATCGGACATACCCAGATTTGGGAACGAGTCTTCAAGGCCCTTGGGAGTCACTTCACTGGTCGGCTCTGGTCTTCAAGAAGTGCCTTCAGTCCAGACTGTGGCCCACTTCCCCCATCCAGGTCTCTGGGGAAGCAGAGGTGACGGCCTCCTTCCTGCCCATCCCCACTGTCTCACCTCCCCCCTGACAGATGGCCCTCCCAACTACATCCCTGTTGACCCTAGACTCCAACAAAGAGACATTTTCCTTTTATACTCGAGGGGGACAGGCGCCTGCAGAGTTGAAGGCATAAGGGTGACGATAAATTTTTTAGATGGAAATAATACAGTGCTTTGAAGTGAGCTTATTGGGGTGATACTGGAACGAGTGTGAGGGAGGAACGGATGCACGGGAAAGGGGGGACGAGGATTGTCCTGACACGTCCACACTGAGAAGAGACAGGAGGCATTTGTATGCACGGGCTGGAGGCTACAAGTCTAAAATCAAGGGTTTGGCTTGGGTGGTCCCTTCTGAGAGCCATGAGGGAAGAATGTGGTCCTCCCCTCCCCTCGGCTTGCAGATGGCTGTCTTCACATCATCTTTCTTCCTCCGTGCCCAAAATTTAAAAGGACACCAGTGATACTGGGTAAGGATCCATCCACCCTGATGACCTCACTCCAAGTTCATCGCCTCTGCAAAAACCCTGTCTGCAAACAAGGTCATACTCTGAGGCGCCGGGGGCAAAGACTTCAGCATATTAATGTGGGGGAGACACAAGTCCACCCATAGTGCTGACCTCAAATCTCATCTGTTTTCACAACGCGTGATGGCCGCGGCCCCTGCGCCTGGTTCACAGAGAGGCTGAACGGAGGTGAGGCGCAGCGGGCTGCCCGTCCGCTGGAACGGCAGTGACTCGCTGGCTGGAGCCAGAAGCTGACCCAGCAACCGGACTCCCGGCCCGGAGCGGTCACCCGAAGCCAGAAGGCAGAGGCCTCAGAACTGGAATCTGAGTCCATCCAATACCATGTGGTTTGCTCTGAGAGCCTTTTATTTACTTTAAAATAGAGACATATAGAGAGCTGCGTGTACTCCAACATATGTGAGACAGCCTCTGCTCCGAGGCTCCGTGAAACCCCAAATTGTCCCCACTAGGTTCCCAGGAACCTCTCTTGTGAGTGCAGCCGGACCTCAAACCCCACCCGCCTGGGCCAGCGCTAGCCAGTCATTCCACTCACTCCGGGGTCTGAAAATCCCTCACGTGCCCCCCATCCCCACCCGCCCCCTCCGCCACATCATCAGAATTCACTGAGTCCGTCCACAGTTCAAGTTCAAAAAGAACATTTTTCTTTTTCTTTCCAATATCCTGAATGTCATCCCCTAGATGACACAGGGCAATGGTGTGCCAGGCCTCCCAGGGGCGATCTGACAATTCAGGGAAAGGGATGTAGTAGACTGGACCCTGGAGAGAACGTCCCGATGCCCACGGCACAGCTCAGACGGCTCTGGTCAGCCTCTGAGCCGGAGCTCTGTGGACCTTGACTGTGGCTATGCTGGGAGATTATTCTGACACTATATCCGGTTGTCTGTGTGGCTCAGCTGAGTCCCTAAGTCATGAGCTCAGCCTCCTGTGGGTTCCCCATGTGAGTGTAAAAGCATTCAAACGTGTGCGGGGAGAACCAATCCATTTCTCCAAGGGAGCACGACTTCTCAGGGACGGCCCACACCATTGCGATCATCACCAGTCCTTCGCGAGGGACTTCTGGGGGGTGGCACAGGGCTCGGCCTGCACACAGGGACGCTCTGGGGTTCACAAAGGCAGACATAGTAGAATAAACTGACTCTTCGACCACAGTGTGTCCATCATTTGACTGTTTGCTCCCCGCTGTCTGCTCCGTGCTGCGCTGCAGAGAACCCCAGATCCCAGGCTCCCTTCCCTCTGACTGGGGGGCAGTTTTGACGTGGGGGTGTGACGGGAGGCTGAGGGACAGAAGGAAGACCACACTCTTGCTGCCCCTTTCTCTCTGCTTTGGGCAGCATCTCAAGCAGTAGCCGCTCCCCCGCCACAGGCTGCCCGTGGTCTCAGCTTCTGCCACGTGGCCCCCATCCTGGGTGCCAATGACATCACCACCCCCCTTTATCCCTTCAGCGCCAAAGGTGTTCGAATCTTCCTGATACGATGAATTCCCATTTGGTGTCTCGGCTCTGCCATCTTTGTGTTCGACTCTCTGCATGGAAAATATTCCAGTGGTTCTGCTTTCTGTCTGGACCCTGACTAATACAGAGAATGACAGAACTCCAGTTCAAACCGGCCAGGAAAGAGGAGGAAGGAAGCCGTGGGCAGGACAGGGAAGCAGCTGCGTGTTAGGAGCAACCGGACCCAGAATCCTCCCCTTGCTTGTGTCTGCTTCTCTCCACAGGCCAGCCTCCTTCCCCCGGACAGGTGTCCTCCAGGCTCCTTGGGAGTGGTCCCCCGCAGCTCCCGGACACACCTGCAGGTCCAATGCCAGGAGGCAATGACTGTTGTTCCTTCTGTTTCAATTAAAAAGACAGCAGGTGAGGACTAACTGGGGACACGCGCCCACCTGCATGGCCGAGACACTGGGAACTGGTGGCCAGAGCCCACTGGAATCACGTGGCTGGGGGGCACTTAAAGAAATGAGGCCCGAGGCACCCTTTCAGGGATCAGGCTTGTTGGGAGGTGTAGTCCTGAGGCAGAGAGGGTGCAGGAAAGGGTGGTCGGGCAGGAGGGAAAGGCAGCAAATGCAAGCAGCACCTCACTGCCTGGAGCACGGCTTCCAGAAAGGCCGCGGCCAGCCACGTTCTCACTGCACCCGACCCCATCCCAGCAGGCGGAGGAAGGAAGAACTGATCTGCTGGAGCCCTCCCCTCTGATGTCTCTCCTAGGTCTAAGCCGTCCACACGAGCTAGTAGCTCCCCCACACTCTGGGTTATGCATCACTTGGCATCTCGAGGGAACCCCCGGGAAGTCAGGCGCCGCACTGTGCCATGTGGCACTCCATCCGAGACCAGGATGGGGGGAGGCTTTGGGGGGGTGGGAATGAGGGCCCTTGTGGACCAGGTTGGGTCAGGCCCACCGTGGCAGGAGCAATGGAGGCCACGCTGGCACCCAGACTCATCCCAGGGGAGGTCACGCTGGCAGGAGCCGTCGCCGTGGCTACAACAGGTGCGTCTCCATGAGCAGGGTGTGAGGGCCCAAGAGAGAGGGAAGGCCGAGTAAATCGGAGGTAATGCGGACGCTGATGGGATGGGGCTGAGGGGACCAGGGCCCAGAAGAAGGAAGCATTGTCCCAGAAGGAAGGGGTGCTCTGGGGACAGAACGAGAGCTTTAGGGCCGGACACCGCCAGGTTGAACAAGAGGATGAGCTGACCCAGGTACTCCTCTGACATCCACGGCAGGGGCACGCAGAAGACACGTGGGGAACGCCAAGCGAGACTCCGACGTGGGCTTTCGGGAGCGGTGCTGTGTTCTCTCACTCCTCCATTCCCTCTTCCAGGCACCTGCTCGTGCCTGACACCGTTTCCGGTGACTCCTACATGGTCTGTGCTCACACTCACGTGCCCTGAGTGCAAGCACTCCTCGTGGCCTCCGCGCTGGCCCGTCCTCCCCATCCCGGGCTCCCGGGCTCAGCTTCTAACCAGTCCACCTGCTTTGCCGGCCTTCCTTAGCTTCAGGCTCTCCCATACGCAGCGGTAAGACGGGCCTTGTAAATCCCAGCTCAGCTGTGATTTGTTCAACCTCCCAAGGCTTTCTTCCCCTCACACTTTGGACAAAAGCCATAATCGTCTGCTCCTAGAAGATCTGGCCTCTAGACCTGTGGCTTCCCGTCCTCCACTCTCCTTTGCCAGGGCCTTTGCTCCTGCTGGTCTCTCTCCATGAAACCCTCTTCCCCCGGATATCAGCGTGGCCCCCGCCCTCCCTTCTTTCAGGTCTCTGCACTGAATCACCTTCTTGGAAAGACTACAAAGTCCCCCTGTCCAATCACACAAGCTATAATAGCACTTCTGCTTCATGCTTTACCCCCTTAAATTGTTTTCTACTCCTCGTGCATATACCACGCACT
This sequence comes from Ursus maritimus, assembly GCF_017311325.1. Lineage (NCBI taxonomy): Eukaryota > Metazoa > Chordata > Mammalia > Carnivora > Ursidae > Ursus > Ursus maritimus. The sequence continues at coordinate 19,438,283 of NW_024423343.1, read as the reverse complement.
GACATCACTGTGTGTGTGTGTGTGTGTGTGTGTGTGTGTGTGTGTTTCTCCCTCTTCTCCTTCTCCGTTGGAAAGCATGCCCCGTGCACTCAGGCCCTTGTTGTATGTTATACTCCCTGTCACAGCTAAAACAGTGCCTGGCACTCTCAATTAATACTTGTCTGATGAACGGACCAGGCTGGTGGGGGAGATGGACCCCCGCAGCAGGATGAGTGCTCAACAGGTGAAAGAACAAGCCATCATCATGAACGCCTCGGGCTGGTCCTGCAGCCACAGTGGTCTGGGAAGCCCCGGAGGCCACCCGCAGCTGGCACTCCCTCGCCTGCAGTCTCCAGAGCAGTGCAGGGGTGATGGCAGACTGGGACCAGAGGCCAGGCTACCTCTGGTGCAGGACACTTCACAGTGGGCCTCGGGGGGCGTGCAGTGCAGGCCCTCAGGGCCCAAGCTTACAACTATCTGTTGCCTGTTTAAAAACGTTCATCCTAGAACGTCAGGGCGAAGGGGAGACTGAGTCCGCTCCCCTACAGCACAGCCTAGGAAACGGAGTCTCAGAGGAAGTAAATGACTTATTTCCCCTGACACAGTATGTTGGTGGCCAAGCCCACCGTGACAGATTCCTAGACTCTCTTGGCCTCTCCATAGTGTGAAAGATTTGGTCCTAGGGACACACCTTCCTTCAGACAGAGACTCTGAGACACATTCCCACCACCCGTGGCTAAGGGGAAACTCGGCTGTTAAAGATGTTTCCTTGTATTTAAATTAAAAATAATAATAAACATTTAAAAAGAAGCAACAAAAAAAATAAAACAATCAAGTGATTTGTCAGGAGATGGAAGATTTTCTTACTCCTTTAAAAAAAACTGGTTTTGCCAACATCATGAGGTTTGGGACGACACTTACATGAGGGGCCAGGCACCTGGTCAGCACTCAGGAACCAGGGCTGACCTAACTGCGTAAGGAGACTGGGGAGTCATTCCTCTGGAGGAAAGGGGCCGGGCACCATGTTTGGTGTTCCCTCCCTTTTGTGTCTGTATGGGGGGAAAGCGCAGGGAGGCAGCCGAGACCAGTCACGGCAGTGTTAGGATGAGAAACCGAGGCATGTCCCTGATTCAAATAATCCACTCATGGATGAAAACACGACAACGCCCGCCACTCAGCACTGGCCAGGCTTTTCTCGATTTAGAGAGTAAGAGGAGCTGGTGTGAAGCCTGGGAGTTATTCCTACCCTTGCCGAGTCTGACTGAAGAGGGCATGTCACAAGAAATGTCCCGCAGAAGCCTCAATTATGAAATTATCGACATTTTCCAACTGCCATCCGTGTGAGGGAGGAAGCTACCTTACTGCTCTTAAGGGTTTGCCCCTTTGCAAACTTGCTCCCTATGACTTCACTGGACTCATAAATGGTTTTAATCAAGAGTTCTGCTCGTTCCCAGCCTGTGGGCGTCGGGCCTATGTGACAAAGGGCCACCACGGCCGCAGGCCCCAAGGGCAGCTCACTTCTTTGAGGACATGGGCACACTTCTCACAAGCGGAGTCAGCAAATCTAATCTAAATACACAGCCAGACAGGGAGCGCCCAGCGGAAGCTGAGGACAGCTCCACCCTCAGAGCCAGGCCAGACGGACCCCCGTCCCGGGCCGTGCTTACAAGCCCTGACCTGCTCTTCCTCTGGCCTCGAGGTTCTCCACAGAGCAAGGAGTCGGGGGGCCAAGGGGATATGCCAGCCCAAAGCTCAGCACTCCCTTCCACAGCACACTGTGGGTACCTGTGCGCGCCTCTTCCCCCAGGGGTCCTCCTGCCAAGACTGGACCAAAGCCCCCTGCTGGCATGCACACACCTGGGCTTAAGGGGTGACCAGGCTTGGCTGCAGGACGTGGTGTCACCCCCTGCATGCACACAGGCTCTCCAGGCTCAGGGTGGAGACGGGAGCAGGGAGAGCAGAGGGGTGGGGATGGTGGGTGGGGACCAGGGACAGTCCTCCCTGTTGTGGCATATTGTGATCTTCCAGGTTGTTACAGAGGATTGTTTTGGTCAAAGAAGGAGGAAAGAACACACAGTCTGCAGCTCTGTTTATAACTTTGAACACTTAACCACACAATAGAGGGACCTCCCTCCTGCCCTGGGCCCCAGTAATAGTAGGGCTACGTCTGGATGGAATGTCACTTCTCCCCATCAAGTCCTTGGGGGCCACTGCTTCGGGGTACCAAGCCTGCGAAGGGTGTTGGGGGTGTGTGATTGGAATGCCCAAATCCCAGAGCAGCAACCCATTTCCACCAGATTCACCCCAGCAAGGGCTTCCCCAAATTCGAGCTTCCAGCCTTCCTCTGTCAGAAGGAAAAAAAAAAAGAAGAAAAAAGAGTTTCCTAGGGAAACAGTGAGTTGCCGAGGTCACTGGGCTTATATCAGCCGTTCCCAAAGGGGGGCAAAAGAAGGAGACTAGATCAAAGAACTTGTGTGGGGAGAAGGGAGGACGACCATAGGGACTTAAGAAAGGCCTAGCGAGGTCACTTTCTTCGGAGAGTGATTCTCTGCAAGGCTTACAAGACTTTCGAGAGATGGGGAAGGAAAATCAGAGCTGGCCCTGGTTTTCCCAAACCTTGGAGCCAGTGCCAGGGAAAGCGTGGGGTTTAGCACTATGTTAGGGGGCAGCAGGGGCAGCCTGGTTCAGGGGAGTTCTCAGAGCCCTAGAGACCGACAAGGAGGGGCAGAGCCATCCCATCGCTGACAGCACACACCGCTGATTTCTCCACCAGGCACTGCGCCTGGGGCCCACTCTGTTTAGGGGCCCCCTCAAAAATGCCTTTATTTTAGTTTCTTTAAAACTCATAAGGAAAAATCAGTGTAGAAAGAATGAATATGGGGGCGCCTGGGTGGCTCAGTCAGTGAAGCATCTGCCTTCAGCTCAGGTCATGATCCCGGGGTCCTGGGATCCAGCCCACGTTGGGCTCCCTGTTCAGCAAGGAGTCCGCTTCTCCCTCTCCCTCTGTCTGTCACTTGCTTGTGCTCTCTCTCTCAATTTCTCTCTCTCTCTCTCTCTCTCTCTCTCTCTCTCTCCATAATCATGAATTCTCTGTAATTCACGTAATCATGAATTCAGCCTGAATTGTATTTGTCTTTACACCAATGCCATCATATAATGTTGAATATTTTTCTACGGAGGAAGGAGCCCACGAGGGCCAAGTGCCTCAGGCCCATAGAAATCCGAACGGGGCCCCGACAGCAAGAGGCCCTACGGGGCTGCAGCACCCTGGGGAGAGATGGCCCTGGTCTGAGCACCTGCCCAGCGTCCGTCAGCTCCGCCGAAGCTGGGAGGGGGCAGCGGAGGGTGGAATGTGGGGACAGAAAGCACTGGGCAGCAGTCGGGCGCACAGCAAGCATCGCTGATTCCTGCGAATTATCGGTGACCGTCAGGCCCACCGGCACCCCCGAGATGACTGCTGGGCTGCTTAAGATCCTCGGCTTGCCACGACAAATCTAGAAGCCAATCCCTGCTTTGCTTCTCACCAAAGGTGTGACTTTGGACAAGAGCCTGCGTTTCTCAAGCTGTCGAATGTGAATGATGCCCTCAAAGGGTAGCTCAGAGCCCCACGCATACTAGCTGCTGGGTAACACCGAACACTGACACTTTCAGGGCCAGAGAAGAGGCAGGTGCCCACAGGGTGAATGAGAGGTAACTCCCCCCCCCCAAACAGCTCTCCAACACTCCAACCCCCAACTCTCTCCCTCATATCTTCAAATCAGCCATTCAAAGTCTTCTTTGTGAAAATGTAGACACGCATCTTGAGGGCCGAGTAAGACGGCAGGCTTGGGGTGAAGAACGGTGAGGCCTGGGCCTCGCAAGGCCTCGCAGCTCAGCATCCACGAGGCGTCAAAAGCGCAGAGTAAGGTGGAGCCGATCAGCACGTCGTACACCTTAACCTAGCACATTGCTGCACGGCCACTGTAGCCAGTGTTTTACGTGCACTGAGTAAGGGTCTCACAGAATAATCTAGACAGATTCCCAGCCCGGGACGGGAGCGGAAAGAGAAGGAAAGAGCTGAGAGCCCGCTCAGGGAGAGACACTTTGTGAAGATCTCCCCTCCAGCAAGTGGGAGGTCGTAATCCTGTGCCCTCGTCCTGATAGGTGGGCTCCTCTCCCTGTTTGCATCGACAGCCCTCCGGAGGTCCCTTCATCCGTCCCCCTGCCTCCAGGCAAGACTCCTAAGAAACCCCAGGGACACCAGGAGACCTTCGTCTTGCTCTTGTGGTTTCTGGGGAAAGGGGACTTTGCAGCCCCTTCCACTCTGCCTGAGCATGTTAGACAATTTACAAATATGTCCCAGAAATGCTGTCAGAGCCACAAAACTTTCTGGGGCTCTGAAAATCCCATGTTGGCCTCTGTCCCCCTCATCCTTTCCAGCCACTCCCCACTCATCTGACTCGTACGGCAGCACTCCCACCTACAGAAGATACTGTTAGCAGGAAATTAGTTCACAGAGACCATTTTTCAAAACTTTTTTTTTAATAAAAACTTTTTTTTTTTTTTTACCTTTTTATGTTAGGGTAAAAAACAAAAATCAGCTACATCCAGACCAACAACCTGTCTTTCTAAAAAAAAGAAAAAGAAAGAAAAAAGAAAAAAAATTACTTTCTTGGACTAAAATCAACCCAATGTTTTGTTTTTAATTTCCCAAAGCAAACAACATGTGCAGATCTAGGATCTGAGTTTCATACCCTTCTCCCCACCAGCTCATCCCTGACGCAGAACACAAGGAAAACCAAACAAACAGGAGAGAAGGGTAGGCAAAGCAGGGCTCATTCCTTCCGGGCCAGCTGCCTGATTTCCATCAGGCCAAGCCTGAGACTTTTGTGGTCCAGCTATAGTCAGTCAGGATTTGGAGACTAACGAGGCTACAGAGGCATCTGCAGAAGCTAGGGGTTTCTGATTGCTGCCCCGAACCATTTCAAAGAAAAATCACATCATGAGGTTAAAGCATCCATCAGCCAGCATAAGGGCTGTGTGCCAAAAACCTTTATCCAAAAGACCCCAGACCGTAGAAATCAGCAAATCAGTTTGAAGAGTGAAAGCACCTTGACCAGCCAATCAGCAGGGCAAGGCCCAGCCTCGCCAGGCTGGAATCAAGGGGTCCAGGCCCCCTGCCCTGAGCTGTTTCCTTTACATTACTTTCTTCTATCACCCCAGCTGAGATCCCAAGCAGCCAAGGGGACAGTTCCCGGTCTCACCGTGCTGGCATTGGAACTATCTGAAATCAGCAGAACTGGACTGGCTCCCCGACCCACCCTCTCCCACCCGACAACAGCTAAATGAACTCAGCTGAGAGTTTCCGAAGAATTTCACTTTGGGGCCAAGCCCAGCGATGGAAACTTTTAGCCTGGGAAGGGAATTTAGCAGGAAGCAGAGCAAGTGAAAACAGAAGGGCCGAACGAGGAGGTAATGAGAGGGGCATCACCGCTTCTGTGCAGGCAGCCTGCGGGATCGGGCACCCCAAGCCTGCTCCACTCTGCGATTGTCCCCCAAGTGGGGCATCCAGCTGCCGAGTCACCATCGTGGAAACGGGGCATGGGCAGGTATGTGCTGGCTTCCTATCCCTGGGGCCTGTATAATGAGGAGTCTCTAGTCTTTGTCCTCTGTACCTGGCCAACTCACCATCACCCTGCACCCCACTTTCAGAGATACCCCTGAGAGCTCTGAGCTGGGCTTGCTCTGGGGGCTGACCACACCTGACCTAGTGCGGAGGTCACTGGAGGCTGCAAGAGGGGGTGCCAGTGGGGTCTATAGGGCCTCTCGCTGGCCCCAGAGGAGGCACTCAAATGACCCAAAAGTCCTGAAGGCAAGAAGCCCCTGTCTAATGGGGAAGATGGAGACAGGAGGGCAATGTCTCATTACGGGGGCCTCCGAACTTCCCCTTCGCGTCTCTAAATAGGCTTAGACATCTTCCCACCACAAAAACGCTTCTCTGAAGGTGAGAGCCCCTCACCACCTACCAGGGCTGCTGGCAGAGTTCAATGCAGGAATGCACGCGAAGCTCTCAGCCAGGTCCTGACACTCAGAATTGACCGCTGGCCATCAGAGCGAAAGCCTTGCGAAGGCAGGGCACTCTTTGGCTCTGCACCCTCAGTGCCTGACATGCTACCAAGCATACTGTGGTGCCTCATTAATACTACATGGACTTGCGCGCGCACACTCACACACACACACACACACACACACACACATACTGCCAGCAGCCAGGCCCGGGTTAAAAGCAAGAAGGTGGGCCAGTTAAGAGTTCTCTGTCCAGCCCAGTTCCAGAAGCCAGGCTGGAGTCAGGAGCCCCTCTCTCAGGCACACTCTGACTTGCATCACGTGGGCAAGCTCTGAGATACCCGGCAGGAGGGTCCTCCCTTACCTGGGGCCATTGCAGACACACAACCCATTCCATGGCCGGGATGTGGTGGTGTGAGCACAAGGCAGATCACAGTGGGCACGGGCTGTTGGCATCCGCACGGCTAGTAGATACAGGTATGATCTCCATTTCACATACGAGGAAACTGAGGCATCCCATGTTCAGTCACTTATCCAAGTTCACATAGCTACTGAGCAGCAGTTTGGATTGGAAGCCCCCCCGCCACCCCTCTTGCCCCAGAGTGTAGGTCCCTCATTACCACACTCTTCTCTTCTGAGAGGAAGAGAGCTTAGCTTGACTCGAAGTAGATGGAGTCAGTTGTCTGTCATTGCCTTAGCCCAGGCAGGCATCCTGGAGGAGGCCGACTCTGATGAGTCCCGAGAAAGCAGAGGCAAGAACACTAAGGAACTCAGGAAGGAATGGGCTTCCCAGAGCACGCCTCTCAGAGACAATGGCCAAGCAGGGATTACGCAGCCCACGAGAGGTAACAAAGGCTTGGACGTCCACCAAATATCACCTACCAGCTTGTCCTGGTGCCTGGAATCACCCCTTTTGAGAACAAAAAGAAAAAGAAACTTACGTTCCTTCAGCGGCATCCTGGGATCTGAGAAGAGAGGAGAGGCTGGCGCTTCCGGTCCACAGATCTTCAGAGGGGGGCAGCCGCCTTGGCAAGACCCCCAGAGGCCTCACAGTCTGGCCTCGCCCTTCCTGTCCAGTATCATGTCCTCCCGCTCCCCCAGCGTCCCCAGCTTCCCACAGGCCGGCCACGCAGATGACCTCGGCGTCACGCTCCCGGCCCTTACTGGTCTCTCCCATCAGCCTGAGCCTGCGAAGTCCAGCTCACGTGCCACCCTCCTGCTGCAGGCCGACTTTCTAGCCGCCCCTGGGCCCCCCCAGAACTCAGTTCTCAGGACCAGAACAAGTCCTTAAAGAGAGGCACTCTGGTCACGGTTCATGTATCCGTCCCTTGCCCCGAAGCGCCCGCAGGAAGCCTCGTCCACCTCCGTCCCCGCCCCCAGAGCGAGCACCTGCGTGAGCGCCCCTCTCAGAGGGTCTCGAAAGGCCAATCTATTATTGTTAGTGATGGATACATTTTTATTTCTGCCTTTTTGATTGCGGTGGAATATACAAAACATAAAATGTACCATTTTAACCACGGTAAGCGTGCCGTTCGTCGGCGACAAGTACATTCACGCCGTTGTGCAACCATCATGCGTCACAGCGTCTCCAGAACGTTCTCATCATCCCAAAATAAATTCTCTCCACATTAAACAATAAACCCCATACGCCCCACCCCTGAGTCCCCAGTTAACAGCCATTCTACTTTCTGTCTCTGAATTTGACTACTCCAGGGACCTCCTAGAAATGGGACCACACAATATGTGCTTTTAGGTCTGGCTCGTCTCATTTAGCAAAATGCCTTCAAGGTCCATCCATATTGTAGCGTGTGTCAGAATTTCATTCTTTTTCAGGTTGAATAATTTTCCATTTATATGAAATAGTACGTGAATATTGTTCCATATAATATTTATAAATATTACCTATCAAAGACCACATTTTACCCCTCCACTGATGACATGGGTTTTGCTCCCACTCAGGCTGGGGCAAGCAGAGACTGCCCCTGTGAACACGGGTGTGCACACAGAAAGGTGACTTCTGAGGGGGATAAGAAAGGGCTCTGGGTCAGGGGATCCAGCCTGGCAGAGGAGCCCTGAACTTGGGGGGCTGGGGAGAAGACACGCCTGCCCCCTGCTGTCTGGGCCTCCCTTTGCCCGCCAGGAGGAAGGGACTGGGATCCCAGCGCATGTCAGACTCGTGCACAGGAGAAAACATGCCCTGCTCATTCCTGCCGGGTCCGTGCTCACCGCCCGACATACGCCCTCCCCGAATCCTCAGGGTAGCCTTCTGCACAAGTACTGGCAACACGCCCATTTACAGGAAGGGAAAACGAGGCACAGAGAGAGGTGAAGTGCTCTGCCCACATCACCAGCATGCAAGAGGCAGAGCAGGGATTAGAACTTGGAAATCCTGGCTTTGGGCCTGTGCTGGAGACCCCGAGAGACCCCTGTCTTGATGGGCCCCAACATCTCCCCCGGAGAGGAGGAGGAGCTGGAGTCCAGGCATCTGGGAGAATCTGATGGAAAGATGTCTAGCCCACCGGGGCTGAGGCCTTGGATTTCAGAAGATGAGGGGCCCAAGAGGGGGCCCGAGGGGGTGGCTTGTCTCCAGAGGAGCAAGGGTGTAATCCTGAGGCCAACAGGCCTCCTGGATGGGGAGCCCTCTTGGCAGCCTAAGCTTCCGTGGGCCCCACTTGCCTTGGGAACCACAAAGCCAAAATGTAAAGGAATCTATTTTCTAAGGAAAACACATACTTATACATTCTGAGTAATTTCCCGTGGAACTAGGAAAAAATAAACACAACACCCCAAATGGCTTTTTGCTTACAAATGGTTTCAAGCAGAGAGAAGTGGCAGAAGAAAATATAGGGTCAGGGGAAACTCTGCGCTGGTTCCAAACCTCAGAAACAGCCTGGAGGCTAGAGGGGGCTGGAGGGATGAGGAGGGATGAAGAGGGATGAGGAGGGATGAGGAGGGCTGGGAAGGGATGAGGAGGAATGGGGAGGGATGGGGAAGGATGAAGAGGGATGAGAAGGGATGGGAAAAGAGGAGGAGGGCTGGGGAGGGCTGGGGAGTGATGGGGAAGGGTGCGGAGGGATGGGAAGAGCTTGGGAAGGATGAGGAAGACTGGGAGTGATAGGAAAGGTTGAGGAGGTTTGGGGAGAGATGGGGAGGGATGAAGAGGGATAGGGAGGGATGGGGAGGGCTAGGGAGGCCTGGGGACAGGGAGGGATGGGGAGAAGTGGAGAGGGCTGAGGAGGGCTGGGGAGAGATGGGAGGGATGGGAAGGGGTGGGGAGGGCTGGGGGTGCTAGGGAGGGATGAGGAAGACTGGGAGTGATGGGGAGGGGTAAAGAAGGCTGAGGAGAGATGGGGAGGGATAGAGAAGAATGGGAAGGGATGAGGAGGGATGGAGAGGGTTGGAGGAGAGGCCTGGGGAGGGGTGGGGAGGGATGAGAAGGTATGGGGAGGGACAAGGAGGGATGGGGAAGGTTGGGGAAGGGTGAGAAGGGCTGGGGAAAGCTGGGGAGGGCTGGAGAGAGATGGGGAGGGATGAGGAGGGCTGGGGAAAGATGGGGGTAAGGGACAGCCAGGCGTGGGGCTGAGGCACCCAGACCCAGAGGCCTGCTGGCTCCTCTTCTAAGAGCTCCTGACCCACCCTGGGAGGACTCAAGAGTCACATGTCACACATGGAAGGGGTTTGGCAGCTAGAGGGCAGATCATGCAGCCATACAGCACAAGCTCCAGACTGGGTTCCAGAGCCCAGTGCAGAGGGTGCCAACAGTGGGCAGCAGGGTTAAGGTGAAAGCTGGGTCACATGGCCATAGACTGGATGGTCTGGGAAGAACCGGCTAGGGCGGGCCTGGGGGCCAAGGAAGGACAGCTCCGTGGGGGGCTGCAGGTGACAAACATCACTCCAATAAAGCCATGAAGAAGGCCACAGGTGGGGAGAGGACAGTGTAACGATGGACAAGCACTTTGCTTTCCCGGGTCTCACTCAGTCTCCCCGGTAACACGATGGGTACACTCTCACGTCTACCATCCTTCCATACAATTCCAAACTTGACAGAGAGATAATCACGGTGATGATTTTCAGAATCAGGGGCCTGGAGGATGGGTCCTTGAGAGCCAAGAGACCTTGGAAGAGCTAAGAGTCCACTGGAGTGCAAGTCAGACCCAGAGGGCACGTCCTGACTGTCAGGGGTCCCAGGATACTGGAAGTTTGGCGGCTCCAGCGTTCTGAGCAGCTGGCCTGGATCTGCTCTTGCAGTCGTGCCGTGTACAGGTCTCCATTCTGCCCAGGTACAGCCAGCAGCCTCCTACCCGCTCCATCTATGAAGCACTTCCCTGTTGACAAGCCCCCCATTTGACCTTCCCAGTAGCCTAGCAAGGAGGGATCAATCCTCATTACCACTTGGCAGATGAGGAAACTGAGGCTCAGGCTGGCCACATGCCTAGCAGAGCCAGGAATGGGTCCTGTGACTCCTGCCCCTTTCCCAGAGGAGCCAGGCCTGTGGAGGGGTGTCACTGTCCAAGGCATACAATGCCAAGGGGCAGGGACCCTTCCCATCCTCTGCCTCTCTCCCAGCTCACTCCCCCAGGGCCCACTGGCAGCTGCTAGAGACGGGAGGCCCCACATAAGAACACCTGACCGGGGCCCGGAGACCTACCTGCAAGGCTACCCGCTCTTGGCCAAATCACTTCGCCAGCCTGAGCCTCAGCTCCCTCATCTGTAAGAGCAGAAATTGCCCCAGGTTAGCAGTTCGTGATTGTTTAGAGTCAGGTCCTGGCTTCCCCTCAAAATGAATCTTATCCTAAACCCCAACCTAAAAACAGAAAAGGCAGGACCGTGAGTCAGACCAGAGGCCTGGCAGGGTTAACTGCTTATCAACCTCCATCCATCCACGGAGTCCCCTCCACTGGACCAGAAACCAAGCAGAACACGATTTGAAACCCTCTTCATCCTTCTCCACAGAGCCCCGAAGAGACAGAACTTCTTGTGGCTCAATCTGGGTCTCTTCTCTCTTCTTATGTTTTCCTAAATGGCTCAACAACCAGCAAAATGCTGTCAACTCCCAAATTTTAACTTCAAGCCACCCAACGCCTACCCCTGGCCATCTGTATTAGTTGTCTACTGCTGTTTTATCTCACACAGTTTCTGCTGGGAGGTTCTGGCTCAAGGTCTCTTGTGAAGCAGAAGGCAAGATGTCGGCTGGGGCTGCCGTCCTCTGGAGGCTTGACTGGAGCTGGGGGATCCACTTCCAACATGGCACACTCACACGGTTGTTGGCTGGAGGCCTCAGCTCCTTGCCACCTAGACCTTCACAAGATGGCAGCGACTTCCCCCTCAGCGAGTGACTCAAGGGAGCATAACAAGATGGAAGCCAGAAGGCTTGTTATGACCTAGTCTTGGAAGTCAGAGAACATCCCCATCACCGTACTCTGTTTATTAGAAGCAGGTTACAAAATCTGGCCCACAATTGGGGGTGTGCCCCTGGCTTGCTCAGCGGTTACTGGTTGCTCTAATAGGCACCAGGCAGGTGGGATTGGGTCTGGGGGAGGATTTCACACAAGTGTGGTTTTGGATGATGTAGTGGTTTTAGACAGGTCCACAAATTCTCTGATACTCCTTTCTTCAAGAAGTGGAGCTTGATGGCTCCTTAGATCACTCCTCCCAGTCTGTGTTACTTAAGCAAGTCTTCTCTCCCCCACTTGACATGAAGCCCCGTGCAAGCAGGACCGCACCTGCCTTTCCTTGCCACTGTTTACAGGACTCCTGAGCCAGTGCCCGGCACAGGGTCAGTTTTCACTAAGTGTTTGTAGAACCAATACCTGAAATGTTCCCTCAGGTCCTTACGGCCCAGGTTCCAAGACGCAGCCACTAGCCGACAAAAAGGGTCCGCCCTCCACAGCTGCTTTCGTCCTTCCTCACCCACCCGGAAGGTGCTGACCCACCAAGTCACCCCCTGAGTGGGACCATCCCTCACACCCTGCAGCCTTACCCTACGTGTAAGCGTAAACAGAAACTGGACCCCTGTGGGAGCACCAGGAGGAGGGCTGCCTAGCTTGCTCCGGGGCTGGCTGGGGCTCACCACACCTCTGAGGAAGTGATGGATGGGTTTCACCCATGGCCTCCCCATGCCTGGGAAAGGCACACATTTGCCTGGCTTGCTCAAGGCTGGAGTTGCTAGCAGTCCAAACCCCTGGCCTTCTCTTCAATTGCTCTCCCTGAAATGGAGGTCAACCTTCAGTATTCTCACTGCTTTCTCCCCCAGGTAGAAGCCTCAATTTGTTCCCTACAGTGGGATGACCCAAAATATTCTCTAAGATGTCCCTTGCAAGCATTTCCAGGACCCCAGAGTAGATTTGGAAGAGACTTTCAGCTCTTTCCCTAAGATATAATGTTCTTTTCCTTATATCCCCACACTCAAGTTACTCATTCAACAACCTTCTTTTTTTTTTTTTTTTTTTTTTTTTTTTTTTTTT